>NC_086449.1:219566793-220166793 GCF_028390025.1 Pseudophryne corroboree
GCCATAGATGTAAGTGCCCCATTAGCCAATATTGGTCTGTATGGATTTATTTAATAATAATAATAATAATAATAATAATAATAATAATAATGCTACATCCTGCCACACCCTACATGGTAGCTCATGAAATGCCTCTGCCTGTAACAAGAACTAAGTGTCAGTAATACAGTATGCACTCTTCCCAGAGGACAGACTAACAGCACTTAACTGTATAGATGACATACATAAACCTTTAGCATCCCGTTAGATATATGGGAGTGTGGAAAGAGAATCTGCTAGATTATTTTACAGATTGGTGGGGTTAGGGCAATATAAGTCAGCTCTCTCCTGTTACATGTGTCAGTAGTACGCTGACGTGCTAGGTTTAAATGTGAGGTTATTGAGTGCTAGCCATCCTCAAGGGAACCCTCCGGCATTCAGGAAGAGGTCACCTTTTTAGTCATGACTATAGGGACATTATCCAGCGTCTCACATAAAGTACTATGTGTCATACCTGACTACAATCTGATACCTTGCTTCTTCCAGAAAGTGTATGACGACTCTTAAATAACTGCTTGTGTGCATCCTCATAAATCAAAAGAAGAACACTGGATACGTGGAGTCATTACTTTGCATCTGACTGGGCTCTGCTGAGAATATCACTCTTTCCTTCCAAGGAGAACGAGACGCACTGCTCATTGCAGTGTCAGTCACTTTATTATATTTATGCCCTTTCAACAAAATGTAATCCATTTTACTGTAACAGTTTAGCTATGAGACCAAATCAATGAACATGCCATAAACACTATCTATATGGTAAGGTTATAGGACCGGAGGGGGAAAACAATCTCCACATTGGAATCACGATACTGTAAAAATGTGAAGAAACAAAGTAAAAGATTAATCTGGAAGATAATTGCAGGTGTCTGGCAGAGGTTCTACATTAGCCCCAGAAAATCTTCCCATCATACTATATACCATTAGTTTTATTTTCTACAGAAAGTGTTTCCGATGTTGGTTTGATACCAAGTAGTTATATTTGGTTGTATGTTAAAAAAAAGATAAGGGCAGCACCATGTCTATGAGGTGTTTGTATGTTACTATGGGGTCTATTCTAGAGATGAGCGCCTGAAATTTTTCGAGTTTTGTGTTTTGGTTTTGGGTTCGGTTCCGCGGCCGTGTTTTGGGTTCGACCGCGTTTTGGCAAAACCTCACCGAATTTTTTTTGTCGGATTCGGGTGTGTTTTGGATTCGGGTGTTTTTTTTAAAAAACACTAAAAAACAGCTTAAATCATAGAATTTGGGGGTCATTTTGATCCCATATTATTATTAACCTCAAAAACCATAATTTCCACTCATTTTCAGTCTATTCTGAATACCTCACACCTCACAATATTATTTTTAGTCCTAAAATTTGCACCAAGGTCGCTGGATGACTAAGCTAAGCGACACTAGTGGCCGACACAAACACCGGGCCCATCTAGGAGTGGCACTGCAGTGTCACGCAGGATGTCCCTTCCAAAAAACCCTCCCCAATCAGCACATGACGCAAAGAAAAAAAGAGGCGCAATGAGGTAGCTGACTGTGTGAGTAAGATAAGCGACCCTAGTGGCCGACACAAACACCGGGCCCATTTAGGAGTGGCACTGCAGTGTCACGCAGGATGTCCCTTCCAAAAAACCCTCCCCAATCAGCACATGACGCAAAGAAAAAAAGAGGCGCAATGAGGTAGCTGACTGTGTGAGTAAGATTAGCGACCCTAGTGGCCGACACAAACACCGGGCCCATTTAGGAGTGGCACTGCAGTGTCACGCAGGATGTCCCTTCCAAAAAACCCTCCCCAAACAGCACATGACGCAAAGAAAAATAAAAGAAAAAAGAGGTGCAAGATGGAATTGTCCTTGGGCCCTCCCACCCACCCTTATGTTGTATAAACAAAACAGGACATGCACACTTTAACCAACCCATCATTTCAGTGACAGGGTCTGCCACACGACTGTGACTGATATGACGGGTTGGTTTGGACCCCCCCCAAAAAAGAAGCAATTAATCTCTCCTTGCACAAACTGGCTCTACAGAGGCAAGATGTCCACCTCATCATCACCCTCCGATATATCACCGTGTACATCCCCCTCCTCACAGATTATCAATTCGTCCCCACTGGAATCCACCATCTCAGCTCCCTGTGTACTTTGTGGAGGCAATTGCTGCTGGTCAATGTCTCCGCGGAGGAATTGATTATAATTCATTTTAATGAACATCATCTTCTCCACATTTTCTGGATGTAACCTCGTACGCCGATTGCTGACAAGGTGAGCGGCGGCACTAAACACTCTTTCGGAGTACACACTTGTGGGAGGGCAACTTAGGTAGAATAAAGCCAGTTTGTGCAATGGCCTCCAAATTGCCTCTTTTTCCTGCCAGTATAAGTATGGACTGTGTGACGTGCCTACTTGGATGCGGTCACTCATATAATCCTCCACCATTCTTTCAATGGTGAGAGAATCATATGCAGTGACAGTAGACGACATGTCCGTAATCGTTGTCAGGTCCTTCAGTCCGGACCAGATGTCAGCATCAGCAGTCGCTCCAGACTGCCCTGCATCACCGCCAGCGGGTGGGCTCGGAATTCTGAGCCTTTTCCTCGCACCCCCAGTTGCGGGAGAATGTGAAGGAGGAGATGTTGACAGGTCGCGTTCCGCTTGACTTGACAATTTTCTCACCAGCAGGTCTTTCAACCCCAGCAGACTTGTGTCTGCCGGAAAGAGAGATCCAAGGTAGGCTTTAAATCTAGGATCGAGCACGGTGGCCAAAATGTAGTGCTCTGATTTCAACAGATTGACCACCCGTGAATCCTTGTTAAGCGAATTAAGGGCTCCATCCACAAGTCCCACATGCCTAGCGGAATCGCTCCGTGTTAGCTCCTCCTTCAATGTCTCCAGCTTCTTCTGCAAAAGCCTGATGAGGGGAATGACCTGACTCAGGCTGACAGTGTCTGAACTGACTTCACGTGTGGCAAGTTCAAAGGGCATCAGAACCTTGCACAACGTTGAAATCATTCTCCACTGCGCTTGAGACAGGTGCATTCCACCTCCTATATCGTGCTCAATTGTATAGGCTTGAATGGCCTTTTGCTGCTCCTCCAACCTCTGAAGCATATAGAGGGTTGAATTCCACCTCGTTACCACTTCTTGCTTCAGATGATGGCAGGGCAGGTTCAGTAGTTTTTGGTGGTGCTCCAGTCTTCTGTACGTGGTGCCTGTACGCCGAAAGTGTCCCGCAATTTTTCTGGCCACCGACAGCATCTCTTGCACGCCCCTGTCGTTTTTTAAATAATTCTGCACCACCAAATTCAAGGTATGTGCAAAACATGGGACGTGCTGGAATTTGCCCATATTTAATGCACACACAATATTGCTGGCGTTGTCCGATGCCACAAATCCACAGGAGAGTCCAATTGGGGTAAGCCATTCCGCGATGATCTTCCTCAGTTGCCGTAAGAGGTTTTCAGCTGTGTGCGTATTCTGGAAACCGGTGATACAAAGCGTAGCCTGCCTAGGAAAGAGTTGGCATTTGCGAGATGCTGCTACTGGTGCCGCCGCTGCTGTTCTTGCGGCGGGAGTCCATACATCTACCCAGTGGGCTGTCACAGTCATATAGTCCTGACCCTGCCCTGCTCCACTTGTCCACATGTCCGTGGTTAAGTGGACATTGGGTACAACTGCATTTTTTAGGACACTGGTGAGTCTTTTTCTGACGTCCGTGTACATTCTCGGTATCGCCTGCCTAGAGAAGTGGAACCTAGATGGTATTTGGTAACGGGGGCACACTGCCTCAATAAATTGTCTAGTTCCCTGTGAACTAACGGCGGATACCGGACGCACGTCTAACACCAACATAGTTGTCAAGGCCTCAGTTATCCGCTTTGCAGCAGGATGACTGCTGTGATATTTCATCTTCCTCGCAAAGGACTGTTGAACAGTCAATTGCTTACTGGAAGTAGTACAAGTGGGCTTACGACTTCCCCTCTGGGATGACCATCGACTCCCAGCAGCAACAACAGCAGCGCCAGCAGCAGTAGGCGTTACACGCAAGGATGCATCGGAGGAATCCCAGGCAGGAGAGGAATCGTCAGAATTGCCAGTGACATGGCCTGCAGGACTATTGGCATTCCTGGGGAAGGAGGAAATTGACACTGAGGGAGTTGGTGGGGTGGTTTGCGTGAGCTTGGTTACAAGAGGAAGGGATTTACTGGTCAGTGGACTGCTTCCGCTGTCACCCAAAGTTTTTGAACTTGTCACTGTCTTATTATGAATGCGCTGCAGGTGACGTATAAGGGAGGATGTTCCGAGGTGGTTAACGTCCTTACCCCTACTTATTACAGCTTGACAAAGGGAACACACGGCTTGACACCTGTTGTCCGCATTTCTGTTGAAATACCTCCACACCGAAGAGCTGATTTTTTTGGTATTTTCACCTGGCATGTCAACGGCCATATTCCTCCCACCGACAACAGGTGTCTCCCCGGGTGCCTGACTTAAACAAACCACCTCACCATCAGAATCCTCCTGGTCAATTTCCTCCCCAGCGCCAGCAACACCCATATCCTCCTCATCCTGGTGTACTTCAACACTGACATCTTCAATCTGACTATCAGGAACTGGACTGCGGGTGCTCCTTCCAGCACTTGCAGGGGGCGTGCAAATGGTGGAAGGCGCATGCTCTTCACGTCCAGTGTTGGGAAGGTCAGGCATCGCAACCGACACAATTGGACTCTCCTTGTGGATTTGGGATTTCGAAGAATGCACAGTTCTTTGCTGTGCTTTTGCCAGCTTGAGTCTTTTCATTTTTCTAGCGAGAGGCTGAGTGCTTCCATCCTCATGTGAAGCTGAACCACTAGCCATGAACATAGGCCAGGGCCTCAGCCGTTCCTTGCCACTCCGTGTGGTAAATGGCATATTGGCAAGTTTACGCTTCTCCTCCGACAATTTTATTTTAGGTTTTGGAGTCCTTTTTTTACTGATATTTGGTGTTTTGGATTTGACATGCTCTGTACTATGACATTGGGCATCGGCCTTGGCAGACGACGTTGCTGGCATTTCATCGTCTCGGCCATGACTAGTGGCAGCAGCTTCAGCACGAGGTGGAAGTGGATCTTGATCTTTCCCTAATTTTGGAACCTCAACATTTTTGTTCTCCATATTTTAATAGGCACAACTAAAAGGCACCTCAGGTAAACAATGGAGATGGATGGATACTAGTATACAATTATGGACGGACTGCCGAGTGCCGACACAGAGGTAGCCACAGCCGTGAACTACCGTACTGTACTGTGTCTGCTGCTAATATAGACTGGTTGATAAAGAGATGTAGTAGTATGTATGTATAAAGAAGAAAGAAAAAAAAACCACGGGTAGGTGGTATACAATTATGGACGGACTGCCGAGTGCCGACACAGAGGTAGCCACAGCCGTGAACTACCGTACTGTACTGTGTCTGCTGCTAATATAGACTGGTTGATAAAGAGATGTCGTAGTATGTATGTATAAAGAAGAAAGAAAAAAAAAACCACGGTTAGGTGGTATACAATTATGGACGGACTGCCGAGTGCCGACACAGAGGTAGCCACAGCCGTGAACTACCGTACTGTACTGTGTCTGCTGCTAATATAGACTAGTTGATAAAGAGATGTCGTAGTATGTATGTATGAAGAAGAAAGAAAAAAAACCACGGTTAGGTGGTATACAATTATGGACGGACTGCCGAGTGCCGACACAGAGGTAGCCACAGCCGTGAACTACTGTACTGTACTGTGTCTGCTGCTAATATAGACTGGTTGATAAAGAGATGTCGTAGTATGTATGTATAAAGAAGAAAGAAAAGAAAAACACGGTTAGGTGGTATACAATTATGGACGGACTGCCGAGTGCCGACACAGAGGTAGCCACAGCCGTGAACTACCGTACTGTACTGTGTCTGCTGCTAATATAGACTGGTTGATAAAGAGATGTCGTAGTATGTATGTATGAAGAAGAAAGAAAAAAAAACCACGGTTAGGTGGTATACAATTATGGACGGACTGCCGAGTGCCGACACAGAGGTAGCCACAGCCGTGAACTACCGTACTGTACTGTGTCTGCTGCTAATATAGACTGGTTGATAAAGAGATGTCGTAGTATGTATGTATAAAGAAGAAAGAAAAAAAAACCACGTTTAGGTGGTATACAATTATGGACGGACTGCCGAGTGCCGACACAGAGGTAGCCACAGCCGTGAACTACCGTACTGTACTGTGTCTGCTGCTAATATAGACTGGTTGATAAAGAGATGTCGTAGTATGTATGTATGTATAAAGAAAGAAAAAAAAAACACGGTTAGGTGGTATACAATTATGGACGGACTGCCGAGTGCCGACACAGAGGTAGCCACAGCCGTGAACTACCGTACTGTACTGTGTCTGCTGCTAATATAGACTGGTTGATAAAGAGATGTAGTAGTATGTATGTATAAAGAAGAAAGAAAAAAAAACCACGGGTAGGTGGTATACAATTATGGATGGACTGCCGAGTGCCGACACAGAGGTAGCTACAGCCGTGAACTACCGTACTGTGTCTGCTGCGACTGGATGATAAATAATTATATAAAAAATATATATATATCACTACTGCAGCCGGACAGGTATATATATTATATAATGACGGACCTGCTGGACACTGTCTGTCAGCAGAATGAGTTTTTTATAGAATAAAAAAAAAAACACCACACAAGTGAAGTCACACGACGAGTGTTTAACTTTTTCAGGCAATCACAATATAGTATACTACTAACTATACTGGTGGTCAGTGTGGTTAGGTCACTGGTCAGTCACACTGGCAGTGGCGCTCCTGCAGCAAAAGTGTGCACTGTTTAATTTTAATATAATATGTACTCCTGGCTCCTGCTATAACCTATAACTGGCACTGCAGTGCTCCCCAGTCTCCCCCACAATTATAAGCTGTGTGAGCTGAGCACAGTCAGATATATAATATATACATAGATGATGCAGCACACTGGGCTGAGCAGTGCACACAGATATGGTATGTGACTGTCTTGTACTCCTGGCTCCTGCTATAACCTATAACTGGCACTGCAGTGCTCCCCAGTCTCCCCCACAATTATAAGCTGTGTGAGCTGAGCACAGTCAGATATATAATATATACATAGATGATGCAGGCATGCAGCACACTGGGCTGAGCAGTGCACACAGATATGGTATGTGACTGAGTCACTGTGTGTACCGTTTTTTTCAGGCAGAGAACGGATATATTAAATAAAACAACTGCACTGCTGGTGGTCACTGTGGTCAGTCACTAAACTCTGCACTCTCTTCTACAGTATCAGCCTCAGGTCAATCTCTCTCTCTCTCTCCTAATCTAAATGGAGAGGACGCCAGCCACGTCCTCTCCCTATCAATCTCAATGCACGTGTGAAAATGGCGGCAACGCGCGGCTCCTTATATAGAATCCGAGTCTCGCGAGAATCCGACAGCGTCATGATGACGTTCGGGCGCGCTCGGGTTAACCGAGCAAGGCGGGAAGATCCGAGTCGCTCGACCCGTGAAAAAAAACATGAAGTTCGTGCGGGTTCGGATTCAGAGAAACCGAACCCGCTCATCTCTAGTCTATTCATGAAGCAGTAAAAAGTGTGGAGAAGCGAAGCAGTGGAGAAGTTCCCCATGGCACTTCTCCGCTGGTTCACTTCTCCATTCTTTTCACTGCTTCATGAATAGAACCCTATATGTACGAGCAATCAAGAGAGCATATATCAGATGTGTATTCACCAACAGCCAATCAGAAGTGCTTGCGATTATCATCAACATTAACATCATGTATTTGCACCTGTCTATGTCGGTCTATGGGGGGGTATTCAATTAGGTGAGGTTTTTTTGCCTGTGAGAAAAAAACTGGACTTTTGCTATTTTTAGGGTGAATGGGGATTGACCCTTTTTAATAGCAGGGCAATTTTTTCATATAGGTGAAAAATTCAGCAGGATCGAAAAACATGTGAATAGGCAAATCCACATGTTATCTAACCTGCACCAGCAAAAATGCATGCTGTTTATTGCTGATATTGGGGCATTTTTCGCCAATGCATTTTCATTAAAAAAAGGTGAAACGGAATTGGCAAAAATGCCTTTTCACCTTTTTTTTAACGAGTGAAATTGGGCCCCAATTTAATAAGCGAGGAACGAATTCAATAGCTCAGAGATTACTGGATCTAATTGAATAATCCCCTTAATCTCTTAGAAACTACATTAATACACCCTTTATTCTCATATATCAGAATTAGAGATGTGCACTGGACATTTTACGGGTTTTGTGTTTTGATTTTGGATTCGGATCCGTGGCCGTGTTTTGGATTCGGATGCGTTTTGGCAAAACCTCCCTGAAAATTTTTTGTTGGATTCGGGTGTGTTTTGGATTCGGGTGTTTAAAAAAAAAACAACAACTCAAAAACAGCTTAAATCATAGAATTTGGGGGTCATTTTGATCCCATAGTATTATTAACCTCAATAACTATAATTTCCACTCATTTCCAGTCTATTTTGAACACCTCACACCTCACACCTCACAATATTATTTTTAGTCCTAAAATTTGCACCAAGGTCGCTGGATGACTAAGCTAAGCGACCCAAGTGGCCGGCACAAACACCTAGCCCATCTAGGAGTGGCACTGCAGTGTCAGACAGGATGGCACTTAAAAAAATTAGCCCCAAACATCACATGATGCAGAGATAAATAAAAAAATAGAGGTGCAAGATGGAATTGTCCTTGGGCCCTCCTACCCACCCTTATGTTGTATAAACAGGACATGCACACTTTAACAAACCCATCATTTCAGTGACAGGGTCTGCCACACGACTGTGGCTGAAATGACTGGTTGGTTTGGGCCCCCACCAAAAAGAAGCAATCAATCTCTCCTTGCACAAACTGGCTCTACAGAGGCAAGATGTCCACCTCCTCCTCATCATCTGATTCCTCATCCCTTTCACTGTTTACAGCCCCTCCTCACAGATTATTAATTCGTCCCCACTGGAATCCACCATCTCAGGTCCCTGTGTACTTTCTGGAGGCAATTGCTGCTGGTGAATGTCTCCACTGAGGAATTGATTATAATTCATTTTGATGAACATCATCTTCTCCACATTTTCTGGAAGTAACCTCGTACGCCGATTGCTGACAAGGTGACCGGCTGCACTAAACACTCTTTCGGAGTACACACTGGAGGGGGGGCAACTTAGGTAAAATAAAGCCAGTTTGTGCAAGGGCCTCCAAATTGCCTCTTTTTCCTGCCAGTATACGTACAGACTGTCTGACATGCCTACTTGGATGCGGTCACTCATATAATCCTCCACCATTCTTTCAATGGTGACAGAATCATATGCAGTGACAGTAGACGACATGTCAGTAATCGTTGGCAGGTCCTTCAGTCCGGACCAGATGTCAGCACTCGCTCCAGACTGCCCTGCATCACCGCCAGCGGGTGGGCTCAGAATTCTTAGCCTTTTCCTCGCAGCCCCAGTTGCGGGAGAATGTGAAAGAGGAGCTGTTGACAGGTCACGGTCCGCTTGACTTTTCAAGTGTCTCACCAGCAAGTCTTTGCACCTCTGCACACTTGTGTCTGCCAGAAAGAGAGATACAACGTAGGCGTTAAACCTAGGATCGAGCACGGTGGCCAAAATGTAGTGCTCTGATTTCAACAGATTGACCACCCGTGAATCCTGGTTAAACGAATTAAGGGCTCCATCCACAAGTCCCACATGCCTAGCGGAATCGGTCTGTTTTAGCTCCTCCTTCAATCTCTCCAGCTTCTTCTGCAAAAGACTGATGAGGGGAATGACCTGACTCAGCCTGGCAGTGTCTGAACTGATTTCACATGTGGCAAGTTCAAAGGGTTGCAGAACCTTGCACATCGTTGAAATCATTCTCCACTGCGCTTGAGTCAGGTGCATTCCCCCTCCTTTGCCTATATCGTAGGCAGATGTATAGGCTTAAATGGCCTTTGCTGCTCCTCCATCCTCTGAAGCATATAGAGGGTTGAATTCCACCTCATTACCACCTCTTGCTTCAGATGATGGCAGGGCAGGTTCAGGAGTGTTTGCTGGTGCTCCAGTCTTCGGCACGCGGTGGCTGAATGCCGAAAGCGGCCCGCAATTCTTTGGGCCACCGACAGCAGCTCTTGCATGCCCCTGTCGTTTTTTAAAAAAAATTCTGCACCACCAAATTCAATGTATGTTCAAAACATGGGACGTGCTGGAATTTGCCCACATGTAATGCACGCACAATATTGGTGGCATTGTCCGATGTCACAAATCCCCAGGAGAGTCCAATTGGGGTAAGCCATTCTGTGATGATGTTCATCAGTTTCCGTAAGAGGTTGTCAGCTGTGTGCCTCTTATGGAAAGCGGTGATACAAAGCGTAGCCTGCCTAGGAACAAGTTGGCGTTTGCAAGATGCTGCTACTGGTGCCGCCGCTGCTTTTCTTGCTGTGGGAGGCAATACATCTACCCAGTGGGCTGTCACAGTCATATAGTCCTGAGTCTGCCCTGCTCCACTTGTCCACATGTCCGTGGTTAAGTGGACATTGGGTACAACTGCATTTTTTAGGACACTGGTGACTCTTTTTCTGACGTCTGTGTACATTCTCGGTATCGCCTGCCTAGAGAAATGGAACCTAGTAAAAGAATATATACACTGGCGCCGGCTGTTAACACCAATGATGGACGATACTTATATTAAAAAATTCAGTACTTTTAATACACATATAAATAATACAGTTAAAATATCTCAAGAATCATCATAGTTTTTTTATCTGTTCTTAAATCAAGAACCAGGTATTGATTAAACTTATGGTATATAATAAATGTGCAGTCTCCGGTTAGGACTCACTCCTCATTATATATGGTTCACTTGAAAAGATGGTAATTACCCGGTGCTTATAGATGTTATCCCCAGGGTCTCAGTTTAGCCGATGAGAATCCAATTAGCAGCAGGGGAATAAGTCCGGGTTCTAATATGATTTTGTTTGTGTCCAATAGAGGTATAAAGTCCAATTGTTACCGGGAATACCAAGTGGATCCAGAAGCTGGTGGTCAGTGTCCTTTGGCTCAACGCATTTCGCTGGTGGCTTCCTGCTTCCTCAGGAGCATATGTCACACAGGCAGCCTTATAGGGTTTATATACTACCTTCATTATGTTGGGAGTGTTATGAACCACGGGTAGTGGTTCATTCCTATTTTATGTTTATAAGTTGTTTCGCAGGCCAGGATTTCCCGTTGCTCTGTTTAAGAGTACTCTTGGTTGCTGCCGCTGGTGAGTCTGTGTAATTGCAGCTTGTTCCCATGTGTTCAGCCTCACCTGGCTGCTAATTGCATCTTGTCAGTTTGGAGTCATGCAACAGGGCAGCTGCATGAGATTATTCATTAGGCCTCTCTGTTATATGCTGGCTCAGTGCTATTCACAGACGCTGGTGATATTTCTGGGTTTCCAGTCTGCTTGAGTTCTGAGCTTGGTTCCTGCTAGTTCCTGAGATTCCTGTGTCAGTCCCTGTGTCGATTCCTATGTCTGATCCCGTGTCCTGCCGTGAGGCGTTCCTGTCCTGAGGTCCAGTGCCTTTGCCTGTGCCTGGTCAAGTTTCTGGCTTCTTGGTGTCCACCGGTCTGTCGTTTGGGATTCTGCCTGTCCTCCAGTTCTGAGAGTCTGTGTCAGCAGCATTGGGAGTTCCTGTCCATTTGCCAGTATTCGTACCGGTTCCATGAGTAGCAGCACTGCCACGTCCGTCGGCCTAGGCCGCTGTATTCCCTTATTATTTCTGTCACTGGTGTTTTGCAGAGGCTTCTGCTTATGCTGTCACCGCCGGTACACAAAAGTATTGTGTCGGCGTGTGGTCAGCATTTCCTTTGTTGTTCTTTTCCTTTGGCGGCAAGCCGCACATACTTTGGTTTTAGGTTTGTTAGTAGCCCCTGGCCTTGTTGTTTAGTCAGAGGGCCCCTTGTTATCACCCTGTCTCGGTTCACTCTTTGTCTCTCATTAAGACCTGAGGGGGCATCGAAGTTGGGCAGACGTAATCCGCCCTTCAAACGCGGCTGCCATGGGCTCAAGCAACCATAGTCTCGCAAGAGTATACTGACAGCATGGGCGAGACAACGGAGATAGGGCGCCAGGGGCTATTCCCTTTCCATTCCCCTTTCCCAGCATTACGTCCTGGTGCTCTGGACTCGCTTCATAACATCTCCCTTGTTCTGAGCACCAGGAACCTAACAGGGAGTAGTGGCACCTGATTCACTCATCATACAATAAATAAAACGTCCCAAAATAACATTAAAAATCCTATCTAGAAGGCAATCTTATTGGATAACATAAACTCTAATAGTACTGTATCCAAAAAACGAGTATTATAAATACCTGTTTAATGGTGTAAACAGCAGAATGCACAGTAACATTTCCTGGTCACATGGCTATCCCCAATCACATGACTCAGGCAGCCTATAGAATTTTGTTTGATGTTCCTTATTTGGTCCGATCACGTGATCGCTTCCGGTCACGTGATCGGCACAGTCTTTCATAACAGTAGAGACCACCAGCTTCTGGATCCACTTTTTCTAGCGGGAGGATGAGTGCTTCCATCCTCATGTGAAGCTGAACCAGTGAACATAGGCCAGGGCCTCAGCCGTACCTTGCCACTCCGTGTCGTAAATGGCATATTGGCAAGTTTACGCTTCTCCTCAGATGCTTTTAATTTAGAATTTTGGGTCATTTTACTGAACTTTTGTTTTTTGGATTTTACATGCTCTCTACTATGACATTGGGCATCGGCCTTGGCAGACGACGTTGATGGCATGTCATCATCTCGGCCATGACTAGTGGCAGCAGCTTCAGCACGAGGTGGAAGTGGATCTTGATCTTTCCCTATTTTACCCTCCACATTTTTGTTCTCCATTTTTTAATGTGTGGAATTATATGCTAGTAACATATCAATAGCAATGGCTACTGTACTGTACTATATATGTATACTGTTGGTCACCAAAATGCTGCACTGTAATACTAGAAGCTATAGAAATTTATATATATTATTGTATATATCAGTACAGAGCAGTGTAACTGTGATACATGTGTCTTGACAAGCAGTATAGAAGCTATAGAAAATAAGAAAAGTATATATATTATTGTATATTTCAGTACAGAGCGGTGTAACTGTGACACATGTGTCCTGACAAGCAGTATAGAAGCTATAGAAAAGTATATATATTACTGTATATCAGTACAGAGCGGTGTAACTGTGACCCATGTGTCCTGACAAGCAGTATAGAAGCTATAGAAAAGTATATATAATATTACTGTATATCAGTACAGAGCTGTGTAATTGTGACACATGTGTCCTGACAAGCAGTATAGGAGCTATAGAAAAGTATATATAATATTACTGTATATCAGTACAGAGCGGTGTAACTGTGACACATGTGTCCTGACAAGCAGTCTATAAGCTATAGAAAAGTATATATATTATATGTTATTGTATATATCAGTACAGAGCAGTGTAACTGTGACACATATGTCCTGACAAGCAGTATAGAAGCTATAGAAAATAAGAAAAGTATATATATTATTGTATATATCAGTACAGAGCGGTGTAACTGTGACTCATGTGTCCTGACAAGCAGTATAGAAGCTATAGAAAAGTATATATATTACTGTATATCAGTACAGAGTGGTGTAACTGTGACACATGTGTCCTGACAAGCAGTATAGAAGCTATAGAAAAGTATATATATTACTGTATATCAGTACAGAGCTGTGTAACTGTGACACATGTGTCTTGACAAGCAGTATAGAAGTTATAGAAAAGTATATATATTATTGTATATATCAGTACAGAGTGGTGTAACTGTGACACGTGTCCTGACAAGCAGTATAGAAGCTATAGAAAAGTATATATATTATTGTATATATCAGTACAGAGCGGTGTAACTGTGACACGTGTCCTGACAAGCAGTATAGAAGCTATAGAAAAGTATATATATTATTGTATATATCAGTACAGAGCGGTGTAACTGTGACCATGTGTCCTGACAAGCAGTATAGAAGCTATAGAAAAGCATATATTATATACTGGTGGTCCCCAGTCCCCACAATGCAGCACACTGATCAGATATTTGCAGCACACTGAGCACAGATATGGAGCATTTTCAGGCAGAGAACGTAGATATTTTCAGCACACTGAGCATAGATTATTTGCAGCACACTGAGCACAGATATTTTCAGCACACTGAGCACAGATTACGGAGCTTTTCAGGGAGAGAACGCAGCCACGTCCTCTCCGTTCAATCTCCAAAGAACGAGTGAAAATGGCGGCGACGCGCGGCTCCTTATATAGAATACGAATCTCGCGAGAATCCGACAGCGGGATGATGACGTTCGGGTGCGTTCTGGTTAACCGAGCAAGGCGGGAAGATCCGAGGCTGCCTCAGAACCGTGTAAAATAGATGAAGTTTGGGGGGGTTCGGATCTCGGAGAACCGAACCCGCTCATCTCTAATCAGAATACAAGATGAAGAAATAGTTTTTTTCCAAAGTTGAAATTTACATGAATTGTGTCATTTCAGACAAACAGAATTAATTGAAGACTTTGGCATTAATTTGGAAAAGATCAGCAAAACAGAAAATTTCCACATGGAATCACAGTAAGGTATGCAGAAAGAAAAATAACAGAAGTCATCAAATGACAAAACCCTACAAGAGTACCACAGAATCTACTGTAGTTCTATACGCATTGTTCCAGCTATTTTGAGAAACTAATGCTGGGGTCTGTATAGTGACCTCCAATTGTAATACACAGCTTTCGAAAAAGTAAAAAGTGGGCATTTTACATCAGCAAAACACCAGTTGCCATTTTGCTTCCAAGACGTATAGAAAAGTAGCAGCAGAAAGCTATAGTAGCAGGAAAGTTGTGAAATGTGTGCATACCGTAGTACAGGTTGAGTATCCCATATCCATATATTCCGAAATACGGAATATTCCGAAATACGGACTTTTTTGAGTGAGAGTGAGATAGTGAAACCTTTGTTTTTTGATGTCTCAATGTACACAAACTTTGTTTAATACACAAAGTTATTAAGAATATTGTATTAAATGACCTTCAGGCTGTGTGTATAAGGTGTATATGAAACATAAATGAATTGTGTGAATGTAGACACACTTTGTGTAATACACAAAGTTATAAAAAAATATTGGCTATAATTACCTTCAGGCTGTGTGTATAAGGTGTATATGTAACATAAATGCATTCTGTGCTTAGACTTAGGTCCCATCACCATGATATCTCATTATGGTATGCAATTATTCCAAAATACGGAAAAATCCCATATCCAAAATTAGAGATGAGCGGGTTCGGTTTCTCTGAATCCGAACCCGCACGAACTTCATGTTTTTTTTCACGGGTCCGAGCGACTCGGATCTTCCCGCCTTGCTCGGTTAACCCGAGCGCGCCCGAACGTCATCATGACGCTGTCGGATTCTCGCGAGGCTCGGATTCTATCGCGAGACTCGGATTCTATATAAGGAGCCGCGCGTCGCCGCCATTTTCACACGTGCATTGAGATTGATAGGGAGAGGACGTGGCTGGCGTCCTCTCCATTTAGATTAGGGTTGAGAGAGAGAGAGAGAGATTGACCTGAGGCTGTGATACTGTAGAAGAGAGTGCAGAGTTTAGTGACTGACGACCACAGTGACCACCAGACAGTGCAGTTGTTTGTTTTATTTAATATATCCGTTCTCTGCCTGAAAAAAACGATACACACAGTGACTCAGTCACATACCATATCTGTGTGCACTGCTCAGCCCAGTGTGCTGCATCAATGTATATATATATCTGACTGTGCTCAGCTCACACAGCTTATAATTGTGGGGGAGACTGGGGAGCACTGCAGTGCCAGTTATAGGTTATAGCAGGAGCCAGGAGTACATAATATTATATTAAAATTAAACAGTGCACACTTTTGCTGCAGGAGTGCCACTGCCAGTGTGACTAGTGACCAGTGACCTGACCACCAGTATATATAATATTAGTAGTATACTATCTCTTTATCAACCAGTCTATATTAGCAGCAGACACAGTACAGTGCGGTAGTTCACGGCTGTGGCTACCTCTGTGTCGGCACTCGGCAGCCCGTCCATAATTGTATATACCACCTAACCGTGGTTTTTTTTTCTTTCTTTATAGTCATACTAGTTACGAGTATACTATCTCTTTATCAACCAGTCTATATTAGCAGCAGACACAGTACAGTGCGGTAGTTCACGGCTGTGGCTACCTCTGTGTCGGCACTCGGCAGCCCGTCCATAATTGTATATACCACCTAACCGTGGTTTTTTTTTCTTTCTTTATACATACATACTAGTTACGAGTATACTATCTCTTTATCAACCAGTCTATATTAGCAGCAGACACAGTACAGTGCGGTAGTTCACGGCTGTGGCTACCTCTGTGTCGGCACTCGGCAGCCCGTCCATAATTGTATATACCACCTAACCGTGGTTTTTTTTTCTTTCTTTATACATACATACTAGTTACGAGTATACTATCTCTTTATCAACCAGTCTATATATTAGCAGCAGACACAGTACAGTGCGGTAGTTCACGGCTGTGGCTACCTCTGTGTCGGCACTCGGCAGCCCGTCCATAATTGTATATACCACCTAACCGTGGTTTTTTTTTCTTTCTTTATACATACATACTAGTTACGAGTATACTATCTCTTTATCAACCAGTCTATATATTAGCAGCAGACACAGTACAGTGCGGTAGTTCACGGCTGTGGCTACCTCTGTGTCGGCACTCGGCAGCCCGTCCATAATTGTATATACCACCTAACCGTGTTTTTTTTTTCTTTCTTTATACATACATACTAGTTACGAGTATACTATCTCTTTATCAACCAGTCTATATTAGCAGCAGACACAGTACAGTGCGGTAGTTCACGGCTGTGGCTACCTCTGTGTCGGCACTCGGCAGCCCGTCCATAATTGTATATACCACCTAACCGTGGTTTTTTTTTCTTTCTTTATACATACATACTAGTTACGAGTATACTATCTCTTTATCAGCCAGTCTATATTAGCAGCAGACACAGTACAGTGCGGTAGTTCACGGCTGTGGCTACCCCTGTGTCGGCACTCGGCAGCCCGTCCATAATTGTATATACCACCTAACCGTGGTTTTTTTTTCTTTCTTTATACATACATACTAGTTACGAGTATACTATCTCTTTATCAACCAGTCTATATATTAGCAGCAGACACAGTACAGTGCGGTAGTTCACGGCTGTGGCTACCTCTGTGTCGGCACTCGGCAGCCCGTCCATAATTGTATATACCACCTAACCGTGGTTTTTTTTTCTTTCTTTATACATACATACTAGTTACGAGTATACTATCTCTTTATCAACCAGTCTATATATTAGCAGCAGACACAGTACAGTGCGGTAGTTCACGGCTGTGGCTACCTCTGTGTCGGCACTCGGCAGCCCGTCCATAACTGTATATACCACCTAACCGTGGTTTTTTTTTCTTTCTTTATACATACATACTAGTTACGAGTATACTATCTCTTTATCAACCAGTCTATATATTAGCAGCAGACACAGTACAGTGCGGTAGTTCACGGCTGTGGCTACCTCTGTGTCGGCACTCGGCAGCCCGTCCATAATTGTATATACCACCTAACCGTGGTTTTTTTTTTCTTTCTTTATACATACATACTAGTTACGAGTATACTATCTCTTTATCAACCAGTCTATATATTAGCAGCAGACACAGTACAGTGCGGTAGTTTACGGCTGTGGCTACCTCTGTGTCGGCACTCGGCAGCCCGTCCATAATTGTATATACCACCTAACCGTGGTTTTTTTTTCTTTCTTTATACATATATACTAGTTACGAGTATACTATCTCTTTATCAACCAGTCTATATATTAGCAGCAGACACAGTACAGTGCGGTAGTTCACGGCTGTGGCTACCTCTGTGTCGGCACTCGGCAGCCCGTCCATAATTGTATATACCACCTAACCGTGGTTTTTTTTTCTTTCTTTATAGTCATACTAGTTACGAGTATACTATCTCTTTATCAACCAGTCTATATTAGCAGCAGACACAGTACAGTGCGGTAGTTCACGGCTGTGGCTACCTCTGTGTCGGCACTCGGCAGCCCGTCCATAATTGTATATACCACCTAACCGTGGTTTTTTTTTCTTTCTTTATACATACATACTAGTTACGAGTATACTATCTCTTTATCAACCAGTCTATATTAGCAGCAGACACAGTACAGTGCGGTAGTTCACGGCTGTGGCTACCTCTGTGTCGGCACTCGGCAGCCCGTCCATAATTGTATATACCACCTAACCGTGGTTTTTTTTTCTTTCTTTATACATACATACTAGTTACGAGTATACTATCTCTTTATCAACCAGTCTATATATTAGCAGCAGACACAGTACAGTGCGGTAGTTCACGGCTGTGGCTACCTCTGTGTCGGCACTCGGCAGCCCGTCCATAATTGTATATACCACCTAACCGTGGTTTTTTTTTCTTTCTTTATACATACATACTAGTTACGAGTATACTATCTCTTTATCAACCAGTCTATATATTAGCAGCAGACACAGTACAGTGCGGTAGTTCACGGCTGTGGCTACCTCTGTGTCGGCACTCGGCAGCCCGTCCATAATTGTATATACCACCTAACCGTGGTTTTTTTTTCTTTCTTTATACATACATACTAGTTACGAGTATACTATCTCTTTATCAACCAGTCTATATATTAGCAGCAGACACAGTACAGTGCGGTAGTTCACGGCTGTGGCTACCTCTGTGTCGGCACTCGGCAGCCCGTCCATAATTGTATATACCACCTAACCGTGGTTTTTTTTTCTTTCTTTATACATACATACTAGTTACGAGTATACTATCTCTTTATCAACCAGTCTATATATTAGCAGCAGACACAGTACAGTGCGGTAGTTCACGGCTGTGGCTACCTCTGTGTCGGCACTCGGCAGCCCGTCCATAATTGTATACTAGTATCCAATCCATCCATCTCCATTGTTTACCTGAGGTGCCTTTTAGTTGTGCCTATTAAAATATGGAGAACAAAAATGTTGAGGTTCCAAAATTAGGGAAAGATCAAGATCCACTTCCACCTCGTGCTGAAGCTGCTGCCACTAGTCATGGCCGAGACGATGAAATGCCAGCAACGTCGTATGCCAAGGCCGATGCCCAATGTCATAGTACAGAGCATGTCAAATCCAAAACACCAAATATCAGTAAAAAAAGGACTCCAAAACCTAAAATAAAATTGTCGGAGGAGAAGCGTAAACTTGCCAATATGCCATTTACCACACGGAGTGGCAAGGAACGGCTGAGGCCCTGGCCTATGTTCATGGCTAGTGGTTCAGCTTCACATGAGGATGGAAGCACTCAGCCTCTCGCTAGAAAAATGAAAAGACTAAAGCTGGCAAAAGCAGTAGCACCGCAAAGAACTGTGCGTTCTTCGAAATCCCAAATCCACAAGGAGAGTCCGACTCCAATTGTGTCGGTTGCGATGCCTGACCTTCCCAACACTGGACGTGAAGAGCATGCGCCTTCCACCATTTGCACGCCCCCTGCAAGTGATGGAAGGAGCACCCGCAGTCCAGTTCCTGATAGTCAGATTGAAGATGTCAGTGTTGAAGTACACCAGGATGAGGAGGATATGGGTGTTGCTGGCGCTGGGGAGGAAATTGACCAGGAGGATTCTGATGGTGAGGTGGTTTGTTTAAGTCAGGCACCCGGGGAGACACCTGTTGTCCGTGGTAGGAATATGGCCGTTGACATGCCTGGTGAAAATACCAAAAAAATCAGCTCTTCGGTGTGGAAGTATTTCACCAGAAATGCGGACAACAGGTGTCAAGCCGTGTGTTCCCTTTGTCAAGCTGTAATAAGTAGGGGTAAGGACGTTAACCACCTCGGAACATCCTCCCTTATACGTCACCTGCAGCGCATTCATAATAAGTCAGTGACAAGTTCAAAAACTTTGGGTGACAGCGGAAGCAGTCCACTGACCAGTAAATCCCTTCCTCTTGTAACCAAGCTCACGCAAACCACCCCACCAACTCCCTCAGTGTCAATTTCCTCCTTCCCCAGGAATGCCAATAGTCCTGCAGGCAATGTCACTGGCAATTCTGACGAGTCCTCTCCTGCCTGGGATTTCTCCGATGCATCCTTGCGTGTAACGCCTACTGCTGCTGGCGCTGCTGTTGTTGCTGCTGGGAGTCGATGGTCATCCCAGAGGGGAAGTCGTAAGCCCACTTGTACTACTTCCAGTAAGCAATTGACTGTTCAACAGTCCTTTGCGAGGAAGATGAAATATCACAGCAGTCATCCTGCTGCAAAGCGGATAACTGAGGCCTTGACAACTATGTTGGTGTTAGACGTGCGTCCGGTATCCGCCGTTAGTTCACAGGGAACTAGACAATTTATTGAGGCAGTGTGCCCCCGTTACCAAATACCATCTAGGTTCCACTTCTCTAGGCAGGCGATACCGAGAATGTACACGGACGTCAGAAAAAGACTCACCAGTGTCCTAAAAAATGCAGTTGTACCCAATGTCCACTTAACCACGGACATGTGGACAAGTGGAGCAGGGCAGGGTCAGGACTATATGACTGTGACAGCCCACTGGGTAGATGTATGGACTCCCGCCGCAAGAACAGCAGCGGCGGCACCAGTAGCAGCATCTCGCAAACGCCAACTCTTTCCTAGGCAGGCTACGCTTTGTATCACCGGTTTCCAGAATACGCACACAGCTGAAAACCTCTTACGGCAACTGAGGAAGATCATCGCGGAATGGCTTACCCCAATTGGACTCTCCTGTGGATTTGTGGCATCGGACAACGCCAGCAATATTGTGTGTGCATTAAATATGGGCAAATTCCAGCACGTCCCATGTTTTGCACATACCTTGAATTTGGTGGTGCAGAATTTTTTAAAAAACGACAGGGGCGTGCAAGAGATGCTGTCGGTGGCCAGAAGAATTGCGGGACACTTTCGGCGTACAGGCACCACGTACAGAAGACTGGAGCACCACCAAAAACTACTGAACCTGCCCTGCCATCATCTGAAGCAAGAAGTGGTAACGAGGTGGAATTCAACCCTCTATATGCTTCAGAGGTTGGAGGAGCAGCAAAAGGCCATTCAAGCCTATACAATTGAGCACGATATAGTAGGTGGAATGCACCTGTCTCAAGCGCAGTGGAGAATGATTTCAACGTTGTGCAAGGTTCTGATGCCCTTTGAACTTGCCACACGTGAAGTCAGTTCAGACACTGCCAGCCTGAGTCAGGTCATTCCCCTCATCAGGCTTTTGCAGAAGAAGCTGGAGACATTGAAGGAGGAGCTAACACGGAGCGATTCCGCTAGGCATGTGGGACTTGTGGATGGAGCCCTTAATTCGCTTAACAAGGATTCACGGGTGGTCAATCTGTTGAAATCAGAGCACTACATTTTGGCCACCGTGCTCGATCCTAGATTTAAAGCCTACCTTGGATCTCTCTTTCCGGCAGACACAAGTCTGCTGGGGTTGAAAGACCTGCTGGTGACAAAATTGTCAAGTCAAGCGGAACGCGACCTGTCAACATCTCCTCCTTCACATTCTCCCGCAACTGGGGGTGCGAGGAAAAGGCTCAGAATTCCGAGCCCACCCGCTGGCGGTGATGCAGGGCAGTCTGGAGCGACTGCTGATGCTGACATCTGGTCCGGACTGAAGGACCTGACAACGATTACGGACATGTCGTCTACTGTCACTGCATATGATTCTCTCAACATTGATAGAATGGTGGAGGATTATATGAGTGACCGCATCCAAGTAGGCACGTCACACAGTCCGTACTTATACTGGCAGGAAAAAGAGGCAATTTGGAGGCCCTTGCACAAACTGGCTTTATTCTACCTAAGTTGCCCTCCCACAAGTGTGTACTCCGAAAGAGTGTTTAGTGCCGCCGCTCACCTTGTCAGCAATCGGCGTACGAGGTTACATCCAGAAAATGTGGAGAAGATGATGTTCATTAAAATGAATTATAATCAATTCCTCCGCGGAGACATTGACCAGCAGCAATTGCCTCCACAAAGTACACAGGGAGCTGAGATGGTGGATTCCAGTGGGGACGAATTGATAATCTGTGAGGAGGGGGATGTACACGGTGATATATCGGAGGGTGATGATGAGGTGGACATCTTGCCTCTGTAGAGCCAGTTTGTGCAAGGAGAGATTAATTGCTTCTTTTTTGGGGGGGGTCCAAACCAACCCGTCATATCAGTCACAGTCGTGTGGCAGACCCTGTCACTGAAATGATGGGTTGGTTAAAGTGTGCATGTCCTGTTTTGTTTATACAACATAAGGGTGGGTGGGAGGGCCCAAGGACAATTCCATCTTGCACCTCTTTTTTCTTTTCTTTTTCTTTGCGTCATGTGCTGTTTGGGGAGGGTTTTTTGGAAGGGACATCCTGCGTGACACTGCAGTGCCACTCCTAGATGGGCCCGGTGTTTGTGTCGGCCACTAGGGTCGCTTATCTTACTCACACAGCTACCTCATTGCGCCTCTTTTTTTCTTTGCGTCATGTGCTGTTTGGGGAGGGTTTTTTGGAAGGGACATCCTGCGTGACACTGCAGTGACACTCCTAGATGGGCCCGGTGTTTGTGTCGGCCACTAGGGTCGCTTATCTTACTCACACAGCTTCCTCATTGCGCCTCTTTTTTTCTTTGCGTCATGTGCTGTTTGGGGAGGGTTTTTTGGAAGGGACATCCTGCGTGACACTGCAGTGCCACTCCTAGATGGGCCCGGTGTTTGTGTCGGCCACTAGGGTCGCTAATCTTACTCACACAGCTACCTCATTGCGCCTCTTTTTTTCTTTGCGTCATGTGCTGTTTGGGGAGGGTTTTTTGGAAGGGCCATCCTGCGTGACACTGCAGTGCCACTCCTAGATGGGCCCGGTGTTTGTGTCGGCCACTAGGGTCGCTTATCTTACTCACACAGCGACCTCGGTGCAAATTTTAGGACTAAAAATAATATTGTGAGGTGTGAGGTATTCAGAATAGACTGAAAATGAGTGGAAATTATGGTTTTTGAGGTTAATAATACTTTGGGATCAAAATGACCGCCAAATTCTATGATTTAAGCTGTTTTTTAGGTTTTTTGGAAAAAAACACCCGAATCCAAAACACACCCGAATCCGACAAAAAAAATTCGGTGAGGTTTTGCCAAAACGCGGTCGAACCCAAAACACGGCCGCGGAACCGAACCCAAAACCAAAACACAAAACCCGAAAAATTTCCGGCGCTCATCTCTATCCAAAATACCTCTGGTCCCAAGCATTTTGGATAAGGGAGACTCAACCTGTATACCTTATTACAAGTGTAACAGCAAAGTCAGTACAAATCATACCGTACATTTTTAAAACTTGAGGGAAAAATGTATTTATACAGTACAACACCTACAAAAACCGAAAAATAGAAAAATCAATACTAAGGGAAAATGTTCCCTCACAGACAACAGTAAGTGAAAATGACACTACAACAGATGAAAATACACTTGCTTCCAGTTCTCCATAATATACTATATATTTCTTCAGAGAAGTGCCACAAACTCTTTCAATAAAAATTATATACTGTAAACCCAACATTATCCAAGAGGCAATGGCAATAAGGAAAATTGTTACAGTATATTGGAAATATATTTAAAACTAACAAGGACAATATATCAGGGGCCATGTGTGTAGTCTATGTAAGGAGGGTTTGTCATGGCCACTAGGGTGCAATTTTGGGAATATCAGCTCTGCCCTGTCAGAGAATATCTTCATTCTTGTTGGCAGAATTGGAACTGAAACAGAAAGATCATCTTTCTAAACTTGTAAAATGCTGACATTTCTAACAAAAATTATCCACGAATAACCCTGAAATGCCCTCCATCATCTTAGGAGTTACAACCATAGTGATTGTGTATATTTAACAAAATTAAATAATAGGAATACTGTTTTGGTAGGAGAATCACATTAAGTCATGTGTTACCCTATTGAGGATTCACCTGTCAAATACATTGTAATTCTGTATAGAGTGGTTTTTATATTTAAATGAAAGAGGGCAATGAGATAGCTGCTAAATGTAATCCCCCAAAGATGACCTATCCCATTGGACTGAAAGAGTAATAAATAGGTAAACGAGGAGTGGGGATAAGGAGGATGCGTGTAATATGTCAGTAACCACGCAGCAAGAGGATACTCCAACAAAAGAACTCTCTGACCACCTATATATAGTGAACAGCTGATCAGTCTGGGGTATATATAAATATTTAGTTACAAGAATCCAAGTCTGGCACTCGGAATGTATAAAACCATTCAAAGACACTGCCGGGTGCGTTCAATAGGAATCAGCCGGCTGCTGAACCAATATATGCAGACAATGTATTGCGGCACTCCGGTCCTTTTTGATAAATCACAGCATAGCATAGTTGCCAATCCACAACTATGCCTACACTGTGATTTATTCAGAGAGGACTGGAGTGCTGCAATACATTGTCTGTAAATATTTAGTTATGTACATATGTGATAAATACTGTTCATATCAGGATATTATAGGAGGTATTCAAGAATTGTACTATTTGTCGTGTTATTATTAGTGAAGTGCTGCAGCAGCTGAAGTCAAGATGGGTGTTGTGATTGACAAGTGAGATGCAGTTTGCTGGTTATTCACTGTAGAGGGTTATTGGTAATATAGTAACATATAGTAACAGGTTTTGAGGATGAAAAAAGAAAATTTTTCCATCGAGTTCAACCTATTAGTCTTAAAATATTGCAGTATAGGAGATGACTGATTTTAACTTCTGTGATTGTTTAACTGTTATGTCCATTCCTCTGTTTTTTTATAGTTATTTAATTTTATTAGTAAATTGGTTAATTTACCCACCATAGCCCTGAATATCCTTATCCATTAGAAATTAGAATTCCAAATACGTATTGGCCTTACTGTGAAGAACCCCTTCCGTCTCAGAGTACTAAATCTCTTCTCCTCTAATCGCCCGCTAGCTCTGTGTATTGACCCCTTATATATCTGTAAATATTAATCATGTCCCCTCTTAATCTTTTTTTCCAGTGTAAATATACATAGTCTATCAAGCCTTTCCTCGTATTCTAGCGTTTCCATCCCCTTAATCAGTTTGATTGCCCGTCGTTGAACCTCTTCTAGTTGTAGGGTGTCCTTTTTATAGTATGGTGCCCATAGATGTGCACTGTATTTAAGATGTGGCTGCACAAGTCATTTGTGCAATGGGAGTATAACACTCTCATCCCTTGCATCAATTCCACACTTTATGCATGCTAATACCTTGTTTGCTTGTTTTGCTGCATTCCTACTTTGGGTACTATTGCTTGTCATGACTGTGGTTTTTGTGAACCCTGCATGTATGTGATGTATGTGATGTCTGTGAGGGTAACTGGGGGACTGTGTGTATATTGGCTGGTCTGTGGGAATCAGTAAGATGAAGAGCTCAAGGAGCAATCCCTGACCGGGAGTCGAACCTGAGCCTCAGCTGAGGGAGCCGTATCCTGACCAATGGATCACCAGGGACTTGGTGCTGATAGCAAGATGGTGAATGTATTGGTGAGAACGAACTACATATACTGTCACAGGAGTAGGTGTTTGTGTACTCAAGGTTACTATGAAATAGGTTCTCTGGAGTTGCACAGAACTGAGAGGAGAGCTGAAGACGCTCACCCGGACTGGTTACCGGTGATACTGAGAACCGCACTGTGAACACGGCTGTGTACCGGTATACTGGAATGCAACTGGAATCCGGGCTGGTAGAACAATGACTGTGGCTGTGACTTTAAGACAAGGCTGAAGAACTGAAGACTGTAGCTGTGACTTTAAGAAGAGGCTGAAGAACTGAAGACTGTAGCTGTGACCTTAGACGAGACTGAAGAATACTGCGGCTGTATCTTTAAGACGTGACTGAAGAATACTGCAGTTGTGTCTTTCAGACGAGACTGAACAATACTGCGGCTGTGTCTTTAAGATGAGACTGAAGAATACCGCAGCTGTGTCTTTAAGACGAGACTGAAGAATACTGCGACTGTGGCTTTAAGTTGAGACTGAACAATACTGTGGCTGGGGCTTTAAGAAACTGATGAATACTGTGGCTGTGGCTTTAAGACTGATACTGGATATAACTGGTAACACAACTGTAATCCAGACTGGGTAGAAAAAGAGCAGAGTTTTACAGGAACCAAGGTAAAAGTGTTATCTATTAGGGAGCACTGCTACTAAGCTCACACAGGGCTGTGTGACACAAGGAACTAGCAGATTAACACATGTCTCTTGACTTAAACTTCCTGGTCCTTGGTGATTGGTAAACAGTGTCAGGTGATTCAGAGAGTCTCAGGCTGGCACAGGATTGGATAGTTCCAGGTCAGACTCTGATGTGGCATAAGGCCTAGCAGGCCGAAAAAGCACTGAAGCCTGAACTTCTTCAAATGAACAGAGGATGCTGACTTTTAGGCCTAAACTCCAGATTGCTGAGCACAGTATAGAATGTAGAGAATGTATCTGGTGACCACTGGAGTCAGAGAGGCATATAGTATAATGACTACAATGACTACAATGATTGCTGTGTAGGCACAGCATAGAGAGACCTGCTGAATTCAGATTCACACAGAAGGTTAATCACCACAGGGGGAGCTCGTTAACTCTTACATTCCAGGTAGAGAACTCAGCACTGAGGAAACTTATGGTACTGGCAAGCTGTTTATCCCAATGAGCAGATAAGACACAGGATCCAGGACAGATAGCAGAGGTAAGTCACCAAATATGAGAACTACATTCAGGATCGTGACACTGCTAAGTTTGTTATCAATGTGAACACCTAAATCTTTTTCCAGTACATAATCCCCTATTTTCTCCCCATTTAGTATGTAGGTAGTGTTTCTGTTCTTGCTGCCAAAGTGCATTACCTTACATTTGTCTATGTTGAACTACATTCTCCATTTTGCTGCCCATGTTTCTAATCTAAATAAGTCGTTCTATCCCCCTCCAAATTTATAACCTTACACAGTTTGGTATCGTCTGCAAAAATTGACACTGTGCTCTCTAGACCAAAATCTAGATCATTTATAAAAATGTTAAACAATAGTGGTCCAAGTACAGACCCTAATGGCACACAACTTAGTACTTCAGTCCAATTCGAAAACATTCCATTTACCACCACTCGTTGCTCCCTTTTATCTAACCAATTTCTAACCCAAGTGCATATTGTGCTTCCTAGCCCAAGATCTCTTAATTTGTATATGAGTCTCATGTGAGGTACTGTATCGAAAGCTTTGGCAAAGTCTAAAAAGATTACATCCACCTCTTTACCCTAATCTAGGTTAACTCTAACCATTTCATAAAAGCCTATTAAGTTAGTTTGACATGATCTATCCTTCACAAATCCGTGTTGGTTCCTATTAATAACTTTATTGGTTTCGAGAAACTCCTGTATTCTATCCCTTAAAATACCTTCCAGTACTTTCCCCACTATAGCTGTTAGACTTACTGGTCTATAATTATCTGGTTCAGATTTACTTCCATTTTTAATTATCGGCACTACCGCTATACGCCAGTCGATGGGGACCATGCCTGATGTAAGTGAGTTAATGAAAATCAAGTATAAGGTTCTTGCTAATTTGGAGTGTAGCTCCATGAGAACCCTAGGGGGAATTCCGTCGGGACCAGGTGACTTATTAATCTTAATTTTTTTTAATTGGTCTCTGACTACTTCCTCACTTAGATAAGCATTAAGCTGTGGGTCATTAACATTGCTGAGGTTATGCATTAATCCTGCCATCGGGTCCTCTCTTGTGAAAACTGATGAGAAAAACTTCTTTAATTTTTCCGCTATGTCATTGTCTTCTTTGATTAGGATGCCTAAATTACCTTTTAAAGGGCCTATACTCTCTTTCTTTACTCTTTTGCTGTTTATGTATTTAAAAAACTTATTGGGGTTTGATTGACTTTCCTTTGCTATTAGCTTTTCCGTTTCTATTTTATATGCTCTGATTTCTTTTTGCATACTTTGTTACAATCCTTATAGTACTGGAATGACTCCGCCTTACCGTCTGATTTATAAGTTTTGAATGCTCGCCTCTTTTTGGCCATTTGTTCCTTAATCTTTTTGTTAAGCCACATTGGTTTGGGAATGAACTATCCCATTTCTCTGTAGAATTCTGGCCTTGAAACAAAATTTCCAATTCAATGTAACTTAAAGCTACTCTCATCATGTCAAAGTCGGCTTTGCTAAAGTTCAGGGTCTTAGTTGGACCTAAATAAGGCTGCTTTTGAAAACTGATGTTGAATGTAACCATATTGTGGTTGCTGTTTCCGATGGACTCCCCTACTATAATATTTGATATCAAATCCCCATTGTTGTTAGTACCAGGTCTAAGATTGCATTGTACCTAGTTGGTTCCTCAATTAATTGAAGTAAGTAGTGATCATTTAGTGTGTTTATACACCTATTACCCCTAGCAGTATCACATGAATCATTTGTCCAATTAATCTCTGGATAGTTAAAATCTCCTATCGCTATTACGTCTCCTAATGCTGCTGCTTTTTCAATTTGCTTCAGCAACAATACCTCATCAGACACATTAATATCAGGCGGTTTGTAGCATATCCCTATAAGTATCTTTTTCAGTCCCTTTCTCCCGCATGCAATTTCTACCCATAAAGTCTCAACAGTATTTACAGTCCCATCGCAAATGTCTTCCTTTATATTAGGTTTTAAAAAAGGTTTTACATAGAGACATACTCCTCCACCCTTTTATTTATTCTGTCTCTCCTAAACAGCTTGTAACCCTCCAGATTAGCTGTCCAATCATAAGATTTGTCCCACCAAGTTTCAGTAATACCTATAATATCATACTGTTTGTTTGCTGCAAGGACTTCTAGTTCCCCCTCTTTTCCTTTAAGACTTCCAGCATTTACATACATACAATTAAGATAAGTATTCCCTCTAATGCTAGGAAGTTTATTTTCTATGTGCATTATCGGCTATCCATGTTCATCGTTAATTCGTGTTTTGGCAGTACCCTTGGTAATAACCTTGCTGGCTGCTTTTTTCCCCACCCCCATGTCCTTACTATTTTCACTGCTTGACCCATAGGGGGTAATTCAGACCTTATCGCTAATATCAGTTTGTGCAGTCTCTGCTCAGCCCAGGACTTACTCTACTGCTGCAATGTGATCCTGATGATCGGGGCCGGAGCTGACGTCAGACACCCTCCCTGAAAACACCTGGTCCCTCCTGCATTTTTCCAGACACTCCTATAAAATGGTCAATTGCCAACCACAAATGGCCACTTCCTGTCAATCACCTTGTGATCGCCTGTGCGATCGCTTTTTTTGCACCATCCCGTCACTATGCACCGATGCCCGGTGCAGTCACCCGATGCGCCGGCGCATTGTGGTGCATACATACAGATGTGTCCACTTACATCTTTGCTATTTTGCTCAATTTGGCACAACATGATATTTTGCTCAACTATATAGTAACATAGTATCTAAGGTTGAAAAAAAGACAATTTGTCCTTTGAGTTCAACCTATTTGTGGACTCCTATGGAGTTATTTTGGTCTAAAATTTTGTTTGATGCTGATGTCAGCCGTTGGATTTTATACCTCTTTTTATAGTAACTATAGTGCGTGACTATGCACCATAACCCTGTATATCCTTATCCATTAGGAATTTACCTAACCAATTCTTAAAGGTGTTGACTGAGTCCGCCATTACAACTCCCTCAGGCAGGGAATTCCAAACACGTATTGTCCTTACCGCGAAAAAGCCTTTACGCCGCATTGTGCGGAATCTCCTCTCCTCTAACCTAAGCGAGTGTCCACGAGTCCTCTGTGCTGATCTTACCAAAAACAGGTCCAGCGCAGGCTCTGTGTATTGTCCCCTTATATATTTGTACATGTTGATCATGTCCCCTCTTAGTCTCCTCTTTTCCAGTGTAAACATGCCTAGCCTTGCAAGCCTTTCCTCGTATTCCAGCGTCTCCATGCCCTTGATTAGTTTGGTCACCTGCCTCTGAAACTTTTCTAGCTCCAGGATATCCTTTTTGTAGTATGGTGCCCAAAATTGTACACAGTATTCAAGATGTGGCCTCACTAGTACTTTGTATAATGGAAGTATAACACTCTTGTCCCTTGCATCAATTCCCCGTTTTATGCATTCTAATATCTTATTAGCCTTCTTTTCTGCAATCCTACTTTGGGTACTGCTGCTTAGTTTGCTATCTATGAGAACACCTAAGTTCATTTCCAGTACAGAATCCCCTAATCTTACCCCATTTAATATGTAGGTGTTATTTTTGTTCTTGCTACCACAGTGCATTACCTTACACTTGTCTGTATTGAAGCGCATTCTCCATTTGGCTGCCCAAGCTTCTAGTTTACCTAAGTCGTTCTGAAGAGACTCAGCATCCTCATCCATGTTTATAACCTTACACAATTTGGTATCGTCTGCAAAAATTTACACCATGCTCTCTAGACCTTCTGTTAGGTTGGTAATGAAAATGTTGAACAATAGTGGTCCTAGTACCGAGCCTTGTGGCACACCACTTAGCACTTCAGTCCAATTTGAGAATGATCCATTAACCACAACGCGCTGCTCCCTATTATCTAACCAATTTTTAACCCAAGTGCATATAGTGCTCCCTAGCCCTATTTCTTGTAGCTTATAGACAAGTCGCATGTGTGGTACTGTGTCGAAAGCTTTGGCAAAGTCTAAAAAGATTACATCTACCTCATTACCCTGATCAAGGTTCGCACTTACTGTTTCATAAAAGCTAAGTAAGTTGGTTTGACATGATCTGTTCTTCACAAATCCATGTTGATACCTTTTAATGACCTTATTGGCTTCAAGGAACTTATGAATACTATCCCTTATAATACCTTCCAATACTTTCGCCACTATAGATGTAAGACTAACTGGTCTATAATTACCCGGATCACCTTTACATCCCTTTTTGAATATAGGCACTACTTCTGCTATACGCCAGTCCTTGGGAACCATACCTGATTATTGAGATTGTGTGCAAGTCCCTGAATTTGGTCCTCTCTTGTAAATACCGTTGAAAAAAACTCATTTAGTTTGTCCGCTATGTCATTATCATTTTGATTAAGACTCCCAACTTGTCTTTTAAAGGGCCTATACTCTCCTTCTTTAATCTCTTGCTATTGGTGTATTTAAAGATTTTTTTGGGATTCGCTTTGCTTTCCTTTGCTACTGGATTTTCAGTTTCTACTTAGCCGCTCTTATTTCTTTTTTACATATTTTGTTACAGTCCTTATAGTGCTGAAATGACTCTGCATTCCCGTCAGATTTGTATTTTTTAAATGTACGCCTTTTCTTGCCCATAAGTTCCTTTATCTTTTTGTTAAGCCACATCGGTTCGTGATTATTATTCCTTTTTTTGCTGCTCGTAGGAATAAATTTGAGAGTATTTTTAGCTAGCAGTGATATTAATACATCCCATTTCACCGTAGTATTTTTACCTAGAAACAAAAAATCCCATTCAATTTCCTTTAAAGCATCTCTCATCATGTCAAAGTTGGCTTTGCTAAAGTTTGGAGTACTAGTTGAGCCAGTATAGGACTGTTTATGAAAACTGATATTGAATGTGACCATATTGTGGTCGTTGTTTCCTATGGGCTCCCCTACCATAATACTTGATACCAATTCCCCATTGTTAGTTAATACCAGGTCTAAGATTGCCCATTGTACATTGATTAGTTGAACTAAGAAGTTATCATTTAGTGTGTTTAAAAACATATTACCCCTAGCAGTATCACATGAATCGTTTTTTCAGTTTATCTCTGGGTAGTTAAAATCTCCCATCACTACTATGTCTCCTACTACTGCTGCTTTTTCAATTTGCTTCATAAACAATTCCTCATCAGATACATTAATACTAGAGATGAGCGCCGGAAATTTTTCGGGTTTTGTGTTTTGGTTTTGTGTTCGGTTCCGCGGCCGTGTTTTGGGTTCGACCGCGTTTTGGCAAAACCTCACCGAATTTTTTTTGTCGGATTCGGGTGTGTTTTGGATTCGGGTGTTTTTTTCCCAAAAACCTAAAAAACAGCTTAAATCATAGAATTTGGCGGTCATTTTGATCCCAAAGTATTATTAACCTCAAAAACCATAATTTCCACTCATTTTCAGTCTATTCTGAATACCTCACACCTCACAATATTATTTTTAGTCCTAAAATTTGCACCGAGGTCGCTGTGTGAGTAAGATAAGCGACCCTAGTGGCCGACACAAACACCGGGCCCATCTAGGAGTGGCACTGCAGTGTCACGCAGGATGGCCCTTCCAAAAAACCCTCCCCAAACAGCACATGACGCAAAGAAAAAAAGAGGCGCAATGAGGTAGCTGTGTGAGTAAGATTAGCGACCCTAGTGGCCGACACAAACACCGGGCCCATCTAGGAGTGGCACTGCAGTGTCACGAAGGATGTCCCTTCCAAAAAACCCTCCCCAAACAGCACATGACGCAAAGAAAAAGAAAAGAAAAAAGAGGTGCAAGATGGAATTGTCCTTGGGCCCTCCCACCCACCCTTATGTTGTATAAACAGGACATGCACACTTTAACCAACCCATCATTTCAGTGACAGGGTCTGCCACACGACTGTGACTGATATGACGGGTTGGTTTGGACCCCCACCAAAAAAGAAGCAATTAATCTCTCCTTGCACAAACTGGCTCTACAGAGGCAAGATGTCCACCTCATCATCATCCTCCGATATATCACCGTGTACATCCCCCTCCTCACAGATTATCAATTCGTCCCCACTGGAATCCACCATCTCAGCTCCCTGTATACTTTGTGGAGGCAATTGCTGCTGGTCAATGTCTCCACGGAGGAATTGATTATAATTCATTTTAATGAACATCATCTTCTCCACATTTTCTGGATGTAACCTCGTACGCCGATTGCTGACAAGGTGAGCGGCGGCACTAAACACTCTTTCGGAGTACACACTTGTGGGAGGGCAACTTAGGTAGAATAAAGCCAGTTTGTGCAAGGGCCTCCAAATTGCCTCTTTTTCCTGCCAGTATAAGTACGGACTGTGTGACGTGCCTACTTGGATGCGGTCACTCATATAATCCTCCACCATTCTTTCAATGGTGAGAGAATCATATGCAGTGACAGTAGACGACATGTCCGTAATCGTTGTCAGGTCCTTCAGTCCGGACCAGATGTCAGCATCAGCAGTCGCTCCAGACTGCCCTGCATCACCGCCAGCGGGTGGGCTCGGAATTCTGAGCCTTTTCCTCGCACCCCCAGTTGCGGGAGAATGTGAAGGAGGAGATGTTGTTGACAGGTCGCGTTCCGCTTGACTTGACAATTTACTCACCAGCAGGTGTTTGAACCCCAGCAGACTTGTGTCTGCCGGAAAGAGAGATCCAAGGTAGGCTTTAAATCTAGGATCGAGCACGGTGGCCAAAATGTAGTGCTCTGATTTCAACAGATTGACCACCCGTGAATCCTTGTTAAGCGAATTAAGGGCTCCATCCACAAGTCCCACATGCCTAGCGGAATCGCTCCGTGTTAGCTCCTCCTTCAATGTCTCCAGCTTCTTCTGCAAAAGCCTGATGAGGGGAATGACCTGACTCAGGCTGGCAGTGTCTGAACTGACTTCACGTGTGGCAAGTTCAAAGGGCATCAGAACCTTGCACAACGTTGAAATCATTCTCCACTGCGCTTGAGACAGGTGCATCCCACCTCCTATATCGTGCTCAATTGTATAGGCTTGAATGGCCTTTTGCTGCTCCTCCAACCTCTGAAGCATATACAGGGTTGAATTCCACCTCGTTACCACTTCTTGCTTCAGATGATGGCAGGGCAGGTTCAGTAGTTTTTGGTGGTGCTCCAGTTTTCTGTACGTGGTGCCTGTACGCCGAAAGTGTCCCGCAATTCTTCTGGCCACCGACAGCATCTCTTGCACGCCCCTGTCGTTTTTAAAAAAATTCTGCACCACCAAATTCAAGGTATGTGCAAAACATGGGACGTGCTGGAATTGGCCCAGATTTAATGCACACACAATATTGCTGGCGTTGTCCGATGCCACAAATCCACAGGAGAGTCCAATTGGGGTAAGCCATTCCGCGATGATCTTCCTCAGTTGCCGTAAGAGGTTTTCAGCTGTGTGCATATTCTGGAAACCGGTGATACAAAGCGTAGCCTGCCTAGGAAAGAGTTGGCGTTTGCGAGATGCTGCTACTGGTGCCGCCGCTGCTGTTCTTGCGGCGGGAGTCCATACATCTACCCAGTGGGCTGTCACAGTCATATAGTCCTGACCCTGCCCTGCTCCACTTGTCCACATGTCCGTGGTTAAGTGGACATTGGGTACAGCTGCATTTTTTAGGACACTGGTGACTCTTTTTCTGAGGTCTGTGTACATTTTCGGTATCGCCTGCCTAGAGAAATGGAACCTAGATGGTATTTGGTACCGGGGACACAGTACCTCCAACAAGTCTCTAGTTGGCTCTGCAGTAATGATGGATACCGGAACCACGTTTCTCACCACCCAGGATGTCAAGGCCTCAGTTATCCGCTTTGCAGTAGGATGACTGCTGTGATATTTCATCTTCCTCGCAAAGGACTGTTGGACAGTCAATTGCTTGGTGGAAGTAGTAAAAGTGGTCTTACGACTTCCCCTCTGGGATGACCATCGACTCCCAGCAGCAACAACAGCAGCGCCAGCAGCAGTAGGCGTTACACGCAAGGATGCATCGGAGGAATCCCAGGCAGGAGAGGACTCGTCAGAATTGCCAGTGACATGGCCTGCAGGACTATTGGCATTCCTGCGGAAGGAGGAAATTGACACTGAGGGAGTTGGTGGGGTGGTTTGCGTGAGCTTGGTTACAAGAGGAAGGGATTTACTGGTCAGTGGACTGCTTCCGCTGTCGGCCCAAGTTTTTGAACTTGTCACTGACTTATTATGAATGCGCTGCAGGTGACGTATAAGGGAGGATGTTCCGAGGTGGTTAACGTCCTTACCCCTACTTATTACAGCTTGACAAAGGGAACACACGGCTTGACACCTGTTGTCCGCATTTCTGGTGAAATACTTCCACACCGAAGAGCTGATTTTTTTGGTATTTTCACCAGGCATGTCAACGGCCATATTCCTACCACGGACAACAGGTGTCTCCCCGGGTGCCTGACTTAAACAAACCACCTCACCAACAGAATCCTCCTGGTCAATTTCCTCCCCAGCGCCAGCAACACCCATATCCTCCTCATCCTGGTGTACTTCAACACTGACATATTCAATCTGACTATCAGGAACTGGACTGCGGGTGCTCCTTCCAGCACTTGCAGGGGGCGAGCAAATGGTGGAAGGTGCATGCTCTTCACGTCCAGTGTTGGGAAGGTCAGGCATCGCAACCGACACAATTGGAGTCGGACTCTCCTTGTGGATTTGGTATTTCGAAGAACGCACAGTTCTTTGCGGTGCTACTGCTTTTGCCAGCTTTAGTCTTTTCATTTTTCTAGCGAGAGGCTGAGTGCTTCCATCCTCATGTGAAGCTGAACCACTAGCCATGAACATAGGCCAGGGCCTCAGCCGTTCCTTGCCACTCCGTGTGGTAAATGGCATATTGGCAAGTTTACGCTTCTCCTCCGACAATTTTATTTTAGGTTTTGGAGTCCTTTTTTTACTGATATTTGGTGTTTTGGATTTGACATGCTCTGTACTATGACATTGGGCATCGGCCTTGGCAGACGACGTTGCTGGCATTTCATCGTCTCGGCCATGACTAGTGGCAGCAGCTTCAGCACGAGGTGGAAGTGGATCTTGATCTTTCCCTAATTTTGGAACCTCAACATTTTTGTTCTCCATATTTTAATAGGCACAACTAAAAGGCACCTCAGGTAAACAATGGAGATGGATGGATTGGATACTAGTATACAATTATGGACGGACTGCCGAGTGCCGACACAGAGGTAGCCACAGCCGTGAACTACCGCACTGTACTGTGTCTGCTGCTAATATATAGACTGGTTGATAAAGAGATAGTATACTCGTAACTAGTATGTATGTATAAAGAAAGAAAAAAAAACCACGGTTAGGTGGTATATACAATTATGGACGGACTGCCGAGTGCCGACACAGAGGTAGCCACAGCCGTGAACTACCGCACTGTACTGTGTCTGCTGCTAATATATAGACTGGTTGATAAAGAGATAGTATACTCGTAACTAGTATGTATGTATAAAGAAAGAAAAAAAAACCACGGTTAGGTGGTATATACAATTATGGACGGGCTGCCGAGTGCCGACACAGAGGTAGCCACAGCCGTGAACTACCGCACTGTACTGTGTCTGCTGCTAATATAAACTGGTTGATAAAGAGATAGTATACTCGTAACTAGTATGTATGTATAAAGAAAGAAAAAAAAACCACGGTTAGGTGGTATATACAATTATGGACGGGCTGCCGAGTGCCGACACAGAGGTAGCCACAGCCGTGAACTACCGCACTGTACTGTGTCTGCTGCTAATATAGACTGGTTGATAAAGAGATAGTATACTCGTAACTAGTATGTATGTATAAAGAAAGAAAAAAAAACCACGGTTAGGTGGTATATACAATTATGGACGGGCTGCCGAGTGCCGACACAGAGGTAGCCACAGCCGTGAACTACCGCACTGTAATGTGTCTGCTGCTAATATATAGACTGGTTGATAAAGAGATAGTATACTCGTAACTAGTATGTATGTATAAAGAAAGAAAAAAAAACCACGGTTAGGTGGTATATACAATTATGGACGGGCTGCCGAGTGCCGACACTGAGGTAGCCACAGCCGTGAACTACCGCACTGTACTGTGTCTGCTGCTAATATATAGACTGGTTGATAAAGAGATAGTATACTCGTAACTAGTATGTATGTATAAAGAAAGAAAAAAAAACCACGGTTAGGTGGTATATACAATTATGGACGGGCTGCCGAGTGCCGACACAGAGGTAGCCACAGCCGTGAACTACCGCACTGTACTGTGTCTGCTGCTAATATAGACTGGTTGATAAAGAGATAGTATACTCGTAACTAGTATGTATGTATAAAGAAAGAAAAAAAAACCACGGTTAGGTGGTATATACAATTATGGACGGGCTGCCGAGTGCCGACACAGAGGTAGCCACAGCCGTGAACTACCGCACTGTACTGTGTCTGCTGCTAATATATAGACTGGTTGATAAAGAGATAGTATACTCGTAACTAGTATGTATGTATAAAGAAAGAAAAAAAAACCACGGTTAGGTGGTATATACAATTATGGACGGGCTGCCGAGTGCCGACACAGAGGTAGCCACAGCCGTGAACTACCGCACTGTACTGTGTCTGCTGCTAATATAGACTGGTTGATAAAGAGATAGTATACTCGTAACTAGTATGTATGTATAAAGAAAGAAAAAAAAACCACGGTTAGGTGGTATATACAATTATGGACGGGCTGCCGAGTGCCGACACAGAGGTAGCCACAGCCGTGAACTACCGCACTGTACTGTGTCTGCTGCTAATATAGACTGGTTGATAAAGAGATAGTATACTCGTAACTAGTATGTATGTATAAAGAAAGAAAAAAAAACCACGGTTAGGTGGTATATACAATTATGGACGGGCTGCCGAGTGCCGACACAGAGGTAGCCACAGCCGTGAACTACCGCACTGTACTGTGTCTGCTGCTAATATAGACTGGTTGATAAAGAGATAGTATACTCGTAACTAGTATGTATGTATAAAGAAAGAAAAAAAAACCACGGTTAGGTGGTATATACAATTATGGACGGGCTGCCGAGTGCCGACACAGAGGTAGCCACAGCCGTGAACTACCGCACTGTACTGTGTCTGCTGCTAATATAGACTGGTTGATAAAGAGATAGTATACTCGTAACTAGTATGTATGTATAAAGAAAGAAAAAAAAACCACGGTTAGGTGGTATATACAATTATGGACGGGCTGCCGAGTGCCGACACAGAGGTAGCCACAGCCGTGAACTACCGCACTGTACTGTGTCTGCTGCTAATATATAGACTGGTTGATAAAGAGATAGTATACTCGTAACTAGTATGTATGTATAAAGAAAGGAAAAAAAAACACGGTTAGGTGGTATATACAATTATGGACGGGCTGCCGAGTGCCGACACAGAGGTAGCCACAGCCGTGAACTACCGCACTGTACTGTGTCTGCTGCTAATATAGACTGGTTGATAAAGAGATAGTATACTCGTAACTAGTATGTATGTATAAAGAAAGAAAAAAAAACCACGGTTAGGTGGTATATACAATTATGGACGGGCTGCCGAGTGCAGACACAGAGGTAGCCACAGCCGTGAACTACAGCACTGTACTGTGTCTGCTGCTAATATAGACTGGTTGATAAAGAGATAGTATACTCGTAACTAGTATGTATGTATAAAGAAAGAAAAAAAAACCACGGTTAGGTGGTATATACAATTATGGACGGGCTGCCGAGTGCCGACACAGAGGTAGCCACAGCCGTGAACTACCGCACTGTACTGTGTCTGCTGCTAATATAGACTGGTTGATAAAGAGATAGTATACTCGTAACTAGTATGTATGTATAAAGAAAGAAAAAAAAACCACGGTTAGGTGGTATATACAATTATGGACGGGCTGCCGAGTGCCGACACAGAGGTAGCCACAGCCGTGAACTACCGCACTGTACTGTGTCTGCTGCTAATATAGACTGGTTGATAAAGAGATAGTATACTCGTAACTAGTATGTATGTATAAAGAAAGAAAAAAAAAACACGGTTAGGTGGTATATACAATTATGGACGGGCTGCCGAGTGCCGACACAGAGGTAGCCACAGCCGTGAACTACCGCACTGTACTGTGTCTGCTGCTAATATATAGACTGGTTGATAAAGAGATAGTATACTCGTAACTAGTATGTATGTATAAAGAAAGAAAAAAAAACCACGGTTAGGTGGTATATACAATTATGGACGGGCTGCCGAGTGCCGACACAGAGGTAGCCACAGCCGTGAACTACCGCACTGTACTGTGTCTGCTGCTAATATAGACTGGTTGATAAAGAGATAGTATACTCGTAACTAGTATGTATGTATAAAGAAAGAAAAAAAAACCACGGTTAGGTGGTATATACAATTATGGACGGGCTGCCGAGTGCCGACACAGAGGTAGCCACAGCCGTGAACTACCGCACTGTACTGTGTCTGCTGCTAATATAGACTGGTTGATAAAGAGATAGTATACTCGTAACTAGTATGTATGTATAAAGAAAGAAAAAAAAACCACGGTTAGGTGGTATATACAATTATGGACGGGCTGCCGAGTGCCGACACAGAGGTAGCCACAGCCGTGAACTACCGCACTGTACTGTGTCTGCTGCTAATATATAGACTGGTTGATAAAGAGATAGTATACTCGTAACTAGTATGTATGTATAAAGAAAGAAAAAAAAACCACGGTTAGGTGGTATATACAATTATGGACGGGCTGCCGAGTGCCGACACAGAGGTAGCCACAGCCGTGAACTACCGCACTGTACTGTGTCTGCTGCTAATATAGACTGGTTGATAAAGAGATAGTATACTCGTAACTAGTATGTATGTATAAAGAAAGAAAAAAAAACCACGGTTAGGTGGTATATACAATTATGGACGGGCTGCCGAGTGCCGACACAGAGGTAGCCACAGCCATGAACTACCGCACTGTACTGTGTCTGCTGCTAATATATAGACTGGTTGATAAAGAGATAGTATACTCGTAACTAGTATGTATGTATAAAGAAAGAAAAAAAACCACGGTTAGGTGGTATATACAATTATGGACGGGCTGCCGAGTGCCGACACAGAGGTAGCCACAGCCGTGAACTTCCGCACTGTACTGTGTCTGCTGCTAATATATAGACTGGTTGATAAAGAGATAGTATACTCGTAACTAGTATGTATGTATAAAGAAAGAAAAAAAAACCACGGTTAGGTGGTATATACAATTATGGACGGGCTGCCGAGTGCCGACACAGAGGTAGCCACAGCCGTGAACTACCGCACTGTACTGTGTCTGCTGCTAATATAGACTGGTTGATAAAGAGATAGTATACTCGTAACTAGTATGTATGTATAAAGAAAGAAAAAAAAACCACGGTTAGGTGGTATATACAATTATGGACGGGCTGCCGAGTGCCGACACAGAGGTAGCCACAGCCGTGAACTACCGCACTGTAATGTGTCTGCTGCTAATATATAGACTGGTTGATAAAGAGATAGTATACTCGTAACTAGTATGTATGTATAAAGAAAGAAAAAAAAACCACGGTTAGGTGGTATATACAATTATGGACGGGCTGCCGAGTGCCGACACAGAGGTAGCCACAGCCGTGAACTACCGCACTGTACTGTGTCTGCTGCTAATATAGACTGGTTGATAAAGAGATAGTATACTCGTAACTAGTATGTATGTATAAAGAAAGAAAAAAAAACCACGGTTAGGTGGTATATACAATTATGGACGGGCTGCCGAGTGCCGACACAGAGGTAGCCACAGCCGTGAACTACCGCACTGTACTGTGTCTGCTGCTAATATATAGACTGGTTGATAAAGAGATAGTATACTCGTAACTAGTATGTATGTATAAAGAAAGAAAAAAAAACCACGGTTAGGTGGTATATACAATTATGGACGGGCTGCCGAGTGCCGACACAGAGGTAGCCACAGCCGTGAACTACCGCACTGTACTGTGTCTGCTGCTAATATAGACTGGTTGATAAAGAGATAGTATACTCGTAACTAGTATGTATGTATAAAGAAAGAAAAAAAAAACACGGTTAGGTGGTATATACAATTATGGACGGGCTGCCGAGTGCCGACACAGAGGTAGCCACAGCCGTGAACTACCGCACTGTACTGTGTCTGCTGCTAATATAGACTGGTTGATAAAGAGATAGTATACTCGTAACTAGTATGTATGTATAAAGAAAGAAAAAAAAATCACGGTTAGGTGGTATATACAATTATGGACGGGCTGCCGAGTGCCGACACAGAGGTAGCCACAGCCGTGAACTACCGCACTGTACTGTGTCTGCTGCTAATATAGACTGGTTGATAAAGAGATAGTATACTCGTAACTAGTATGTATGTATGTATAAAGAAAGAAAAAAAAACCACGGTTAGGTGGTATATACAATTATGGACGGGCTGCCGAGTGCCGACACAGAGGTAGCCACAGCCGTGAACTACCGCACTGTACTGTGTCTGCTGCTAATATAGACTGGTTGATAAAGAGATAGTATACTCGTAACTAGTATGTATGTATAAAGAAAGAAAAAAAAACCACGGTTAGGTGGTATATACAATTATGGACGGGCTGCCGAGTGCCGACACAGAGGTAGCCACAGCCGTGAACTACCGCACTGTACTGTGTCTGCTGCTAATATATAGACTGGTTGATAAAGAGATAGTATACTCGTAACTAGTATGTATGTATAAAGAAAGAAAAAAAAACCACGGTTAGGTGGTATATACAATTATGGACGGGCTGCCGAGTGCCGACACAGAGGTAGCCACAGCCGTGAACTACCGCACTGTACTGTGTCTGCTGCTAATATAGACTGGTTGATAAAGAGATAGTATACTCGTAACTAGTATGTATGTATAAAGAAAGAAAAAAAAACCACGGTTAGGTGGTATATACAATTATGGACGGGCTGCCGAGTGCCGACACAGAGGTAGCCACAGCCGTGAACTACCGCACTGTAATGTGTCTGCTGCTAATATATAGACTGGTTGATAAAGAGATAGTATACTCGTAACTAGTATGTATGTATGTATAAAGAAAGAAAAAAAAACCACGGTTAGGTGGTATATACAATTATGGACGGGCTGCCGAGTGCCGACACAGAGGTAGCCACAGCCGTGAACTACCGCACTGTACTGTGTCTGCTGCTAATATAGACTGGTTGATAAAGAGATAGTATACTCGTAACTAGTATGTATGTATAAAGAAAGAAAAAAAAACCACGGTTAGGTGGTATATACAATTATGGACGGGCTGCCGAGTGCCGACACAGAGGTAGCCACAGCCGTGAACTACCGCACTGTACTGTGTCTGCTGCTAATATATAGACTGGTTGATAAAGAGATAGTATACTCGTAACTAGTATGTATGTATAAAGAAAGAAAAAAAAACCACGGTTAGGTGGTATATACAATTATGGACGGGCTGCCGAGTGCCGACACAGAGGTAGCCACAGCCGTGAACTACCGCACTGTACTGTGTCTGCTGCTAATATAGACTGGTTGATAAAGAGATAGTATACTCGTAACTAGTATGTATGTATAAAGAAAGAAAAAAAAACCACGGTTAGGTGGTATATACAATTATGGACGGGCTGCCGAGTGCCGACACAGAGGTAGCCACAGCCGTGAACTACCGCACTGTAATGTGTCTGCTGCTAATATATAGACTGGTTGATAAAGAGATAGTATACTCGTAACTAGTATGTATGTATAAAGAAAGAAAAAAAAAACACGGTTAGGTGGTATATACAATTATGGACGGGCTGCCGAGTGCCGACACAGAGGTAGCCACAGCCGTGAACTACCGCACTGTACTGTGTCTGCTGCTAATATAGACTGGTTGATAAAGAGATAGTATACTCGTAACTAGTATGTATGTATAAAGAAAGAAAAAAAAACCACGGTTAGGTGGTATATACAATTATGGACGGGCTGCCGAGTGCCGACACAGAGGTAGCCACAGCCGTGAACTACCGCACTGTAATGTGTCTGCTGCTAATATATAGACTGGTTGATAAAGAGATAGTATACTCGTAACTAGTATGTATGTATAAAGAAAGAAAAAAAAACCACGGTTAGGTGGTATATACAATTATGGACGGGCTGCCGAGTGCCGACACAGAGGTAGCCACAGCCGTGAACTACCGCACTGTACTGTGTCTGCTGCTAATATAGACTGGTTGATAAAGAGATAGTATACTCGTAACTAGTATGTATGTATAAAGAAAGAAAAAAAAACCACGGTTAGGTGGTATATACAATTATGGACGGGCTGCCGAGTGCCGACACAGAGGTAGCCACAGCCGTGAACTACCGCACTGTACTGTGTCTGCTGCTAATATATAGACTGGTTGATAAAGAGATAGTATACTCGTAACTAGTATGTATGTATAAAGAAAGAAAAAAAAACCACGGTTAGGTGGTATATACAATTATGGACGGGCTGCCGAGTGCCGACACAGAGGTAGCCACAGCCGTGAACTACCGCACTGTACTGTGTCTGCTGCTAATATAGACTGGTTGATAAAGAGATAGTATACTCGTAACTAGTATGTATGTATAAAGAAAGAAAAAAAAAACACGGTTAGGTGGTATATACAATTATGGACGGGCTGCCGAGTGCCGACACAGAGGTAGCCACAGCCGTGAACTACCGCACTGTACTGTGTCTGCTGCTAATATAGACTGGTTGATAAAGAGATAGTATACTCGTAACTAGTATGTATGTATAAAGAAAGAAAAAAAAACCACGGTTAGGTGGTATATACAATTATGGACGGGCTGCCGAGTGCCGACACAGAGGTAGCCACAGCCGTGAACTACCGCACTGTACTGTGTCTGCTGCTAATATAGACTGGTTGATAAAGAGATAGTATACTCGTAACTAGTATGTATGTATGTATAAAGAAAGAAAAAAAAACCACGGTTAGGTGGTATATACAATTATGGACGGGCTGCCGAGTGCCGACACAGAGGTAGCCACAGCCGTGAACTACCGCACTGTACTGTGTCTGCTGCTAATATAGACTGGTTGATAAAGAGATAGTATACTCGTAACTAGTATGTATGTATAAAGAAAGAAAAAAAAACCACGGTTAGGTGGTATATACAATTATGGACGGGCTGCCGAGTGCCGACACAGAGGTAGCCACAGCCGTGAACTACCGCACTGTACTGTGTCTGCTGCTAATATATAGACTGGTTGATAAAGAGATAGTATACTCGTAACTAGTATGTATGTATAAAGAAAGAAAAAAAAAACACGGTTAGGTGGTATATACAATTATGGACGGGCTGCCGAGTGCCGACACAGAGGTAGCCACAGCCGTGAACTACCGCACTGTACTGTGTCTGCTGCTAATATAGACTGGTTGATAAAGAGATAGTATACTCGTAACTAGTATGTATGTATAAAGAAAGAAAAAAAAAACACGGTTAGGTGGTATATACAATTATGGACGGGCTGCCGAGTGCCGACACAGAGGTAGCCACAGCCGTGAACTACCGCACTGTACTGTGTCTGCTGCTAATATAGACTGGTTGATAAAGAGATAGTATACTCGTAACTAGTATGTATGTATAAAGAAAGAAAAAAAAACCACGGTTAGGTGGTATATACAATTATGGACGGGCTGCCGAGTGCCGACACAGAGGTAGCCACAGCCGTGAACTACCGCACTGTACTGTGTCTGCTGCTAATATAGACTGGTTGATAAAGAGATAGTATACTCGTAACTAGTATGTATGTATAAAGAAAGAAAAAAAAACCACGGTTAGGTGGTATATACAATTATGGACGGGCTGCCGAGTGCCGACACAGAGGTAGCCACAGCCGTGAACTACCGCACTGTACTGTGTCTGCTGCTAATATAGACTGGTTGATAAAGAGATAGTATACTCGTAACTAGTATGTATGTATAAAGAAAGAAAAAAAAACCACGGTTAGGTGGTATATACAATTATGGACGGGCTGCCGAGTGCCGACACAGAGGTAGCCACAGCCGTGAACTACCGCACTGTACTGTGTCTGCTGCTAATATATAGACTGGTTGATAAAGAGATAGTATACTCGTAACTAGTATGTATGTATAAAGAAAGAAAAAAAAACCACGGTTAGGTGGTATATACAATTATGGACGGGCTGCCGAGTGCCGACACAGAGGTAGCCACAGCCGTGAACTACCGCACTGTACTGTGTCTGCTGCTAATATATAGACTGGTTGATAAAGAGATAGTATACTCGTAACTAGTATGTATGCATAAAGAAAGAAAAAAAAACCACGGTTAGGTGGTATATACAATTATGGACGGGCTGCCGAGTGCCGACACAGAGGTAGCCACAGCCATGAACTACCGCACTGTACTGTGTCTGCTGCTAATATATAGACTGGTTGATAAAGAGATAGTATACTCGTAACTAGTATGTATGTATAAAGAAAGAAAAAAAAACCACGGTTAGGTGGTATATACAATTATGGACGGGCTGCCGAGTGCCGACACAGAGGTAGCCACAGCCGTGAACTACCGCACTGTACTGTGTCTGCTGCTAATATATAGACTGGTTGATAAAGAGATAGTATACTCGTGACTAGTATGTATGTATAAAGAAAGAAAAAAAAACCACGGTTAGGTGGTATATACAATTATGGACGGGCTGCCGAGTGCCGACACAGAGGTAGCCACAGCCGTGAACTACCGCACTGTACTGTGTCTGCTGCTAATATAGACTGGTTGATAAAGAGATAGTATACTCGTAACTAGTATGTATGTATAAAGAAAGAAAAAAAAACCACGGTTAGGTGGTATATACAATTATGGACGGGCTGCCGAGTGCCGACACAGAGGTAGCCACAGCCGTGAACTACCGCACTGTACTGTGTCTTCTGCTAATATAGACTGGTTGATAAAGAGATAGTATACTCGTAACTAGTATGTATGTATAAAGAAAGAAAAAAAAACCACGGTTAGGTGGTATATACAATTATGGACGGGCTGCCGAGTGCCGACACAGAGGTAGCCACAGCCGTGAACTACCGCACTGTACTGTGTCTGCTGCTAATATATAGACTGGTTGATAAAGAGATAGTATACTCGTAACTAGTATGTATGTATAAAGAAAAAAAAAAAAACCACGGTTAGGTGGTATATACAATTATGGACGGGCTGCCGAGTGCCGACACAGAGGTAGCCACAGCCGTGAACTACCGCACTGTACTGTGTCTGCTGCTAATATATAGACTGGTTGATAAAGAGATAGTATACTCGTAACTAGTATGTATGTATAAAGAAAGAAAAAAAAACCACGGTTAGGTGGTATATACAATTATGGACGGGCTGCCGAGTGCCGACACAGAGGTAGCCACAGCCGTGAACTACCGCACTGTACTGTGTCTGCTGCTAATATAGACTGGTTGATAAAGAGATAGTATACTCGTAACTAGTATGTATGTATAAAGAAAGAAAAAAAACCACGGTTAGGTGGTATATACAATTATGGACGGGCTGCCGAGTGCCGACACAGAGGTAGCCACAGCCGTGAACTACCGCACTGTACTGTGTCTGCTGCTAATATAGACTGGTTGATAAAGAGATAGTATACTCGTAACTAGTATGTATGTATAAAGAAAGAAAAAAAAAACACGGTTAGGTGGTATATACAATTATGGACGGGCTGCCGAGTGCCGACACAGAGGTAGCCACAGCCGTGAACTACCGCACTGTACTGTGTCTGCTGCTAATATAGACTGGTTGATAAAGAGATAGTATACTCGTAACTAGTATGACTATAAAGAAAGAAAAAAAAACCACGGTTAGGTGGTATATACAATTATGGACGGGCTGCCGAGTGCCGACACAGAGGTAGCCACAGCCGTGAACTACCGCACTGTACTGTGTCTGCTGCTAATATAGACTGGTTGATAAAGAGATAGTATACTACTAATATTATATATACTGGTGGTCAGGTCACTGGTCACTAGTCACACTGGCAGTGGCACTCCTGCAGCAAAAGTGTGCACTGTTTAATTTTAATATAATATTATGTACTCCTGGCTCCTGCTATAACCTATAACTGGCACTGCAGTGCTCCCCTGTCTCCCCCACAATTATAAGCTGTGTGAGCTGAGCACAGTCAGATATATATATACATTGATGCAGCACACTGGGCTGAGCAGTGCACACAGATATGGTATGTGACTGAGTCACTGTGTGTATCGTTTTTTTCAGGCAGAGAACGGATATATTAAATAAAACAAACAACTGCACTGTCTGGTGGTCACTGTGGTCGTCAGTCACTAAACTCTGCACTCTCTTCTACAGTATCACAGCCTCAGGTCAATCTCTCTCTCTCTCTCTCAACCCTAATCTAAATGGAGAGGACGCCAGCCACGTCCTCTCCCTATCAATCTCAATGCACGTGTGAAAATGGCGGCGACGCGCGGCTCCTTATATAGAATCCGAGTCTCGCGAGAATCCGACAGCGTCATGATGACGTTCGGGCGCGCTTGGGTTAACCGAGCAAGGCGGGAGGATCCGAGTCTGCTCGGACCCGTGAAAAAAACATGAAGTTCGTGCGGGTTCGGATTCAGAGAAACCGAACCCGCTCATCTCTAATTAATACCAGGCGGCCTGTAGCATAAACCTAATACTAACTTTTTTATTCCATTTTCCCCGCTTGAAATTTCTACCCATAACGTCTCAACAGTGTCTACAGTCCCCTCCTGCATATCTTCCCGTATATCAGGTTTTAAAAACAGTTTTACATAAAGACACACCCCTCCACTCCGTTTATTTAGTCTGTTTCTTCTAAACAGCGTATAACCCCCTAGATTGACTGTCCTATCATGAGATTCGTCCCACCAAGTTTCAGTAATGCCTATAATATCATACTGTTTGCTTGCTGCAAGTATTTCTAGTTCGCCCATTTTACCTGTAACGCTTCTAGCGTTTACATACATACAACTAAGATAAGTATTTCCCCTTGTGTTAGGGACATCATTCACCTTATGTAGCAACGATGACCTGTGATCGTTATTAGTTAGTGTTTTGATAAAACATCTTTTAGTACCCATGCTAGTACCCTTACCGGCCGCTCTTTTCCTCCCCCATACTCCTCCTCCATTTCGTTTACTACCGCCATCCCCACTATTCTCACTACATGACCTGTAGTTTCTAGCTAAACCCACCCCCCAGGCTCCTATTTTAAAATCTCCTCCAACGTTCTAACCATCCCCCCCCCCCCCGCACCACTGCCCCCTCCTCATTCAGGTGCAATCCATCACGACAAAAAAGATGGCGCCTGACTGAGAAGTCCGCCCAGTGTTCCAGGAACACAAACCCCTCTTTCCTGCACCAATCCCTAAGCCACACATTTACCTCCCCAATCTCCCTCTGCCTCCCTGGACTAGAACGTGGCATGGGTAATATTTCGGAGAATATTACCTTAAGTTTCTTGCCTAAGTCCCTATAGTCTTTCTTAAGGACATCCCACCTTCCATTAACTTTGTCATTGGTGCCAACATGCACCAAGACCGCTGGGTCCTTCCCAGCCGCTCCCAACAATCAATCTACCCGGTACACGATGTGCCGCACCCGGGAGACAACAGACTGTACGGCATTTCGTTTACTACCGCCATCCCCCCTATTCTCACTACATGACCCATAATTTCTAGCTAAACCTTCCCCTCAGGCTCCTAGCTTAAAATCTCCTCCAACCTTCTAACCATCCTTCCGCCCAACACTGCTGCCCCCTAATTCAGGTGCAATCCATCGCGACAAGTAGGAACACAAACCCCTTTTTCGGCAGCGGGGTACATTGGTTTCCACAGGTACACATCGGGGTGTTCAGATGGATCTTGATCCAGGCCCCAATAGGCTAAAGCTTTAGACTGTCCCAGGATGCATTGGGGCCTCCTCTATAACCCCGCCTCCAGGGACTGGAGCTCAGTTTCAAGTTGGTGCCCTGCAGAGCAGGTCACTTAACCGGGGGGCTGCACTGGGCAGCCCTTAAAAGCTTCTTAAGAAGACTTCAAGGGCCGCAGCACTTACATGTCAGGGTGACATTCTGTGCTTCGGCTCCGTCACCTCCCCAGCAGCATCGCGTACTCCCGCTGGCTCTGTTCCTGGGTACTGGCGGCGGAGACACTCCGGCTCTACGCACACGGTCGCAGACGCTCTCCTGGTTCGTGTGGCTGCTACTGAAGGGAAGAGGTAAGATGATTCCCCAGACGGGACCCGCCATTAAATTGCATTCCGATTGCAGTCTAGGAGATGGTCTAGGAGATGGACTGCAGTCTAGGAGATGGACGCTGGTGTGGACACTGTAACTAGGCAGGGACCCCACTATATCCACCAGGGCAGAGGAGTACAGGTCGGATATATTAATGTACACTTTATTAAGTCTTCATAGTACCAGGTGGTGAAGTACAGCACAGGGGAGAAGGCGCTTGACCTGTAGCCCATCCCCCGACCCAGGGTGCCATCTACTAGTGGTGTTCCCGTCCTGGAGGTGCCTCACACTCTCCTTCACTCCATGATTGAGATGCTGGGCTCCATTTTATAAGAATAGCTGCGATTGGTCTCCGGGACTGCAGGGCTAGGTCTCCTTTGTAAACACGCCTTTACATAAGCGCCATTGTTTTACAAACACTTAAGTATTCTACATGTCGATATTAAGACAGCGTTAGTTAAGAACAAGCGTACCTGTGCCAGAATATTTTGTACGAGTATTCTGATATATACATCCGGTCTCAGACCGCGCATTGTTTTATATTATATATATATATATATATATATATATGTTTATACAATAATTCAGTGCTATTTTGTTGTCATGAAAATAATTATCTGCATTGTAAACGTGACTATGTGTGCCTGTATCTGCTATGTAATTTCACTGCAGTGTATCCCAGATATATCTATCACGGTATACAGTACCCTAAGGGGCTTGTTGCGTCTGGGTCAATATATAGTGCGTCACAGTATTTACCTAATACGTGTATTCTACTGTGTACTCAGTCACATAATACCGGATTTAGTTGCAGGTGTTGTGTACTGGGTACTCAGTCACATAGTACCGGATTTATTCGCAGGTGTTGTGCACTGGGTACTGGGTACTCAGTTACATGCGGATTTTCACAGGTATTGTACTCTGTCTGGATTCATTGTACTAATCCACTCTCTGGTCCATTTGTGTATAATGTCTAACATGTAGGACAGTAAATCTGGGGACGCTCCTTCATGCGCTATGGATTTGCCTGAGGGGGACGTTTTGTGTGTTGGTCTGTGCATTATGTCTCATACATCTCCCAGTCAGTCCACAGCACCTGTAACCAATCAGGAGCCAACCTGGGCTGCATTCTCAAACCTATTGGGTACTCAAGTTGAACGCTTTATGCCCCCCTATGGGACAACCTGTAATATTACAGTCACTAATGTCCCTATGGTTACAAAATTTTGCCTCACCGGTTGTAGTGTATGACTCATTCCTTGGTCATGCAAAACCCTATTCCTGGTCACTCTCGTGTATCTGGGTCATCTAAGCAGGCTGCTTCCGCCTCCCTATCTAATAATCTCTCAGATATTTTATTTGAAGAGAGGGGGAACATGCTGTCCTGTCAGTCCTTATATTAGGTGTTTCTGACAAGGATTTTCCATTGCTAAATGATACCACTGCCCTTGTGGTTACTGTTAAGCAATCCTACAAATCACTGATGATAAGAGGATTCCCCTACTGTGGATAAGCAAACTGGTATGTACACATGTCAGAGGGTAAACTCTGTTACCACAATCTGACCATTACGTGTACATCTGGCAAGACCCCTGGTCTAATCCAGGGAAGACATTATCCCTGTCAACAATGGGCATTAGCTCGATATCCTCTCCCTGCAGAGTTATATAATAAGTAGGTGATTCACTGCTACTGAATTCATATGTCACCCATCTCGGGTGTCATCCACTCTTCCTGTCACCACTATCCCCTCAGTGTAGGAACCAACAGGTAAGCGTGTGGAGGGATGCCTGAAGTCTATTACTCCCTTACAGGTGTTATACATAGACCATGATTGCGTCCTCTTGGGGCTGCAAAATAGATGGATGACTGGATCAGGCATTAGAGGAAGAGCTGCCCGAGGATATGTCTGACAATGCCAGACATTCCCTGTCTCACAATACCACCGCCACCTTTTTTTTTACACCAGGAAGCGTCCCCTGAGGCGGGTGTGTTAGCTGCCAAGGAGTCATATAAGTCTGTCCTGGCTCGCCATATTCTGTGGTTGAAGTCATGGAAGGTGGTAATGGACTCCAAAAGTCCTTGGAGGTATTCCCCTTTACTGGGGACATCTTCTTTGGGGGAGACTTAATTAAAAATTGGGTCTGAATCAGCGGCTGCTATGACTGCCTTTCTCCCAAATGCTACTCCTTCTGCACAGAAGGCAAAAGGCACCACTTTTCCCTGCTTTTGGCCTTAAGGGAAAGCGAAGGTCAGGCATACCCAAGATTATCTCGTGCTCCCAAAAACCACTAAGCCCAAGGTAAAACAATCCAGGGCTGCCCGTCAGCCTGCTTCTAAACACGACAAGCCTGCTGCATGACGGGAATGGCCACCCCCTGGGGTACCCCAGGGTGGAAGGCCGACTTCTGCGGTTCACCAAGGTCTGGTTAATGACCGCTTCAGATGCATGGGTGCGAGAAGTTGTCTCTCACAGGTATGTAGTCTTTTCAAGTGACATCCCTCTCGCCAGTTCTGCACAATGGTTATACCTTCAGATCCGTTAAAAGCACAAGCTCTACAAATGGTTGTGTGTTTCCCCCTGGATACAGGAGTGGTAGTGCCGGTACCTCTGTCCCAGAGAGGCAGAGGATACTACTTGACCCTGTTTCTAGTCCCGAAACCCAATGGGTCTTTCCGGCCTATACTCAATCTCAAATCACTGAACAAGTTTGTGAGAGTGTCCAAGTTCCGTATGGAAACACTGCGCCCCATTGTACTGGCATTGGAACCCAGAGACTATATGGTATCCCTTGATATACAAGATGCTTATCTGCATATACCTATTGCCATATCGCATCAGCAATATCTGCGGTTTGCTATTGACAACCTTCACTATCAGTTCCAGGCTCTGCCGTTGTTATGCACACCAGTGCCTGCAGGAATGTACTGGTGTCTGAACTGTTATGCACACCAGTGCCTGCAGGAATGTACTGGTGTCTGAACTGTTATGCACACCAGTGCCTGCAGGAATGTACTGGTGTCTGAACGGATAGGGATGCAAAACAAATGAACTCACAGACAGACTGGGGAATATGACATTACGTACACAGAAGGTGATAGGGTAACAAAATAAACACAAAGTGAACAGAGAAGCCCAGAGGCTAAGAAACTGGGTGTCTCCCTAGTATTAGTAATGCTCAGATGGAAAAAGCAAGATGTTGTGTTTTAATACGTAGAGAACCCGAAATGCTGTTGCTAAGGGCAACAGCAAAACCCTAAAGGGTTACCAACGGGTGTTGCAGTAAACTCCTTGGTCAGAGATGGAATGATAGACACAAGGAGAGTCTCCACAATCCTAATCCTCACTTGCAGTGCACAGGTTCAGCTTACTGCTACTAAACTGACACCTGAACACCTTGCACAGTGAGACAGGATTTAGGCAGGCAAGTCTGAGAATACAGCCGCAAACTTGCTAAGTTCACAGAGTAGCAAAAGAACCCCAGCAAGTTAAACGACTGACTCCAGTCTTACTGCTAGGTCTGGATTGGCAGAGTGTAGTACCAAATCCCCAGGCCTATTTGCAGTAAGCAACAACAAATACAAAGCTACACAGTACTGGCTAACTTTCAGGAACTGACTAACCAACAAAGATTCAGCAGCATCTGCTTAACCTGAGAAGAGGCCTTATATAGCAGGTGCTGTCCACGCCCCACTCAGACCTCACAGACTGTGAGCACAAAAACCAGCACCGGATCCCCTGCCGTGCACAGAGCCTGTAACCACTGCACAGCAAAAGACCCGAACCGGAGTATCAGCTGCGCTCAGGTTACTCCCATAGCACTTGTCTCCCGGTTGCCATGACGACGTGGCAGCACAGGGCAGGAGACCCTAACAGTACCCCCCCTCTGACGAGGGGTCAAAGAACCCCTACCACCGGGTTTATCGGGGAACTGCGAGAAGAAAGAGCGTATCAGTCTGGGGGCATGAAGATCACAACTGCGCACCCACGACCGCTCCTCCGGGCCATATTCCTTCCAGTGCACCAAAAATGACAGCCGACCCCGAACCATCTTGGAGTCAAGAATCCTTTCAACAACAAACTCCCTCTGGCCACGTATCAGAAGAGGGGAAGGTCTTCCACTGGAAGAAGGATAACTAATCGCCCGTTTTAAAAGGGAACAATGAAATGTTTTATTGATACCCAAAGAACGGGGCAGATCTAACTGAAATGCCACCGGATTGATAATCCTGGTGATCTTATAAGGGCCGATGAACCGGGGGCCTAACTTATGAGATGGCTGTCTCAACTTCAAATTCTTGGTAGACAACCAGACGAAGTCTCCTAATTTGAAGCTGCAGGGTCTTTTCCGCTTATCAAAAACCCTTTTGGTCACTAATGACACAGACACAAGGGCTTTCTTTACTTTCCTCCAAATACCTCTAAGGACCGAAACCACAGAGGAACCACCAGGCGTGGAGTCCAGGGGGTCAAAAGAATTGGCCTTAGGATGATGCCCATACACACAAAGGAAGGGAGAGATCCCTGTAGCAGAGTGAGCCGCGTTGTTATAGGCAAACTCCGCCATGGACAGATGAGCAACCCAGTCAGTCTGACACTTGGAGACATAACACCTGAGGAACTGCTCCAAGGACTGGTTCACCCTTTCAGTCTGCCCATTAGACTGCGGATGGTAGCCTGACGACAAGCTGACAGAAATCTGGAGATCGGAACAAAATGCCCTCCAGAATTTGGCCACAAACTTGGATCCGCGGTCAGAGACCACATCAAGTGGCAACCCGTGGAGACGCACAACATGCAGCATAAATAATTCAGACAGGCATCTGGCCGATGGCAGCCCAACCAGTGGAACGAAGTGCGCCATCTTCGAAAACCTGTCAACGACAACCCAGATGGCTGTCATCCCCGAGGATTTGGGCAAGTCCACCACAAAATCCATTGAAATGTGGGTCCATGGCTTAGATGGGATAGAGAGTGGATGTAATGGGCCAACAGGAACCCCTCTAGGAGTCTTATTTCGGGCACAGATGTCACATGCCCGAACCCACTGATCCACATCCTTAGCCACCGAGGGCCACCACACCGCCCTAGATAGCAACTCCCGAGTTCTGGCAATACCCGGGTGACCTGCCGACTTCTTGGCATGGAATTCCAGGAACACTCGCTGTCTTAACCTAGGAGGCACAAACAAAAGACCTACCGGAAGGTCTGGAGGAGCCTGCTCCTGTGCTCTAAGGACTAATGATAAGAGGTCCTGGGTAATGCCCATTTTAATACATGATGGGGACACAATGGGCAACGGCTCCTCGTGGTCTCCTGGACTGGAGCAAAACTCCGCGAGAGCGCATCAGCCTTGATGTTTTTTGACCCAGGGCGATATGTTATCAAAAAATTAAAGCGAGCAAAAAACAAAGCCCATCGTGCCTGCCTGGCATTGAGACGCTTCGCTGACTCTAAATATGCCAGATTCTTATGGTCGGTGAGAATTGAGACCACAAACTTAGCCCCCTCAAGCCAGTGTCTCCACTCCTCGAGTGCATCCTTAATAGCCAACAATTCCCGGTTACCCACGTCATAATTCATCTCGGCAGGCGAAAATTTACGGGAAAAGTAAGCACAGGGATGAAGGCGATTATCAGACACTCCCATCTGAGAGAGCACTGCCCCAATACCCATCTCAGAGGCATCCACCTCCACCACAAAAGGACGCTCTGGATCTGAGTGTCGCAGCACCTTGGCTGATACAAATGCCCTTTTGAGACAGGCAAAAGCCGCTTTAGCCTCACAAGACCAGTGAGCAACATCCGCCCCTTTCTTAGTGAGTGCCACCAAGGGCGCTACTATAGACGAAAATCCAGCGATAAATCGTCTATAAAAATTTGCAAAGCCCAGGAAACGCTGAAGCGCCTTCAAACTAGTGGGCTGCACCCAATCCAGGACTGCCTGTACCTTGGAACCCTCCATTTGGAAACCTTCTGGGGAGATAATATATCCTAGAAATGCGATTTGCTGGAATTCAAATTCGCACTTCTCCAGCTTCGCCCCAAGCCGGTGGTCTCTGAGTTTCTGGAGGACTAAGCGTACATGCTTCCGATGTTCCTCCAGGGAATGGGAGAAGATTAGGATGTCATCTAAGTATACAACTAAGAATCTATCCAAATATTCCCTAAGTACATCATTCATGAAATCCTGGAAGACTGCCGGGGCATTACAGAGCCCAAAAGGCATCACCAAATATTCATAATGCCCTGAGTGGGTATTAAAGGCAGTCTTCCATTCATCCCCCTCTCTTATTCGGATTAGATTGTACGCACCGCGTAGGTCAATCTTAGAAAAAATGGTGGCAGTACGAAGCTGGTCAAACAAGACCGAAATGAGAGGCAGTGGGTATGGGTTTTTAATCGTGATACGGTTCAATTCCCTGAAGTCGATGCAGGGTCGCAACGAACCGTCCTTTTTACCCACGAAGAAGAACCCCGACCCAACTGGAGACTGTGAAGGTCTGATAAATCCCTTAGCCAAGTTCTCCTGAATGTACTCTGCCATAGCCTGAGTCTCAGGACGTGACAGGGAGTACAACCTGCTCTTGGGAAGCTTAGCATTTGGCAACAAATCAATGGCACAGTCATAGGGGCGATGGGGAGGTAGTACCTCTGCAACTTTTTTGGAGAACACGTCCGCAAAATCTGCATAACACCCTGGCAATCCTGGCAAACTTAGCTGCGAGAGCCTGACTGGAAGGCTCAAGCAACTCCTGAAACAATCAGTACCCCAACTAAGAATCTCCCCAGAGACCCAGTCAAATTGAGGATTGTGGGCCCTTAACCAGGGTAACCCCAACACCAATGGGGCAAAAGTACAGACAGTCACATAAAAGGACAATTTTTCAGAGTGTGTGGCTCCAATAAACAAAGAAATCTGGCTAGTGCAAGAGGTAATTTTACCTTGGGATAATGGTTCCCCGTTTAACCCACAAATCTCAATTTCCGATGGCAAGGGTACTAAGGGAACAGAGTGTTTCAGGGCGAATTGGCGGTCCATAAAAACCCCGTCGGCCCCACTGTCCACAAAGGCCTCAGTCTTGACAGTTTGACCGAGGATCTTCAAGGTCACCGGAATGATAAAAGTCTTCTTGGGAAATTCTGACTTCTGGCCTGACAGGATATTTCCCATCACCCTCAGGCCCTGAAGTTTTCCGGCTTTTCTGGGCATGATACTACCACATGACCTTTATTCCCACAGTACAAACACAACCCCTGCTGTCTCCTCCGCGTCTTCTTACGCGAGGAGAGGCGGGTAGCCCCAATCTGCATAGGCTCCTCGGAAAATTCCTCAGAGTCTGAGGTTCCCTTGGGAAAGAAGGAAACCTCGGTCTCCCTTTCAAGCCTACGCTCTCTCAGCCGTCTATCCACCCGGATGGATAACTGCATGAGCTGATCCAAGCTATCAGGCAAGGGATATTGTACCAGTTGGTCTTTTATCTGGTTAGAAAGACCTCTTCGGTACTGGTGTCTCAGGGCTGGGTCATTCCACTGGGTATCATGGGCCAACCTCCGAAACTCCGTACAGTAAACCTCAACTGGCCTTCGCCCTTGCTTAAGGATCGAAATCTGAGCCTCGGCTGAGGCCGTCTTGTCAGGGTCATCATACAACATGCCCAGTGCCGTAAAAAAAGCATCAACACTTTTAAGCGACGGACAGTCAGGCTGCAACCCATATGCCCAGACCTGTGGGTCTCCTTGTAGCAAGGAAATTACTATGCCCACCCGCTGAATCTCCGACCCAGAAGACTGAGGCCTAAGCCGGAAGTATAGCTTGCAGCTCTCCTTGAAACAAAAGAACTGCGAGCGATCTCCAGAAAAACGATCCGGGAGATTTACTTTCGGCTCCTAAACCCCTGAAGGTGCTGCTGCTGCGGGAGCTCCGCCAGCGGCCTGGGAGGTGTGCATTTTAATGGACAAATCATTAAATTGTCGAGTCAGGACCTGCACCTGATCGACCACCTGTTGCAACGTATTTTGAGGGGTATGCTCCATATTCCCACAAAATTTCAACAGGAGTATTAGGCTGCTGAATATGTTATGCACACCAGTGCCTGCAGGAATGTACTGGTGTCTGAACTGTTATGCACACCAGTGCCTGCAGGAATGTACTGGTGTCTGAACTGTTATGCACACCAGTGCCTGCAGGAATGTACTGGTGTCTGAACGGATAGGGATGCAAAACAAATGAACTCACAGACAGACTGGGGAATATGACATTACGTACACAGAAGGTGATAGGGTAACAAAATAAACACAAAGTGAACAGAGAAGCCCAGAGGCTAAGAAACTGGGTGTCTCCCTAGTATTAGTAATGCTCAGATGGAAAAAGCAAGATGTTGTGTTTTAATACGTAGAGAACCCGAAATGCTGTTGCTAAGGGCAACAGCAAAACCCTAAAGGGTTACCAACGGGTGTGGCAGTAAACTCCTTGGTCAGAGATGGAATGATAGACACAAGGAGAGTCTCCACAATCCTAATCCTCACTTGCAGTGCACAGGTTCAGCTTACTGCCACTAAACTGACACCTGAACACCTTGCACAGTGAGACAGGATTTAGGCAGGCAAGTCTGAGAATACAGCCGCAAATTTGCTAAGTTCACAGAGTAGCAAAAGAACCCGAGCAAGTTAAACGACTGACTCCAGTCTTACTGCTAGGTCTGGATTGGCAGAGTGTAGTACCAAATCCCCAGGCCTATTTGCAGTAAGCAACAACAAATACAAAGCTACACAGTACTGGCTAACTTTCAGGAACTGACTAACCAACAAAGATTCAGCAGCATCTGCTTAACCTGAGAAGAGGCCTTATATAGCAGGTGCTGTCCATGCCCCACTCAGACCTCACAGACTGTGAGCACAAAAACCAGCACCGGATCCCCTGCCGTGCACAGAGCCTGTAACCACTGCACAGCAAAAGACCCGAACCGGAGTATCAGCTGCGCTCAGGTTACTCCCCTAGCACTTGTCTCCCGGTTGCCATGACGACGTGGCAGCACAGGGCAGGAGACCCTAACAGCCGTTTGGACTGGCCACGGTCCCTCGGATCTTCACCAAGGTTATGGCCGTGATGACGGCTCATCTCCATCGCCAGGGAGTCAGGATCCTGCCATTTCTGGACGACTTGCTGATTCTGGCAAACTTCCACGATGTCCTCCTTAGTCATCTACAACTAAAGGTAAACTTCCTATAAGCCCACGGGTGGCTCATCAACTGGAATAAGTCCTCGCTGGTCCCTGCTCAGAGCATGGTGCACCTGGGGGCACTGCTGGACACACACAGTGAACGGCTGTTTCTGTTTCCAGACAAGGTCCTGAAACTTCAGGACAGGATCAGATGCTTCCTCTCTCGCCCAAGAGTGTCGATGCACTCAGCGATGCAAGTACTAGGCCTCATGGTGTCAGCTTTTGACATGGCAGAGTACGCTCAATTTCATTCTAGCCCTCTACAGAGTTTAATCCTTTCCAAGTGGCATGGCCTAACTCATCGGATCAGGTCTCACATGATTTCCTTGACTCCGGAGGTTTGTCTGTCGCTGACCTGGTGGCTACAGGACCAGCAATTGAGCAGGGACCGTCCCTTCTGGATCCCCAACTGGATCCTTCTAACTACGGTCGCTAGTCTGAGGAGTTGGGGCATGGTATTGGAGCAACACTCTTTTCAGGGTCGGTGGACCATGGAGTAATCACTCCTCCCGATAAACATTCTGGAATTGCGGGCAGTGTTCAATGCTTTGTCTCTCACCCTGCCTCTGATACAGAAGAGGCCTGTTCAGGTACGGTCAGACAACACCACCACGGTGGGGTACATAAACCATCAAGGCGACACTCAAAGCCGCATGGCAATGATGGAAGTGTCAAAAATCCTTTGTTGGGTGGAACGCCATCTGCCAGCAATATCGGCAGTGTTCATTCTGGGAGTCCTCAACTGGGAAGTGGATTTCCTCAGTCGTTAGGACGTGCACGCCAGAGAGTGGAGTCTTCATCACTAAGTCTTTCAACCCCTAGTGGACAAGTGGGGCCTACCAGATGTAGAACTGATGGCATCTCGACACAATCACAAAGTTCTGGTCTTCGGATCAAGAACCAGGGATACTCAAGCAGCATTTGTGGATGCACTGGCAAATCTATGGAACTTTTGGCTGCCCTACGTGTTCGCTCCAGTGTCATTCCTGCCCAGGGTACTATGGAAGTTCAAACAAGAAGGGGGCAAACTACTTCTAGTCGCTCCAGCATGGCCCAGATGGCATTGGTTCTCAGACCTGCAGGGTCTATTGATAGAGTGTCCTCTTCTACTTCCTCAACACCCAGACCTCCTCGTTCAGGGCCCTTATGTCTACCAGGACCTGGCCAGACTGGCTTTGACGGCGCGGCTTTTGAAGCTTCACTCCTGAGGGCCAAAGGATTCTCCGAGGCTGTTATCAAAACTATGCTGAAGGCCCGCAAACCGGCATCTGCACGGATTTATTACAAGGTTTTGAATTCTTACTTCACCTGGTGTGCTGCTAAGAATTGCGATGCATGCAAATTCAGTACTTCCAAACTTTTCTACAAAAAGGCCTGGATTTAGGCCTTCGTTTGGCCTCCCTCAAGGTTCATATCTCTTCCTTGTCATTGTGGTTTCAGAGAAAAATTGTGTCTATTCCTGACGTTCATACTTTCACTCAGGGTGTGTTATGGATTCAGCCTCCCTATGTCCCTCCTGTGGCTCCATGGGATTTGTCTGTTGTCCTGAATGCCCTGCAAGAGTCTCCATTTGAACCTCTTGAGTCAGTGGACCTTAAATGGCTCATGGCCAAGGTTCTGTTCCTACTGCCTATTGCCTCTGCTAGGAAGGTGTCAGACATAGGCGCTTTGTCCTGTCGTCTACCCTTCCTGATCTTTCACCGTGACCGGGCAGTTCTTTGAACTCGCCCTGGTTATTTACCTAAGGTTATGTCATCTTTTCACCTTAACCAAGAGATTGTGATTCCGGCCTTCATCTCTTCTGGTTTGTCCTCCAAAGAGCAGTCTTTGGATGTGGTACGGGCTCTCCGTATATACGTGGAGAGGACTGCCTCTATCAGGAGGTCAGAAACCCTTTTTGTACTTTTTGGTTTTTGCAAATGTGGCTGGCCTGCGAATAAGCAAACCTTGGCCAGATGGATTAGAATGGTGATTGCACAAGTCCATGTGCAGGCTGGGCTCCCAGCTCCTGCTGCTATAAAAGCCCATTCTACTCAGTCTGTTGGACCTTCTTGGGCAGCCTGCCGAGGCGCATCTGCTGAAAAATTGTGCAAGGCTGCTACATGGTCCTCAGTGAACACGTTCATTATGTTCTATGCCTTTGATACTTCCGCCTCTCAGGATGCTTTCTTTGGACTCCGTGATCTCATACCCGCTATGGCGTGTCCCCTACCATGAGGTACTGCTTTTTGACATCCTTGATGTTTCCCTGTGTAAACCAATGTAGCCCGCTGCAGAAAAGGAGATTTATGGTAGACTTACCATTGTTAAATCTCTTTCTGCGAGGTACATTGGTTCCACAGGGCGCCCACCCTTATGCACCTAGCTTCTATGGGTTTGTATGGCATTAGCCGCTGGTCCATTCTCCTGTCGTAACAATGTGGTTCTATGTGACTAACATCTGCCTTCTCTTTTTCTTGCTCCTGCATTGGACTGGTTAACGAAACTGAGCTCCAGTGCCTGGAGGCGGGGTTATAGAAGAGGCCCCAATGCATCCTGGGACAGTCTAAAGCTTTAGCCTGTTGGTGCCTGGATCAAGATCCATCTCTACACCCCGATGTTTCCCTGTGGAACTAATGTACATCGCAGAAAGAGATTTAACAATGGTAAGTCTACCATAAATCTCCTTTTCCTACACAAGTCTTTAAGCCACACATTTACCTCCCTAATCTCCCTCTGCCACCCTGGGCTAGCGTGTGGCACATGTAATATTTCGGAGAATATTACCCGAGATGGCCTTGCCTTTAGTTTCTGGCCTAGGTCCCTATAATCTTTCTTAAGGACATCCCACCTACCTCTAACTTTGTCGTTGGTGCCAACTAGCACCAAGACCGCCGGGTCATACCCAGCCCCTCCTAACAAGTTTTCTACCAGGTCCGTAATGTGTCGTACCCGAGCACCAGGGAGACAACAGACTGTACAGCGATCATGGTCCCGGTAGCAGATTGCCCTGTCTGTCTTCCTGATAATAGAATCCCACACCGACACAATCTGACAAAGGTACCTCGCTATCCTTTTTCCCATCTGTGCTAGAGGGAGCGCTCCTCCGGTTGCTAGGGGGAACAGTCTCCTCCAGCTCCCTCATTTCTTCACTACCATCCTCCGAATCTTTGTCCAATCAGGTGAATTTATTGGGGTTTGGTAGTTCAGAGATGTCTTGCCTCCCCGCTTTTTCTTCCCTCTATCTGTAACCCACCTGGCTACCTCGTTGTCCTCGTCTACTGGTGATACCCCCTGCAACTCCTCCACCATTCTATCTAAACTTTGTTCGAGATTGTGACTGTCCCTCAGTCTTGTAACGGTTTGCTCTAGATCAGTTACCTAGGCTTCCAGGGCAGCCGTTCGCACACACCTCGCGCAAATCTATTCACACTTGGACGGTTACTCCAGGTGTGCATACATCTTGCACGACATGCACTGAGTGAGATTCTGAATCACGGTCCCACCCATTTTGTTTGTAAAGTCTAAATCCCTGTTACCTTCAGAAAAAGCAATTCAATCTATGCAATACAATACAATACTATAGCCTAGCTGTGATGAGAAACAATAGAGAACAACATAACTGTAATTGATAATACATTACAATCATGGACAAGAGGAGATACAGGAGGACAGAGAAGAAATAAAACAGTCACTTATACAGTAATGTAGTTAAGCTTATACTTATCTATCCTTGCGCACCCCCTTAATATGTGTCCAGAATGAAAGGGATGAGGTGGCAACCCTAGCAGTCTCCGGTCCCCTCTGTCACGCTCCTTTGATAGCGCACCTAGTACACACTCACACACACAAAATCGCAGCCCCTCACACGCTCACAAAATCTCAACCCCTCACACACTCAGAAAAATGCAGCCCCTCACACATTCACACACCCACAAAATGCAGTCTCTCACACACTCACAAAAATGCAGCCCCTCACACACTCACTGACAAAGTAGCAGCCCCAGTAATAATTTAGTGCATTTTAACATTATCTTATTTGTGAGGAATTCCATGTGATTTGCATGGTAATAATTATTCTCTGCTTATCTGTAATCATTATCATGTGAGACTCCACTTCATTTGTATGTTGACAATTATTTCTTGTGTGTTACATTACTGCTCTATCTTAGATCGTCATCATCATTTTGCTAATAATAAATTTGACAGATTATTCTGCTTATCAAGGTTGTCACGTTACGTTATTTTACTCTGTACGGGCCTAGTCTCTCTGCTAGTCTGGGAAGGGAGAGACTGTGCAGTAGTTATCATTAGGAAGACCCCCTGGAGCTGCCATTCCTGCTGTAAGGTACCACTACCATCTACAAATAACTGATATGTGCCCACACTTCCACACATTTGAGATACTACATACACAGCTTCTGTTTTGATGCCACCTTTTTACCACCCATCAGGTGGCCACAAAGAAATGGCTAACATGCGTAGAGCTTTAAATTACATGCACACTCTTCCCATAAGTGTTACAACAGCTAAAAGTAAATGTCTGACCTTGCATATTTACCTCACATTCATGTGTCATGATAGTCAGCTGCTACCTTGTGGAGCTCGACCGTGGTCCACAATCCTTTTACTCTGCGGCAAAGTGTGTGCTTCCTTGCTGGCTACATTTTACCAGGCCGCCCATTAGATTCTATCATCCAGTTCACACTTCTAGCAGCCGCTTATTGCCCACCTCTGTTGTTCTAGTAGAATACATTCTAAAAAAAACAAAGAATTCACAGTATTTTCTGCTACCTTTTAGTATGACGCTATTCCTGACTTACTTTGTATCAATATTAGAGTACTGACAAATTATATGTTTCACCATCAAACACATTGTGTTGCTGTATATATGTCTGATCCAATAAATGTCGGCAGAGTTATTTTCAAAGGCAGTGAAGTAGTTAATGTCTAGAGCAGGTAACCAGATATGTGTAAATATATGGAACACGGCTAATCTCACGATGAGAACAGCCATGGAAGAAAGTGGCAGACTGTGTGCTCAGTGAAGGTCAGTGTACAAGGTATGCTGTTACATGACAATCAAAGGGAATTAAAGAGAGACTGCTGTGTGCAGTAAGCCACACTGCAGCGCTCAGGGTTTTTCTTCATCACTTGTAATTAAATACTTCCACAATTAAATTGTATATTTATATATCTTTATTTACTGCAATTTATTTTGTAAAAAAATATATATAGATATTGCATAGGCAACAGATACTAACCGCTGTGCTACCATGTTGCATGTGAAACGGATCTTGAATCAGTGAGTGTGTGTGTAAACGGTATGCAGTTAGCATACCACTCGTTGGGATCCCGGCTGTCAAAATACCGATGTTGGGATCCCAACGGGGGCACCATACCACCACCGATATACAGGCCACGACACCCATACAGGGAGAACAGAACCTGTGGCGAGCCCCCCCTACCGCCATTCTACCCAGCACAGGGCTAGTCCACCCCGAATGTCAGGCCTGCCCCCCCCTGCACAAGTACAAAAGCACTACACAGTGTACTTGAAGAGTAGCTCCCTACCAGCGCAGCTCCTGCGCGCTTTCAGGGAGCTACTCGTCAAAGTGAGAGTCACAGCGGCTGCATGTAATGTCACGCAGTTGCCGCGGCCCGCCCCCCGCACTGTCCGGGCACGCCTGCGTTGCCCGGACCGTGCTCCTAAAATGGCGGCCAAACGCCACCGGCCCACCCCCTCCTGATCAGCGAACGCCTCTGCCTGTCAATCAGCCAAAGGCGATTGCAGTGCTGAGACGGCCGTCGGCTGTCTGGTATGTGCCTGTGCACTGCGGCGCCGGCGCATGTGCAGTTCAGACCTGATTGGCTGCTGTGCGAAAACGCACAGCATCAATCAGGTCTGAATTAGGCCCACTGTGTGTATCCCCTTGGAAATAGAGTGTTTCCTTGTGCTGTTCGATCTAAAATATAACTGGAAATATAGCAGCATCAACAAACTATTACGCTTCATTATATGGCAGATAGATGTATTTATGTCATATTAATCTCTTTATAATACCCCTTTCACACAGCCATAAATTTCCCGGGTTAAAACACATGAACGCGCATCAACCCGGGAAATTTCTTGGTGTGAAAGGGTACAGGGACAAAAACCCGGGATTTCTGTCCCTGCATTTCAACCCTGCAATCGACCAGGGTTGGTCCCGGGATCGTCCCTGGACCCTGGACAGTGTGAATGGTGCAGGGACATGTTCCACCTTCCCGGGTTGCCTCTGCTGATGCTGATTGGCTATTCAGGGCACTTCCTGGTCTTGTGGTTTTTCTGAGATGCCCATTTTCAGAAAATGCAGGGCCATCCCGGGTTCAGTATGAAAGGTGCAGACCCGGGATGTCTCGGCAAAAAATGCTGGTGTGAATGGTGCCAACCCGGGAATGTCCCTGCATGAGCACGTGGCAGAATTCCCGGGTTTTGTCCCTGCATTTCTGGTGTGAAAGGGGTATAAGTAGCCCAATACTCAATTGTGAGGACATGTAAGAGGGCCTAATTCAGATCTGATCGCAGCAGAAAATTTGTTAGCTAATGGGCAAAACCATGTGCACTGCAGGGGGGGGGGTCAGATATAATATGGGCAGAGAGAGTTTGATTTGTGTGGGGTATGTTAAAACTGAAATCTAAATTTCAGTGTAAAAATAAAGCAGAAGGTATTTACCGTGCACAGAAACAATATAACCCACCCAAATCTAACTCTCTCTGCAAATGATACATCTGCCCCACCTGCAAAGCACATGGTTTTGCCCATTAGCTAACAAATTTGCTGCTGCGATCAGATCTGAATTATCCCTTCAGTGTCTCACACTGTTATTGTTTATTAAATTGTATTTCTCTAATTCTTTTATTGCCATCCTTTTATTTTCTCTTCTATTCTTTCCATCTGCCTTCCCCCCTATATGTTATTGTTTACTTTAATTGGTCCTGCACTTTTTGTTATTTCTTCACCCCTGTCATTTCTGTTCCCCTTGTCATTTTGTCTTTCCCTATTCCTTTCTTTAGTTTCTCTTTTCAGTGGTGGTCTGGAAACCCCACCCAAGCCACTTTGTTGAGGCTTCCTAGCCTCTGATTACAGTGGCTATATACAGTGTTGGGTGTGGTCTCTTGTGGTGCGTGATGCCACCCTTCTGTCTGTTGTGAGCAGGGTTGCAGTGATCACCGAGTGATCCACGGCTTTCCCTCTAGTTTGGTCTTCAGTTGCTGGGGCCAGTCTCAGAACCCTACTATGCACTCTGTTGAACATGTGCCCTTTACTCCCCTGCAACTTTTTATCGTAAGTTTTTAAGTTAAGGGACAGACATATGTGGTGTTACAGACTTTCGTGCCACTACCTCCGCTAGTCATCTCCCCCCTTCTCCCCCTTTGCCGATGTTTGGTCTCTTCCATTAAACAGATTGGTGACAGTCGGCAACTTACAAGTATGTGGGGGAGGGGGGGGGGAATCCGCGCTCCTTGCTAGTTGTTTTGAAAACCTAAGGCCATGAGCCTCTTGACGCTTTTGGGGAATTATGTTTTTTCAGCTTTTGCACTCACATGGTTTTTGTGGTTTTCATCTTCAATTTGGTCACCCAACACCTGATCCTTGGCTTGGTTGGCTGTTGCTTACCTAATTCACTGACTTCAGAACCTTTCCTTATAGGTCTCCACAGGAATTCATGTTGGGAGTGGTTTGTGAGACACTCCTGTATATACTGAGTTGGTACGACACTTGTTAGCTGGCAAGGCCCCTCAGTTGCTAGGGACTATGGCGGTTAGATGTCTTGGGGGACAGGGGATGAAATGGAGCTATATCCTGGACTCCTGACAGCTATATCCTGGACTCTTGACAGGCATTCCCTAACAGACATACCCCTTTCTGCTCCACAAGACCCCATCTGGCTCATCTCAGTCATAAAAGTACTTTATACAGTAGTTATTCTTCAGAAGTTCTGTATAACTAAAGCAGACATTACCTGTAAAATTTTCCTCATAGCCTGACTATTGTGAGCTGCTAGCAAAGTGATATAATGCAAGTGGGAGGAGATTGTGGGCCTGATCCTGAGTTGGATGCAATGCCAATGCACACGAAAATTTGTGATTTTTTTCCCCACGCATATGCGTTTAAATCTCTAAAAAGTTGCACAACACATGTTGCATGGACTGATTGCATTGCACTAACTGGAATGTATTGGGCATTACTGGGTGATGAGAGGGAGGTGGCTAAACAGGTGCACATAGATATTCCATCTTATGGTTGTTTAATGTGAGTGTCACAGGCATTTCGCAGGAGTGGGTGCAGACTCAAACACTTATTTGCATATAATGGAGACCACACTCTGCACCTAGCGAGATTCTGCACCTAGCGTGGTTCTGGTGTAAGTTCTGATGGTGCCGACTGCAGACACACACAATGGGTGCCCCAACTCTTGTTCATTCAGATGCACACTTGTACAGCAGAGGAAGGGCTTTTACTAGCATTAGGTCACAGGTCAGACTATATACAGGCACTAAAGCGGTCGCAGCACCGTGCAACTCAGAATCAGCCTGTGTGTGGTGTAGAACTCAACATAGAGACACAATATGTATACACCTTTGGCAACACTCACTTAAATAAATCTAGAGGATGGACTGCCTCAGAGTATAAATAAGAGACATGTGTATAGACTAGGAGTATACATATAAAGTGGTAATAAAACTTTGTGTATAGAGGGAAATTTGCTTGCCAGAAGTAATATGGCTACACTCCAACAAATCTGGAGGTTAATATTGCAGCGTTAATATTTTATTAAATATTAGCAGCAGCAGCAGCACAAGATTTCCCAGTGCAGAGTTTGTGTTATGTGGGAGAAATACATGTGTGTAATCACTGATGATGTGCTATGATGTGTCCTGCATCTTCATGAAAATAGTCTGCTCTATTTAGAAAGACCTCTCCCTGTAGTGTATTGTACAGGATATTCCTTTCCTTTTATTATGTGTTCCCTTTGCCTCCCTTATTGTACAGCTCTATGAAACATCTACACTACTTACATATTAGTTGATTAGGATTATACAGCATGGAAGTATTACAAATGCTGTAAGTATGGTGTCATCATGTAAATGTACAAATGTAAATGTAGAGTTGTAAACTGTGGAACTCACAAATCATATTCAGGGGATCATATACTGCAGTGGTGGCCAATTCAGTCCCGTAGGACAAGGCAGTGGTCACCATGTGTGCTGCCTAGCACAATAATAAGGGTGATCTTATAAGCATCAGCCACTGCCCCCTCACACGTCTTCATGTCTGGTCATGGTGCAGCCTGTAGCATCACCTTTCCTTTCCCTCTCTGCATGGTGGCTGCTTCCTCTCCAGGCACCAGCCACCAATGTACTATACTGCTGCCCCCAGGATGGACATTGTTGGAAATGATGTGCGCAGGTTTTGATATTGAGTTTTATACAGTAGACATGCACCAGCAGATGGCTAAAACTATAAACAGCACAGTTACTTGACCAGCGATGTTGATTTCATGATAGATAACATGTTACATGTACACTGGTGATGGAGTGGAGCTTGAGTGTATCAGGTTTCATACAGCTAACCAAATACAATCATGACAGCCAAGACAGACACTGCTCCCATCCCCTGCATTTACTACCAACACCCCAGAAGTACCAAGACACATGTGAAGGGTGGTGCTAGAGGGTTCCCTTGACAGTGCTCACTTCACTGTCCAATCTGCAGTATCCTGGGAAGATCCCTATTTTTTCAACTCTACCATAAAGAATGTCTCTTTGTTGGCGCACAGAGAAAGAGATTTTTTTTATATATATTTAAAATATATATATTTTTTAAATTAATAAAATAAGTCTAATCACGAAGTAAGGACAATACTTTACATACATAGAGTGAAAAAGTGTACGTACACTTTTTTCACTCTATGTATGTATTGTATTGTCCTTACTTCGTGATTAGACTTATTTGATTAATTTATTAAAAGTTATATTTTAAATATATATAAAAAAATCTCTTTCACTGTGCGCCAACATAGAGACATTCTTTTCTTTCCAGTTCTTTTTGTGTTCATAAATCTTATCTCTGGTAGCACCCCCGAAAATCTTTATATGAGAATTGCCTATTTCTCTAACGTCCTAGTGGATGCTGGGGACTCCGTAAGGACCATGGGGAATAGACGGGCTCCGCAGGAGACTGGGCACTCTAAGAAAGATTTAGTACTACTGGTGTGCACTGGCTCCTCCCTCTATGCCCCTCCTCCAGACCCCAGTTAGAATCTGTGCCCGGAAGGAGCTGGGTGCATTTTAGTGAGCTCTCCTGAGCTTGCTATTAAGAAAGTATTTTAGTTAGGTTTTTTATTTTCAGAGAGCTTCTGCTGGCAACAGACTCTCTGCTACGTGGGACTGAGGGGGGAGAGAAGCAAACCTACTAACTGCGGCTAGGTTGCGCTTCTTAGGCTACTGGACACCATTAGCTCCAGAGGGATCGAACACAGGAACTTAACCTTGGTCGTCCGTTCCCGGAGCCGCACCACCGTCCCCCTCGCAGAGCCAGAAGACAGAAGCCGGCGGGTTGAAGCAAGAAGACGTCAAAATCGGCGGCAGAAGACTCCTGTCTTCATATGAGGTAGCGCACAGTACTGCAGCTGTGCGCCATTGCTCCCACACTAACCCACACACTCCGGTCACTGTAGGGTGCAGGGCGCAGGGGGGGGGCGCCCTGGGCAGCAATTGAGTACCTCCTGGCAAAAAGCAGCATATATACAGCTGGGCACTGTAATATGCATGAGCCCCCGCCATTATTTTTACACAAAATCGCGGGACAGAAGCCCGCCGCTGAGGGGGCGGGGCTTCTTCCACAGCACTCACCAGCGCCATTTTCTCTCCACAGCTCCGCTGAGAGGAAGCTGCCCAGGCTCTCCCCTGCAGACTCACGGTAAAAAGAGGGTAAAAAGAGAGGGGGGCACATAAATTTAGCACATTAATCATATATACAGCAGCTACTGGGTAAACACTAAGTTACTGTGTAATTCCTGGGTTATATAGCGCTGGGGTGTGTGCTGGCATACTCTCTCTCTGTCTCTCCAAAAGGCCTTGTGGGGGTCCTGTCCTCATATAGAGCATCCCCTGTGTGTGTGGTGTGTCGGTACGCTTGTGTCGACATGTTTGACGAGGAGGGCTATGTGGAGGCAGAGCAGGTGCAGATGAATGACGTGTCTCCGCCGACGGCACTGACACCTGATTGGATGGATATGTGGAAGGTGTTAAATGATAATGTAAACTCCTTGCATAAAAGGTTGGATAAAGCTGATGCCTTGGGACAGTCGGGGTCTCAGCCCATGCCTGATCCTACAGCGCAGAGGCCGTCTGGGTCTCAGAAGCGCCCACTATCCCAAATTGTTGACACAGATATCGACACGGATTCTGACTCCAGTGTCAATGGCGATGATGCAAAATTGCAGCCTAAAATGGCTAAAGCCATCCGCTACATGATTATAGCAATGAAGGATGTATTGCACATATCAGAGGTAAACCCTGTCCCTGACAAGAGGGTTTATATGTTTGGGGAGAAAAAGCAAGAGGTGACTTTTCCCCCTTCACATGAGTTAAATGAGTTATGTGAAAAAGCGTGGGATTCCCCTGATAGGAAAGTGCTGATTTCCAAAAGGTTACTTATGGCGTACCCTTTCCCGCCAACGGACAGGATGCGCTGGGAATCCTCCCCTAGGGTAGACAAAGCTCTGACACGCTTATCTAAGAAGGTGGCCCTGCCATCACAGGATACGACCTCCCTAAAGGATCCTGCGGATAGGAAGCAGGAAAGTATCCTGAAGTCTGTTTATACACATTCAGGTACTCTACTGAGGCCGGCAATTGCGTCGGCCTGGATGTGTAGTGCTGTAGCAGCATGGACAGATAATCTGTCCGAGGAACTGGATACCTTGGACAAGGATACTATTTTACTGACCCTGGGGCATATAAAAGACGCTGTCCTATATATGAGGGATGCCCAGAGGGACATTTGCCTACTGGGCTCTAGAATAAATGCAATGCCAATTTCTGCCAGAAGGGTCCTGTGGACTCGGCAATGGACAGGTGATGCCGACTCCAAAAAGCACATGGAGGTTTTACCTTACAAGGGTAAGGAATTGTTTGGGGAAGGTCTCTCGGACCTAGTTTCCACAGCTACGGCTGGGAAGTCAAATTTTTTGCCATATATTCCCTCACAGCGTAAGAAAGCACCGTATTACCAAATGCAGTCCTTTCGATCACAAAAAAAGCAAGAACGTCAGAGGTGCATCCTTTCTTGCCAGAGGCAGGGGTAGAGGAAAGAAGCTGCACCATACAGCTAGTTCCCAGGAACAGAAGTCCTCCCCGGCTTCCGCTAAATCCACCGCATGACGCTGGGGCTCCACAGGTGGAGCCAGGAGCGGTGGGGGCGCGTCTCCGAAATTTCAGCCACCAGTGGGTTCGCTCACAGGTGGATCACTGGGCTATACAGATTGTGTCTCAGGGATATAAGCTGGAATTCGAAGTGATGCCCCCTCACCGTTACCTCAAATCGGCCCTGCCAGCTTCCCCCATGGAAAGGGAGGTAGTGTTAGTGGCAATTCACAAGTTATATCTCCAGCAGGTGGTGGTAAAGGTTCCCCTCCTTCAACAGGGAAGGGGATACTATTCCACAATGTTTGTGGTACCGAAACCGGACGGTTCGGTCAGACCCATATTTAATTTAAAGTCCCTGAACATTTATCTGAAAAGATTCAAGTTCAAAATGGAATCGCTCAGAGCGGTCATTGCAAGCCTGGAAGAGGGGGATTTTATGGTGTCTCTGGACATCAAGGATGCTTACTTGCATGTTCCCATTTATCCACCTCATCAGGAGTACCTCAGATTTGTGGTACAGGACTGTCATTACCAATTCCAGACGTTGCCGTTTGGGCTCTCCACGGCACCGAGAATATTTACCAAGGTAATGGCGGAAATGATGGTGCTCCTTCGAAAGCAAGGAGTCACAATTATCCCATACTTGGTTGATCTCCTCAAGGCGAGGTCCAGAGAGCAGTTGCTGATCAGCGTAGCACACTCTCAGGAAGTGTTGCAACAGCACGGCTGGATTCTGAATATCCCAAAGTCGCAGCTGATTCCTACGACGCGTCTGCCCTTTCTGGGCATGATTCTGGACACAGACCAGAAGAAGGTGTTTCTCACGGCGGAGAAGGCTCAGGAGCTCGTGACTCTAGTCAGAGACCTCTTAAAACCGAAACAGGTGTCGGTGCATCACTGCACGCGAGTCCTGGGAAAGATGGTGGCATCATACGAAGCCATTCCCTTCGGCAGGTTCCATGCGAGGATCTTTCAGTGGGATCTGTTGGACAAGTGGTCCGGATCGCATCTTCAGATGCATCGGCTGATCACCCTATCCCCCAGGGCCAGGGTGTCCCTTCTGTGGTGGCTGCAGAGTGCTCACCTTCTCGAGGGCTGCAGGTTCGGCATACAGGACTGGGTCCTGGTGACCACGGATGCGAGCCTCCGAAGATGGGGGGCAGTCACTCAGGGAAGAAACTTCCAAGGGTTGTGGTCAAGCCAGGAGGCTTGTCTGCACATAAATATCCTGGAACTAAGGGTCATATGCAACGCCCTGAGTCAAGCGGAGCCTCTGCTTCGCAACCAACCGGTGCTGATTCAGTCAGACAACATCACCGCAGTGGCTCATGTAAACCGCCAGGGCGGCACAAGAAGCAGGGTGGCGATGGCGGAAGCCACCAGGATTCTTCGTTGAGCGAAGAATCACGTGCAAGCTCTGTCAGCAGTGTTCATTCCGGGAGTGGACAACTGGGAAGCAGACTTCCTCAGCAGGCACGACCTCCACCCGGGATAGTGGGGACTTCATCCAGAAGTCTTCACGCTGATTACAAATCGATGGGAACTGCCACAGGTGGACATGATGGCATCCCGCCTCAACAAAAAGCTAAAAAGGTATTGCGCCAGGTCAAGGGACCCTCAGGCGATAGCTGTCTACACACTAGTGACACCGTGGGTGTTCCAGTCGGTCTATGTATTTCCTCCTCTTCCTCTCATACCCAAGGTGCTGAGAATCGTAAGAAAAAGAGGAGTGAGAACAATACTCATTGTTCTGGATTGGCCAAGAAGGACTTGGTACCTGGAACTGCAAGAAATGCTCACAGAGGACCCATGGCCTCTGCCTCTCAGACAGGACCTGTTGCAACAGGGGCCCTGTCTGTTCCAAGACTTACCGCGGCTGCGTTTGACGGCATGGCGGTTGAACGCCGGATCCTAGCAGAAAAAGGCATTCCGGATGAAGTTATTCCTACGCTAATAAAGGCTAGGAAGGACGTGACAGCAAAACACTATCACCGTATATGGAGAAAATATGTTGCTTGGTGTGAGGCCAGGAAGGCCCCTACAGAGGAATTCCAGCTGGGCCGGTTCCTGCACTTCCTACAGTCTGGAGTGACTATGGGCTTGAAGTTGTGGTCCATAAAGGTCCAGATTTCAGCCCTATCCATTTTCTTTCAAAAAGAACTGGCTTCTCTTCCTGAGGTTCAGACGTTTGTTAAGGGAGTGCTGCATATTCAGCCCCCTTTTGTGCCACCAGTGGCACCTTGGGATCTCAACGTGGTGTTGGGTTTCCTGAAATCCCACTGGTTTGAGCCACTTAAGACCGTGGAGCTAAAGTATCTCACGTGGAAGGTGGTCATGCTATTGGCCTTAGCTTCGGCTAGGCGTGTGTCAGAATTGGCGGCTTTGTCATGTGAAAGCCCCTATCTGGTTTTCCATGTGGACAGGGCAGAATTACGGACTCGTCCACAATTTCTGCCGAAGGTGTGTCATCTTTTCATTTGAACCAACCTATTGTGGTGCCTACGGCTACTCGTGACTTGGAGGATTCCAAGTTGCTTGATGTAGTCAGGGCTTTGAAGATTTATGTTGCCAGAACGGCTGGAGTCAGGAAAACTGACTCGCTGTTTATCCTGTATGCATCCAACAAGCTGGGTGCTCCTGCTTCAAAGCAAACTATTGCTCGCTGGATCTGTAACACAATTCAGCAGGCTCATTCTGCGGCGGGATTGCCGCATTCAAAATCAATAAAAGCCCATTCCACAAGGAAAGTGGGCTCTTCTTGGGCGGCTGCCCGAGGGGTCTTGGCATTACAGCTTTGCCGAGCAGCTACTTGGTCGGGTTCAAACACCTTTGCAAAATTCTACAAGTTTGATACCCTGGCTGAGGAGGACCTTGTGTTTGCCCATTCGGTGCTGCAGAGTCATCCGCACTCTCTCGCCCGTTTGGGAGCTTTGGTATAATCCCCATGGTCCTTACGGAGTCCCCAGCATCCACTAGGACGTTAGAGAAAATAAGATTTTACTCACCGGTAAATCAATTTCTCGTAGTCCGTAGTGGATGCTGGGCGCCCGTCCCAAGTGCGGACTTTCTGCAATACGTGTATATAGTTATTGCTTAATAAAGGGTTATGTTATGTTGGCATCTGTGGTTGATGCTTTGTTGTTGTTCATACTGTTAACTGGGTATGTTATCACAAGTTATACGGTGTGATTGGTGTGGCTGGTATGAGTCTTACCCTGGATTCCAAAATCCTTTCCTTGTAATGTCAGCTCTTCCGGGCACAGTTTCCTTAACTGAGGTCTGGAGGAGGGGCATAGAGGGAGGAGCCAGTGCACACCAGTAGTACTAAATCTTTCTTAGAGTGCCCAGTCTCCTGCGGAGCCCGTCTATTCCCCATGGTCCTTACGGAGTCCCCAGCATCCACTACGGACGACGAGAAATAGATTTACCGGTGAGTAAAATCTTATTTTTTGATTATTACAGAATGGGGTTTTGTTATATAAGTGTAGTTAATATACTGGTGCAGAGCATCATCCCATTTCCCCCTTTCCCATTTATGATCAACTCCACGATAAGTAAGTATGCAGATTTCCACAAAGACATTGGGGGTCATTCTGAGTTGATCGCACGCTGCAACTTTTTGCAGCCCGTGCAATCAACTAGACGCCACCTAGGGGGGAGTGGATTTTTGCATCGCAAGGCTGCGAACACTTGTGCAGCCCTGCTAAGCAAAAAAAGTTTTGTGCAGAACTAGACTAGGGTAAGAGTTACTCACCCTCTGCGATCACTCCAGTGTTGCAGGTCCCAGAATTGACGTCAGATATCCGCCCTCCAAACGCCTCGATACGCCTGCATTCGGATCTCCACACCCATGAAATCGGTGAGTTGACGCCCGGATCCGCCTTCCTCCTGTCAATCTTCTTGTGGTCACCGCTGCGACAGCTTTCTTCGTTGGAGGCGTCGCCTACGCAATGTGGCCACAATGCGCCTGCGCAATGTGGCCGCCGTGCATGCACAGTTCTGACCCGATCGCACAGCTGTGAAGAAGCGCAGCGTGCGGTCGGGTCAGAATGACCCCCATTGTCTGGAAGGATAGACAAGGGATGAGTACGGTCCCTCGTCTTGGATGGCTGTAATGCTCTTTACCACAGTGACAAAAGAAACAAGATTCGTTCACAGGATTAGTTGGAAAATCATCACTGGCACTTTTGGCCTCAGATCCCACGGTTTTACCTAAAGCTACTTGCGTAGGTGTTGCTGATGATGATGATCAGGGTATTCCATTCTGGCTATTTGTTTCACCCACAGCCAGAGCAGAAGAAGCAGGTCCTGTCACTTTGGAACTGCTTATTCAAACATCTATTGTAATCACAATTAAAAAGCAAATTCTGGTATTCTTAACTACCAGGATCCCAATGAAACTTTCAATTAAGTAATGCAAAAAGCTGGCAATGACTTCTATATGGGAGGGGTGCAGAAATAATCATCAAACAAGAAGATGCTGCCAATTGTTATTATCAGTGCATATTTTGTACCCGGGGATTAGCACTGCAAGAGATACATCATCTGACAGGCATACATGAGTATATGTCCAGTCTACCTCTGGAGATTTGTGACCTTTTACTGAGCTCGGCCCGTGCATGCTTGGCACTTTCCAATTCCTCTAACTGTTGGGAGTCGTATAAAGTAACATGCAACCAAATCTGAATACGTAAGAGTAAGCCGTTTTTGTGCACATATATAGTACATAAAATATGGATATGTTAAACTCAGCTTGAGCCTCCTCATATGGATGGTCAACCGAGCTAATGTCAAGGAGCACACGTACTCTCCACGCCCAGGAGATGTCTCCACAAACTTGAGTACAATCGGGTGCACCCACGTATCTCTTTAGAACTGTCCCTTTCATTATAGTAAACTTTCATGTTTTTTCTCTAAAAACACTACTTTTCTATTTATTCATGAGAGTGAAGGGATAGCAAGATGTTTGCTACATGGACGTGCAGAATGGTTCTCACAGAATAGGTCAAATTGCACATATATTTATAGACATTAAATCAACAGACACCATTGTGCACCACAAGGAGCATTCTCCCCACTGATTTCAGAACATAATATACTCACTTTGCTAAATTAAACCCATCAAACTCCTTACTTTAGCACATAGAGAATGTATGATCATTGGGGGTAATTCAGACCTGATCGCTTGCTAGCAGTTTTTTGCAGCGCTGCGATCAGATAGTCGCCGCCTACAGGGGAGTGTATTTTAGCTGTGCAAGTGTGCGAACGCATGTGCAGCCGAGCGGTACAACTAAATTTTGTGCAGTTTGTGAGTTGCCCAGAACTTACTCAGCCGCTGCGATCACTTCAGCCTGTTCGGGGCCAGAATTGACGTCAGACACCCGCCTTGCAAACACATGGACATGCTTGCGTTTTTCCAACCACTCCCAGAAAACGGTCAGTTGCCACCCATAAACGCCTTCTTCCTATCAATCTCCTCGCGATCGGCTCTGCGAATGGATTCTTTGTTAAATCCATTGCACAGTAACGATCCGCTTTGTACCCGTATGATGTGCCTGCGCATTGTGGTGCATATGCATGTGCAGTTCTGACCTGATTGCAGTGCTGCAAAAAACGCTAGTGAGCGATCAGGTCTGAATTACCCCCTTTGTCTGTTCGCCAGGCAGGACTGCCCAACACTAAGATGTCATCAGCATGATGATGTTTCATTTTACTAAGGAATTAAAAGGTGTATGTTCTGATGTCACCTTATTACTGAGCAAAGGTTGTTGATATACAGTAGCAGCTTATAGTACCTCCCAACTGTCCTGCTCTTGGTTGGACAGTCCTAACTTTGGAGGTCTGTCCATTAGAGATGAGCGCCTGAAATTTTTCGGGTTTTGTGTTTTGGTTTTGGGTTCGGTTCCGCGGCCGTGTTTTGGGTTCGAACGCGTTTTGGCAAAACCTCACCGAATTTTTTTTGTCGGATTCGGGTGTGTTTTGGATTCGGGTGTTTTTTTCAAAAAACACTAAAAAACAGCTTAAATCATAGAATTTGGGGGTCATTTTGATCCCAAAGTATTATTAACCTCAAAAACCATAATTTACACTCATTTTCAGTCTATTCTGAATACCTCACGCCTCACAATATTATTTTTAGTCCTAAAATTTGCACCGAGGTCGCTGTGTGAGTAAGATAAGCGACCCTAGTGGCCGACACAAACACCGGGCCCATCTAGGAGTGGCACTGCAGTGTCACGCAGGATGTCCCTTCCAAAAAACCCTCCCCAAACAGCACATGACGCAAAGAAAAAAAGAGGCGCAATGAGGTAGCTGTGTGAGTAAGATTAGCGACCCTAGTGGCCGACACAAACACCGGGCCCATCTAGGAGTGGCACTGCAGTGTCACGCAGGATGTCCCTTCCAAAAAACCCTCCCCAAACAGCACATGACGCAAAGAAAAAAAGAGGCGCAATGAGGTAGCTGACTGTGTGAGTAAGATTAGCGACCCTAGTGGCCGACACAAACACCGGGCCCATCTAGGAGTGGCACTGCAGTGTCACGCAGGATGTCCCTTCCAAAAAACCCTCCCCAATCAGCACATGATGCAAAGAAAAAGAAAAGAAAAAAGAGGTGCAAGATGGAATTGTCCTTGGGCCCTCCCACCCACCCTTATGTTGTATAAACAAAACAGGACATGCACACTTTAACCAACCCATCATTTCAGTGACAGGGTCTGCCACACGACTGTGACTGATATGACGGGTTGGTTTGGACCCCCCCCAAAAAAGAAGCAATTAATCTCTCCTTGCACAAACTGGCTCTACAGAGGCAAGATGTCCACCTCATCTTCACCCTCCGATATATCACCGTGTACATCCCCCTCCTCACAGATTATCAATTCGTCCCCACTGGAATCCACCATCTCAGCTCCCTGTGTACTTTGTGGAGGCAATTGCTGCTGGTCAATGTCTCCGCGGAGGAATTGATTATAATTCATTTTAATGAACATCATCTTCTCCACATTTTCTGGATGTAACCTCGTACGCCGATTGCTGACAAGGTGAGCGGCGGCACTAAACACTCTTTCGGAGTACACACTTGTGGGAGGGCAACTTAGGTAGAATAAAGCCAGTTTGTGCAAGGGCCTCCAAATTGCCTCTTTTTCCTGCCAGTATAAGTACGGACTGTGTGACGTGCCTACTTGGATGCGGTCACTCATATAATCCTCCACCATTCTATCAATGTTGAGAGAATCATATGCAGTGACAGTAGACGACATGTCCGTAATCGTTGTCAGGTCCTTCAGTCCGGACCAGATGTCAGCATCAGCAGTCGCTCCAGACTGCCCTGCATCACCGCCAGCGGGTGGGCTCGGAATTCTGAGCCTTTTCCTCGCACCCCCAGTTGCGGGAGAATGTGAAGGAGGAGATGTTGACAGGTCGCGTTCCGCTTGACTTGACAATTTTGTCACCAGCAGGTCTTTCAACCCCAGCAGACCTGTGTCTGCCGGAAAGAGAGATCCAAGGTAGGCTTTAAATCTAGGATCGAGCACGGTGGCCAAAATGTAGTGCTCTGATTTCAACAGATTGACCACCCGTGAATCCTTGTTAAGCGAATTAAGGGCTGCATCCACAAGTCCCACATGCCTAGCGGAATCGCTCCCTTTTAGCTCCTTCTTCAATGCCTCCAGCTTCTTCTGCAAAAGCCTGATGAGGGGAATGACCTGACTCAGGCTGGCAGTGTCTGAACTGACTTCACGTGTGGCAAGTTCAAAGGGCATCAGAACCTTGCACAACGTTGAAATCATTCTCCACTGCACTTGAGACAGGTGCATTCCACCTACTATATCGTGCTCAATTGTATAGGCTTGAATGGCCTTTTGCTGCTCCTCCAACCTCTGAAGCATATAGAGGGTTGAATTCCACCTCGTTACCACTTCTTGCTTCAGATGATGGCAGGGCAGGTTCAGTAGTTTTTGGTGGTGCTCCAGTCTTCTGTACGTGGTGCCTGTACGCCGAAAGTGTCCCGCAATTTTTCTGGCCACCGACAGCATCTCTTGCACGCCCCTGTCGTTTTTTAAAAAATTCTGCACCACCAAATTCAAGGTATGTGCAAAACATGGGACGTGCTGGAATTTGCCCATATTTAATGCACACACAATATTGCTGGCGTTGTCCGATGCCACAAATCCACAGGAGAGTCCAATTGGGGTAAGCCATTCCGCGATGATCTTCCTCAGTTGCCGTAAGAGGTTTTCAGCTGTGTGCGTATTCTGGAAAGCGGTGATACAAAGCGTAGCCTGCCTAGGAAAGAGTTGGCGTTTGCGAGATGCTGCTACTGGTGCCGCCGCTGCTGTTCTTGCGGCGGGAGTCCATACATCTACCCAGTGGGCTGTCACAGTCATATTGTCCTGACCCTGCCCTGCTCCACTTGTCCACATGTCCGTGGTTAAGTGGACATTGGGTACAACTGCATTTTTTAGGACACTGGTGAGTCTTTTTCTGACGTCCGTGTACATTCTCGGTATCGCCTGCCTAGAGAAGTGGAACCTAGATGGTATTTGGTAACGGGGGCACACTGCCTCAATAAATTGTCTAGTTCCCTGTGAACTAACGGCGGATACCGGACGCACGTCTAACACCAACATAGTTGTCAAGGACTCAGTTATCCGCTTTGCAGTAGGATGACTGCTGTGATATTTCATCTTCCTCGCAAAGGACTGTTGAACAGTCAATTGCTTACTGGAAGTAGTACAAGTGGGCTTACGACTTCCCCTCTGGGATGACCATCGACTCCCAGCGGCAACAACAGCAGCGCCAGCAGCAGTAGGCGTTACACGCAAGGATGCATCGGAGGAATCCCAGGCAGGAGAGGACTCGTCAGAATTGCCAGTGACATGGCCTGCAGGACTATTGGCATTCCTGGGGAAGGAGGAAATTGACACTGAGGGAGTTGGTGGGGTGGTTTGCGTGAGCTTGGTTACAAGAGGAAGGGATTTACTGGTCAGTGGACTGCTTCCGCTGTCACCCAAAGTTTTTGAACTTGTCACTGACTTATTATGAATGCGCTGCAGGTGACGTATAAGGGAGGATGTTCCGAGGTGGTTAACGTCCTTACCCCTACTTATTACAGCTTGACAAAGGGAACACACGGCTTGACACCTGTTGACCGCATTTCTGGTGAAATACCTCCACACCGAAGAGCTGATTTTTTTGGTATTTTCACCTGGCATGTCAACGGCCATATTCCTCCCACGGACAACAGGTGTCTCCCCGGGTGCCTGACTTAAACAAACCACCTCACCATCAGAATCCTCCTGGTCAATTTCCTCCCCAGCGCCAGCAACACCCATATCCTCCTCATCCTGGTGTACTTCAACACTGACATCTTCAATCTGACTATCAGGAACTGGACTGCGGGTGCTCCTTCCAGCACTTGCAGGGGGCGTGCAAATGGTGGAAGGCGCATGCTCTTCACGTCCAGTGTTGGGAAGGTCAGGCATCGCAACCGACACAATTGGACTCTCCTTCGTGGATTTGGGATTTCGAAGAATGCACAGTTCTTTGCTGTGCTGCTTTTGCCAGCTTGAGTCTTTTCATTTTTCTAGCGAGAGGCTGAGTGCTTCCATCCTCATGTGAAGCTGAACCACTAGCCATGAACATAGGCCAGGGCCTCAGCCGTTCCTTGCCACTCCGTGTGGTAAATGGCATATTGGCAAGTTTACGCTTCTCCTCCGACAATTTTATTTTAGGTTTTGGAGTCCTTTTTTTACTGATATTTGGTGTTTTGGATTTGACATGCTCTGTACTATGACATTGGGCATCGGCCTTGGCAGACGACGTTGCTGGCATTTCATCGTCTCGGCCATGACTAGTGGCAGCAGCTTCAGCACGAGGTGGAAGTGGATCTTGATCTTTCCCTAATTTTGGAACCTTAACATTTTTGTTCTCCATATTTTAATAGGCACAACTAAAAGGCACCTCAGGTAAACAATGGAGATGGATGGATTGGATACTAGTATACAATTATGGACGGGCTGCCGAGTGCCGACACAGAGGTAGCCACAGCCGTGAACTACCGCACTGTACTGTGTCTGCTGCTAATATATAGACTGGTTGATAAAGAGATAGTATACTCGTAACTAGTATGTATGTATAAAGAAAGAAAAAAAAACCACGGTTAGGTGGTATATACAATTATGGACGGGCTGCCGAGTGCCGACACAGAGGTAGCCACAGCCGTGAACTACCGCACTGTACTGTGTCTGCTGCTAATATATAGACTGGTTGATAAAGAGATAGTATACTCGTAACTAGTATGTATGTATAAAGAAAGAAAAAAAAACCACGGTTAGGTGGTATATACAATTATGGACGGGCTGCCGAGTGCCGACACAGAGGTAGCCACAGCCGTGAACTACCGCACTGTACTGTGTCTGCTGCTAATATATAGACTGGTTGATAAAGAGATAGTATACTCGTAACTAGTATGTATGTATAAAGAAAGAAAAAAAAACCACGGTTAGGTGGTATATACAATTATGGACGGGCTGCCGAGTGCCGACACAGAGGTAGCCACAGCCGTGAACTACCGCACTGTACTGTGTCTGCTGCTAATATATAGACTGGTTGATAAAGAGATAGTATACTCGTAACTAGTATGTATGTATAAAGAAAGAAAAAAAAACCACGGTTAGGTGGTATATACAATTATGGACGGGCTGCCGAGTGCCGACACAGAGGTAGCCACAGCCGTGAACTACCGCACTGTACTGTGTCTGCTGCTAATATATAGACTGGTTGATAAAGAGATAGTATACTCGTAACTAGTATGTATGTATAAAGAAAGAAAAAAAAACCACGGTTAGGTGGTATATACAATTATGGACGGGCTGCCGAGTGCCGACACAGAGGTAGCCACAGCCGTGAACTACCGCACTGTACTGTGTCTGCTGCTAATATATAGACTGGTTGATAAAGAGATAGTATACTCGTAACTAGTATGTATGTATAAAGAAAGAAAAAAAAACCACGGTTAGGTGGTATATACAATTATGGACGGGCTGCCGAGTGCCGACACAGAGGTAGCCACAGCCGTGAACTACCGCACTGTACTGTGTCTGCTGCTAATATATAGACTGGTTGATAAAGAGATAGTATACTCGTAACTAGTATGTATGTATAAAGAAAGAAAAAAAAACCACGGTTAGGTGGTATGTACAATTATGGACGGGCTGCCGAGTGCCGACACAGAGGTAGCCACAGCCGTGAACTACCGCACTGTACTGTGTCTGCTGCTAATATATAGACTGGTTGATAAAGAGATAGTATACTCGTAACTAGTATGTATGTATAAAGAAAGAAAAAAAAACCACGGTTAGGTGGTATATACAATTATGGACGGGCTGCCGAGTGCCGACACAGAGGTAGCCACAGCCGTGAACTACCGCACTGTACTGTGTCTGCTGCTAATATATAGACTGGTTGATAAAGAGATAGTATACTCGTAACTAGTATGTATGTATAAAGAAAGAAAAAAAAACCACGGTTAGGTGGTATATACAATTATGGACGGGCTGCCGAGTGCCGACACAGAGGTAGCCACAGCCGTGAACTACCGCACTGTACTGTGTCTGCTGCTAATATATAGACTGGTTGATAAAGAGATAGTATACTCGTAACTAGTATGTATGTATAAAGAAAGAAAAAAAAACCACGGTTAGGTGGTATATACAATTATGGACGGGCTGCCGAGTGCCGACACAGAGGTAGCCACAGCCGTGAACTACCGCACTGTACTGTGTCTGCTGCTAATATAGACTGGTTGATAAAGAGATAGTATACTACTAATATTATATATACTGGTGGTCAGGTCACTGGTCACTAGTCACACTGGCAGTGGCACTCCTGCAGCAAAAGTGTGCACTGTTTAATTTTAATATAATATTATGTACTCCTGGCTCCTGCTATAACCTATAACTGGCACTGCAGTAGTGCTCCCCAGTCTCCCCCACAATTATAAGCTGTGTGAGCTGAGCAGTCAGACAGATATATAATATATATACTTAGATGATGCAGCACACTGGCCTGAGCCTGAGCAGTGCACACAGATATGGTATGTGACTGACTGAGTCACTGTGTGTATCGCTTTTTTCAGGCAGAGAACGGATATATTAAATAAACTGCACTGTGTGTCTGGTGGTCACTCACTATATAATATATTATGTACTCCTGGCTCCTGCTATAACCTATAACTGGCACTGCAGTAGTGCTCCCCAGTCTCCCCCACAATTATAAGCTGTGTGAGCTGAGCAGTCAGACAGATATATATAATATTATATATAGATAATAGATGATGCAGCACACTGGCCTGAGCCTGAGCAGTGCACACAGATATGGTATGTGACTGAGTCACTGTGTGCTGTGTATCGCTTTTTTCAGGCAGAGAACGGATTATAAATAAAACTGGTGTGGTCACTATCAGCAAAACTCTGCACTGTACTGAGTACTCCTAATGCTCCCCAAAATTAGTAAATCAAGTGTCTCTCTAATCTATTCTAAACGGAGAGGACGCCAGCCACGTCCTCTCACTATCAATCTCAATGCACGTGTGAAAATGGCGGCGACGCGCGGCTCCTTATATAGAATCCGAGTCTCGCGATAGAATCCGAGCCTCGCGAGAATCCGACAGCGTCATGATGACGTTCGGGCGCGCTCGGGTTAACCGAGCAAGGCGGGAAGATCCGAGTCGCTCGGACCCGTGAAAAAAAACATGAAGTTCTGGCGGGTTCGGATTCAGAGAAACCGAACCCGCTCATCTCTACTGTCCATCCGTTCTTCAATCTGGACATTTGTCCTCATTTATGGGAAGTCAAGAAGTGTTACACTGCTTCACACTGTGGACCTGAATTGGTTTCTTTCTAAAAAGCCATCCACAAGGGCCATTCCTAGTGGGACATGGCCATGCTATAAGTGTTCCATAGACATGTCCAAGTTTGGAGACCTCAGATGTTGGGAGGCATGTACCGGCCTTACACCATTTTACCATTTACTGCCCTGTACAGGGTTTTGGTGATCTCACTTCCGTCTTCACCAACAACTGTCCTACTTTTCAGCTCAGTTACTTCACTTACAATATGAAACATTATACTGAAATGGAAATGCTTCTAAAATTTTGGATTGCAATGGATCAACTACAGTAGTTTATTTTCTTTTGTCTGCTGATAACTTTCACACTCTTCTGCTCTCTATTGCTTTCACACCTCTCTCTGGTCTGCTCTTTGATGCAACTGTTTTACTTTTGTGTAATTGCTTCTAAATTGTAATTAACTTAGGGTCCTATGGATAAAATACACTTTGGTGCTTATGTAGATTTACATGAATTTCGTAACTTGTGCTCTTGCAAAGAAGAATTACCAAGAGTGGTAAATACAGGTGCTGATATGGTATGTTTCTGCCCAGCAGCCGCTTAATGGAGATAGTCAATCTCCTGCACACACAAAAACAAAATACCTGGAGCAGCGCTGTATATATGAATGATATATAATTCTGAAATTAGTATATGTAAATATTTCATGTTGTAAAATCAATTAAGATTATTTGAATAATACATTATTTTCTCACACACAAAATAATTAAAACCATTAAAATACTGACATAGAGCAGATATCTCACCCATATGATTTTCATATATGGAAAAAAGTACATTACAAGTGGGCCTGTTCCTATAGTGCTTCCAGTGGAAATATGACTTTTCCTGAGTTTCTCAGATTGTATGTTCTGTCCTTAACGCTCACTGCAAAGGGAGGTGTTCTGCATTTCCCAATCAATGTGCTGAGTACAGCGTGTCCTTTATGTTCTCCGCTAGAGGGATGTTCTCCTAAACTGGAATAGCAGTGCTTGTGCTGTCGTACTCAAATAGATGGCGTCACAATCCTCGTCACCATTCCCCCAGGCAGTTGGAAGACCAATGATGTCCATGTTAAGCAGGTCTTTTTATTTCTGGAGCTTGTGCAGGCCGTGTGTATACAATTGATAGTCCAGTGGATGGATACAGTGGATATAGTGGATATATCTGACTCTCACACTCACTTGTACCTGGAGAAGCGGGATGTGGTTAGGATACAGAGGCTATATACTGTAAGGGTGTGTCTGCAGTCTGACACATACATTTCACCCCAGCCATATCATTTGCCATTTGCGGATGCCCAAGGGCAGGTACATATACATAATGATGATAGTTGCCAGCAATAACAAACCATTTGTGAAATGCATCGCTGACACTGATTGATGCTTCTTTTGTTGGTGGTGTATATATTTCATTTTAGTGTGCGTGTTTTATGAAATATATTTTTTATTACCATATTCAAGAGAGTTGTAACTTAGAGAGGTTTTTTTTAAATTTTCCTGAAGCCTAGCAGTGACTTTGTATTAGGTAATCAAAACAAATGGTTAAAAATATGGATGTAAGTTTATGTGATGTATGCCTATCCCATACCGGGCACATATGTTACTGTTGCAGATAGAGATGAAGCAAAGTGAAATTGAGCCCCAGGCTGGCCCATCCCACCACATGTGACACCATGACATCATGAAGAGTGGGCCAGACCACTATAGTGACCATAAGTTAAACTTCTGGCATGTCTTAAGGACGTACTGTACATGATGGTTCTCTGAAGGCTCTACAGGTTTCAGTATGCCACTCCATGCAGCCTGCAAGCTACAAACAGGTGCCCTGACGATGTTGTCCACATGCTGCAAATCCCTAGTTAGGGTTTTGTGTGCATCATCAATCCCGAAATGTGTGGTGTTGTTGTTGTTGTTATCATCATCATCATTATTATATGCAAACTGGCATTCTGTACTATACTGTATGTGTTTTAGCGAACAGTTCTTGAGAACCAATCCTGAGTGACATAATGTGGTTCATTTATGAAAGGACAAAAGTTTGGCGTCTGCAAGATTTGCAGGGCTTTTTGTATGAAAGCCTCTGATTTTATGCAAAGCCAATGAAGCTTAAATGTCAAAAATGTTAGAGGTGAAAATGTTCTCCATGAAGTGATGGGTTGAGCTGCATAGATTTGGGGAATTCATAACTAAATTCAGGATAGGTACACTTCTACAGGTCATTTTGACCTTTCATTCATAATTTATTTGAGATACACTGAAAATGAGGCTTAACCAATCAGTATTTTGGAGTGAAACTGAGGTCTTAAAATAATTGCAGTCTGTACAACTATAGTTAAGTCGTCTTTTTACTGCTATGTATTTTGTCCGTGGAACATTTGAATCAAAATGGCATTTTTATGTCACTCAACACAACTAACAGCAAGCTATTTCACGACAAACATTTCTTAAAGAATGAAGTTCAAATTCTGACATGTTCTGGAGGCAAATCCTAATGCAATAAGATATTATCATAACGTAACAGTTAACTTAATAAAAACACAAGCATGAGTCAAACACAGCTTTATTTATAGGCCTATTGTATAGTAGGAAGTACAGACATTAGCTCATAATGAATAGGGTGAGGGGTGCAGATGGGCAGCTATTTATAAGAGGAGGAAGTCTCAGCAACAAGGATCTCAGGATCCTGAGGTCAAACTGTCTGACTTTAAATCATTACCATTATGTAAGAAGCCGGAAAATGCATGTAAACTGCATAGAAATCAGACTGACCTACAATTTATCCAGCTGCATTATACAACCTAGGAGAAACTGTGAAGGCTGGTTTAACTATTTAATCACCAGGATTGTCTCTAATTTAAAATATTTTAATATATGTCGGATGGTAAAGATTAACATAAATAGTCTTAATATTAAGTTAAAGAATTTGTTCGCCTCAGGGTCATCCACCTGGTAACATTCTTGAGAGAGATTGTTAAGGGGAGCAGAATGTCTTGGTATAGAGAGGCCTGAGATTAGAGTGGTGTCATCACTCTCTGATTATGTGTCACCATTGAGTGGTCCCATCACTTAAATGTTTTCTGGACTGAAAAAGACCTCAAAATGGTCCATTGGGAAATGCAGACTGACAATAAACAAACCAGGATGAATAGAATAATTTCTAAAAGAATCAAATATTTATTCTAAGAAAGTTTTTACCTATTCATAGAATATGGTTAAATGTACTTTCTTAATGCAATTTAAATAATGCAGTATTTTTATGTTTGTTCTAATATGTATCATAATGTGTGATTTCCACAGTCCTATTAAAATGAACGTAGGCCTACTTAGAGGACACTGAAAAGAGTTATAAGGCTTGTAATGAAGAGATATTTGGTCAACAGATACTTCAGAGGATGTGCTACAAATTTATTTAAAAAAAAATATCACTTACAAATGTTGTCACTCTTCAAGTGACACAAATTATTTGAAGAGTGCTACAATTGTTAAATGTGTCCTCCACTGTGCTCAACAACAGTTCACATCTGAAGAACAGTAGATTGTAAGCTTGCGAGCAGGGCCTTCCTACCTCTATGACTGTTTATGATTACCCAGTTTTGTTTTACCATTGTTTCCAATTGTAAAGTGCAACAGAATATGCTGCGCTATATACAGTAAGAAACTTTTAATAAATAAATAACAGTAACATATTAGCCGGAATTGCCAGCATACTATGTGTAATGCTGTCTTTCAGTTCTTCCAAAAAAACCTCATCAGATGAGGTCCAGTCTTAAGGCTGGCGAGGATGTTGAAAGTAGTGGCTGATAACTTGTTCATCGATAAAGTGTTGTTTTTGCAATTGCCACATCAACAAAATTTGTAACCCATAATATTTTTTCAATAAATGGATTATGCATCCTCTGAAATACCTTTTTGTCCAAATTTATCTTTACTGTGAGAAGTATAACTCACTTGAGAGTGCTCCAAGTAAGTATTTAAAAAAAAATCTTATACAGCTTTGTAATTTTGTAATTTACTAGGATTTTTATTTTTCTGAAAATGTCTGACAAGTTTTAATGTATATATATATATATATATATATATATATATATAGACTCCTCAGAATATATATTTGCTCAATTATGTTTGGATGGGAAGAACGTATATTCATATGCAAATTAGCGAAAACAGGATTGCTGCAAAATTTGGTTATGTAAGTGAAAAGTGAAAACTGGGTAAATCTGTCTGTATCCCCCAAAAAGATAAACTAACATTGGATAACAGTATAAAAGTTTATTATTGGTTATAATACAAGTATTGCTGGTACTTAAATTGGGTCAAATGGCTGTTATATGCATTTAAAAAAAAAAAATTCTAGAAACTATTTTTTCAGCACAGTAAGTGCTTGGGGTACATAAAAATGGGTATAAGTATATATTTGGGTCATTTTAGGGGACTTTTACAAAAAAAGTGGAAACAGACCAATTACTCCCATCTGCAAGTCTAAAAACACTTGTTCCACTCATAAAGCATCCCAATATACCTGTCCCATACCTTGTACCCCAATTTCCATCATTTTGCACTTTTTCACCCCAAAAATGACATGTCATTATTGGCCAATTAAAAATAATTAAAAACATTTAAGTATCTAATTAGTAATTCAGAGTGTTTTCCAAGGGGTTCAAAACCAAATCACCAACATTTTTAACTTAAAATAAGGATTTTCCCTATGTTTATCACCTGCTCAGAGGTTGTGAATTGAAATTTGCGCTAAAATTACAGCGAAAACGTTTTCGCAGACAATTGAATAGGCTTTTGGCGAATTTACCACCATTTGCGGTAATTTTGCATCTTTTTACTGTGAAAATGCGTTTTCAACGGTAATTGAATTCTGCTCATAGACTACAAACAGTTTATGGTATTCCTCTCTTAGTCTATGAGCAATCTCAGGTTATCTGATCTTTTTTTATGTTATATTGTGGAACATTAGTAGACTTGGTCATACTCCCAACATCATTATATCCTTTTCTCAATTTTTTACACATATAACTGACTTTGAAACAAGGTGTTAAGCTTCTGGAGATGTTAGGATTCAGCGTAGTAAATACTTACCAGCCTACTGGCCATGGGTGCTGGTATTTGGGTTCCAGCATCATGTCTCTCTGTCACCTCTCAAAAATGCCTGTCATGTTTCTCCCAAGTGCTCCTCTGTCTGTCTTCTGCTCCCGCTTCCACACTTGGGGATCCCGCTGGCCTCGGTCTTTGGGCACCACCATCTTGGTCCCGGTCAGCTGACAGTAAACATACCAATCGGATGGTGCTACCGGACCAGCTTACCACGTCTACCAATGAGCAAGGCGAATAAAAGGCACCTTCTGAAGCCCAGAAGGTGCAAGAGCAATGATTGTCACAAGGCATCCTGTGGTTCCAGCTACCAGTTCTCTCTATGTACCTTCCTTGCTGCTTACCTAGCATATTATCTGTGCAACAAGTGATTCCGGTTTCAGCCCAGAATCCTGTGCTAAACTATTCTGCTCCAGTCCGGATTCATGTGCTAAGCTATTCTGGTACCAACCCGGATTCATGTGCTAAGTTATTCTGGTTCCAGCTCGGATGCATGTGCTAAACTATTCCGGTTCCAGTCCGGATTCATATGCTAAGCTATTCCGGTTCCAGCCCAGATTCCTGTGCCAAGCCATTCCAGTTCCAGCCTGGATTCCTGTGCTAAGCTATTCCTGTTCCAGCCTGGATTCCTGTACCAAGCCATTCCGGTTCCAGTCCGGATCACAGTAATAATAATAATTTTATGTTTATAGTGCTCTTTCTCCAATAGGACTTAAGGCGCTTAACAGATAGAATGAACATAATACAGTACATAAGCAATGAAATACAGAAAAGCTTTTCATAAAATACAGAGAGCATGGCGATACTAATGGGACAATTAAGGAAATGCTTGAATAAACAAGAAAGTCTTGAATCTGTTTTTGAAGGAGTCTAGAGTGGAGGCCACTTAAACTGTGCGGGGAAGTGAGTTCTATAGAGTTGGAGACGCATGGCTAAAAGCTCGAACCCAGATGAATTATGGGAGATTCTAGGTACTGCTAAAACTACTTCATCTGCATATCACAGTAATTAACCGTGGAGGTATGGAATTAGAAGCTTCTTCAGGTACCTTGGGCCCTGGTCATGTGGGGCTTTTTTTAAGTCAGTATGCCAATCTTGAAGACGACTTGCTGTCTTACAGGCAGTCAGTGGAGGGAGTAGAGAATCGGTGTTATATGGTTGTAATGGGGCTGGTTGGTTAAACGCCTGGCAGCTGAATTTTTTACCAGCTGTAGGCGGTGCAATTCTTTTGCTGGGAAACCAAGGTAGATGTCATTGCAGTAGTCTAATTAAGATGATACAAATGCATGTATAACTTTTGACAGATCTTCGAAGGGAATTAAGTGCTTGATTCTGGCTATGTTCCCCAGATGAAAGAATGAGGATTTGATTGTGACTGATATCTCATGTTTAAGTGTCAAGCCACCATCCAGGACAATGCCAAGATTCCGTACATGATCAGTGTTTTGTAATTCTGAACCCCCAAGTGTAAGTCCAGTTGGTTGGCTATACTGCAGTCTTGTACTTTGATGTTGAAATCCTAACATATTGACCTCTGTTTTATCAGGATTCATTCCCAACCAACTGGCACTCGTCCACTCTTGAAGCTCAACTAGATAGCCATTTAGGATTGTTATTGTGCTCTCAGTACCAGAAGCAAAAGACAGGTACAGTTGTTTATCATCTGCATAGCAGTGGTAGACCAGGCCATGGCACCTGCTTATTTCACCCAGTGGTAGCATGTATACTGCACAAAGCATGGAGGATAGTATAGAACCTTGTGGAACACCACATGGCAGTGGCACTGGTAATGATGAGTATACTCCAGACCTGCCACTGATAAATTATTTGAACCAGCTAAGGACTGTGCCATCCAGTCCATAGACATTTTTCAGATGCTCAGGTTTGCAATTGCAATCCTTGAATTAGGCCCAAAGACCTGAAAGCCCGACAGGAGAAATGGAATATTACAGTAGTTTTTGGTTTTTTTAGTTACCTTTGGTTTGATCAGACGCAACTGAGGGTGTGGAGTCTAACAGGGACTGGGCTGAAGGTCGAGTTCACAGATGATGTTTTGAAATGTCACACAGGCCAAAAAGTGATGGACAAGACAGAGTAGCAAGGCAAATTATAGCATCAAAGTCAAGGTCAGTCCTGAATAGATACAGAGGTAACTGCAGTAGACTGTAAGCTCTAAGGAAACTAATGGAGTCAGAAGGCCTTCACTCTAGGTGAGAAAAGGATTTTAAAATGAGTAAGTAGACTGGGGAGTTTAAATAGGGCTCCAGCACATGTGACTGGCAACTGAGATCAGGTTGTAGAGATTCAGAAGAGCTGCATGTGTGTGAACTACAGCAATGTGGCAGTTCTCATGGATAAGACCAGGACAAAATTGAACTAGAAGCTCTATGGCAAGATGGCGACACTCATGGTTGGAGACAGAACTGAATTATGAAGCAATGCCTGACAAAAATACCACATCCTTCAAAGTTTTGTATCTTGACAATATTGCCACATCCAAAGATATTGACTAGATAGGCATTATGGGGAAAACATGGCAAAAAAATGGACCCTGTATTGATTGCAAGCTTTACAAGTAGAATAACCAGGTCGTGATATAAGGTCCAAACGGGTCTGGGACTCCAGGTCGACAACAAAAAAAGTCGACACACCTTAGGTCGACATGGCCAAAAGGTCGACAGGAACAAGGTCGACATGGAAAAAGGTCGACATGAGTTTTTTTATGTTTTTTTGGTGTCGTTTTCTTCGTAGAGTGACCGGGAACCCCAATTAGTGCACCGCGTCCCCTCGCATGGCTCGCTTCGCTCGCCATGCTTCGGGCATGGTGTCTTCGCTCCGTTCCGCTTCGCTCGGCACAGATTACCGTTCCAATCATAGTCCACATGGATCGTTAAGTATGAAAAAGTTCCAAAAAAGAAAAAATTTGTGAAAAACTCATGTCGACCTTTTTCCATGTCGACCTTGTTCCTGTCGACCTTTTGTCCATGTCGACCTTTTGTCCATGTCGACCTAAGGTGTGTCGACCAATTGGCGGCGACCTAAAGTGTGTCGACCCTTGTGTTGTCGACCTGGAGTCCGGATACCGGCCCAAACACAAGTGTAGTTCTATACAAAAGTTAATTAAAATTTACATTAGATAAATACTAAATAATATGGGCGAGCTACCTTTTACATACAGCCAAGAATAATTGCAAATACCTTAAAAGACTACTAAAGTACACAAAATTAAATAACTGTACATATCTGTGTGTATATATAGTGAGGTGGTAGCCTCACTATATTGTTTTACAGCACTACATGAATGCAAATTGGCACTAAGCTCTAATCTTTTTGGGGTTTTTTGCCGTATATATCTTAAACAGAATGTGATACTGTATGTCTGTTATGATACAGGTATTTCCATTTGAAATGCTAACAAGTGAAGGTCACAGTCTGTGTCCTTGAATAAACTAATGTTACCAACTCATGTAATTTCCGCCTTTAGACCAAAAGTGATTGTTCTAGTTTATCAAAATCCCATCCTATTAAATTGATAGAAATCTGCCAATATAATAAACCCTACCTATCCATGACCACATTAATTCTCTGTGTGATCATCAACCCTCGAAGGGGCTTATTCATCTAGCCATTGTGTTTACCGCTTGGATAAAGCTCCAAGTTTAATGGCCAGAACTATTCAATTATTAGGCAATTTTTCAGTGTAGTAAACCCATGGCTAACATGTGTTTACCCAAAGATTCCAAGTTAAGTGGCCAGAATCTATATGTTACCCCACTCGGTAAGCTCCAGAGGGTGCATTCAATGTGGAATTTCCCTTGCAGCTGCAGAGATTGTTAGAAAAACTATGTTTAAAGTGCAATCTCTGGGGCTTACCACCCGGGCCAGCGGCACTAATTGAATAGCTCAGGGCAGAGCTTCAGTCGCAAGGTAATCCCCATAGCTAGCTGAGTCTGCCAGTAAGTCCTAGATTGAAATCGACATACCTGGGTTAATGTGTATCGTCAATGTCAATACCAATCCATCCATGAATTGGTGTGAATGAATAGGACTTCACTGGTTTCCACATACAGTATGTGGTTGTAAAGACTGGAAGTCTGCTGTGAAAAATGATATTCCATCATCACAGTTTTGGCTCATATACTTTCAGTTCTAATATGCTCCTAAATCTTTTACATCTATATTAGATGATATCTTCTAAATGGCAACTTTCATGAGGTCTAGTGGCCCATTAAATCAACCGTCCATATAAACAGCATCACAATCAAAACTTGTTTTTCCATACAGTGTTATTAATGCAGGGCAAGGAGCTTATTTCATGTAACCAAGTGTGCATTAAAGCTACCTTTATTGTTTTTTATAGAATGATGAATGAGAGCAAAAACAATGTACTTCAAATAAATAGATGTCTAAACTGATGAGTGCAAACTGTAACGAGTATGGCTGAAAGAACGAAATTGCAATGTAAACTAAAATGTTAATGTATTTTAGGCAGGATAAGTACTATAATGAAAGATATCAGACTATAATAGGCAGAGGGCAATATTTTATGGATTATCACTCTCGTATGTATGGAGATGATAGGGAATTTTACAGAAGACAGCACAAATGTTATACAATTTACAGCTGCAACTTAACATGATTTAGTAAATCTGTGTGAACAGTTTACCAGTGATGAGTTCATTTGCTGCTCATTGCTTCATGTGATTCATTCATGCCACCCAGATCACAGTGGTAATTACCTCTCATGTGCGGATCTGTACAATGGAATATGTCCTGTCTGAAAATATTTGAAATCTTAATTAGCTATTGGGCACATAGAGCCATTCTGTCTGTGCATATCCAGATTCACTGCAACAGAAATTGATTTTATTTCAAGCTAAATGTCTTGTAATTAAAATAGTAAAACCACCCTGCCAGCTTTACAATATCAAATAATAAATTGACTGGTATATGTTAAAAATAAAAAGGGATTTTGTAATTATTTTTATCGCACTGTTACCAAAATAGAGGAGCCATTTCCCCCCCATAAAACTACACTATCGTATTGAATTTATCTTATGCTTCTCGTTTTTATATTGCAGCCACTAACATTAAGGGGGATATCCAATTATCTGTAGTATATTACTGCAGGTAATGATATTGTGTTGGGTTATCCTTTGAGCCCCGATAAGCTGCGACTTATCGCGGCTTCCGATACCTGCATATTTGCAGCGGTGCATAGCAGCCAGCTCCCACAGCTGCTCCTGTGATCCGGCATTTCCGGGTCCGCCCCCACCCCCATCACATGACCGCTGTCTGGCCGAGGAAACCCGATGAGGAGGAGGCCCCTTTTTCACTCACGATGTTTCATCGCGGGTAATTGGATACCCCCCTATGTAGGAACTTTCAAAATGCAATTAAGATGAAAAGAGAAAGAAAGAAAGAAAGAAAGAAAGAAAGAAAGAAAGAAAGAAAGAAAGAAAGAAAGAAAGAAAAAGAAAGAGAAAGAAAGAACAAAGTGCAGAAGTAAGCATGACAGCCTATAGGTTGTGTATAAAATCAGATTGATCAGCCTATAACTGTGAGGGGGCGGAGATTGGGGCTAAATGTAATAACCTGTGAGTTGCGGAGGTGCAGAACATTGCACGAGTCTGCCCATTTTTTTAAAGCAGCATTTATAGCATTTATACATTCTGAGATCTGGCTGCTTCCATTTAGCTTGTATATTTCATTTTTAAGGATTATTAATATTACCTTTAAAAGTTTGTGCTTATGTGTGACTCTGTATGCACATATGCATGTCTGTGTGTCATACTAACCAGCTTTTTACTAGTACACCCAGGCAGATCCCAAATACCCTGTTCACACTCCACCAAAAACCTGGTATCGACCCGGTATTTTGCCGGGTCGACGCGAGTCGCAATGCAGTGTGAATGGGTCGCTGCTGAATTCCCGGGTCGCCTGACCTGGTAATTCATCTCGGGAATAAATAAGGGTTATTCCCAGGTAAATACCGGGTCACAGCGTAGGGAGAGGCAGCGATGGAGATATCATCTCCAGCGCCACCTCCGCCCCTGATGCCGCCTCTGGCTCCACCCTCGAATGGCAAATCATGGAAAATCATGGCGGCACATTTTGACGCAGCGGCTGAGAGAAGAGGACAGAGGCACAGATGCATATGCCGAAATGAGAACCATGGAAATATTACTGATCCCCGCAGCGTTCCTATCCCCGTGCTGGTTGTGCTGTGCCTGGCCCTGGGAGCCGTGCGAGGCTCGGAGGCGGATAGGATTTGCTTACCCGTGATCAGCTGCTGGTGCTCTGAGTTCGTGCTGGCTTGGCGGCGCCCGCGGGGAGGCTGGTGAGCGGCTCGCTGGAGGGCTCTGTCATGTGTGCGGCGGGTGGCGTTGGCTCCGGCGGGGTCGGCGCTGGTCCTGTGGCGGCTGACGGGAGTCCCAGTGAGTCCGATCGTGGAGCGATGGAGGGGGGCTTGTACTTGCTGCGTCACCGCAGTGCGCGACTACCACGTGACCCGGATGCTTGATGCTGCTGCTGGAGCAGCTAGGAGAGCCCAGAACCGATGTCACTGCGGTGAGCGGATGCCGGCTGACCCGGGGACTGATGCTGCTGGTGGGGATGATGGAGGAGATCGTGGATTGTGGTCCAGTAAGAGGACTCGAGCAGCTGACTCTGCTTCGGCGCCTAGTGGAGGTATGTGCCGATCAGAGGGGGTGAACACTCGGAGGAGGATAATGCCTGCGGGGGACACAGGGGATAGTGAGCAGGTACATTGAGGCCATAGATTCTGGAGGCCAAGTAGGTTTGTTAGGTCCACATGGAAACGCAAACCTCGAAGGGAAAGGAAGCAAAAACGGGGGAAAAGAGCTGGCATTAGACTGAGACTGCTTCTATGCCCCTATAGACCTGCTTTCCCCAGGGTTTTTCTTGCAAATGTGAGGTCTCTTTCTAACAAATTAGATGAGATTCGGGCGATAATGGCTAGTCAGTTTTTTATTAATTCTTGTTCTCTTATGATATTTACAGAGACTTGGCTGAATGACTTTATGTTGGACACTGCTGTACAGCTTGAGGACAGAACATTATTTAGATCAGATAGGACCTTGGATTCTGGTAAATCCAAAGGGGGAGGTGTTTCTGTGTACGTGAACGATAGTTGCTGTTCCGACGCACTTCTTATTGAAACCTTTTGTTCAGCCAACATAGAATATGCTATTGTTAAATGTCGTCCTTTTAATCTGCCGAGAGAATTCTCAGTAGTAATTGTGGTTGCTGTTTATATCCCCCCAGTTGCTCATGTGGTATCCGCTCTGGGATGTCTGTATACTGCCATAACTAAATTAGAATCTAAATATGTGGATGGTGTATTTTTAGTGGCAGGTGACTTTAATCAGGCTAGATTGAAGACTGTCTTTCCTAAATACTACCAGTATGTAAAGACTCCTACTAGAGGGGAAAATGTATTAGATCATGTGTACTGTAACATCAAGGAGGCCTATTCATCCTTTAGACATGCTAATATTGATAACTCGGATCATATTTCCCTGTATTTGGTGCCAATATATAAATCCTTAGTCCAACGTTTTAAACCTGAAAGTAAACTGGTTACAACATGGCCACAAGGGGCTATGACCAAACTCCAAGATATTTTTACGGACTGGGGTTTGTTTGTCGTAGAATCCCAGGAGGAGGAGAACGATAATTTAGTGAATGAAGACCATCTTACTTCTATGGTACTAGGGTATATTAATTGTTGCATTGAGAGTGTGACCGTCAAAAAACGTGTGAAACTCTTTGCTAACAATAAACCTTGGGTTAACAGCACAGTGAGATCGTTATTAACAGCGGGGGGATAGAGCATTTAAATCTAAAGATCCAGTTGCTTTTAGGGTTGCTAGATCAAACTTAAAAAAGGGAATTCGTGAAGCAAAAAAGACATACTGTACTCTGTCATGCTTGAAACTAAATTCAAAAATGACAGGGACGCGAGAAGCATGTGCAGGGGCCTTCAGGATATTACCGACCGCAAGGCAAATAAGAGTTATTCAAAACAACCCGTAGACGTGGGGTCTGGCGAAACGTTGAATACTTTTTATTCGAGTTTTGACAAGGATGTTGATTTTCCTCATACGTGTGTGGTTAATGAAGGAAATGGTGAACCATTGGTGCTAGATGAGCTGTCCGTTAGGAAGTGTTTCGCTGCTATCAACCCCAGTAAAGCCTCAGGCCCTGATGGAATTCCAGGGAGTGTTATTAAGAACTGCTCGGAACAGCTAGCAGGTATTATTACCATAATTTTTAATCTTTCCTTAGCACAGTGTATTGTTCCTAAAATTTTTAAATCAACAGTAATCACTCCTATCCCAAAAAACGGTAAAATTAATACCAATGAGCCAAATGACTTCCGACCAATTGCCCTTACTTCATTAATTATGAAGTCATTTGAAAACTGATTATTAGACATTTAAAGGGATTTATACCGGCCACCCTTGATCAGTTCCAATTTGCATATAGGGCAAACAGATCTACCGACGATGCAGCCCTTACCCTATTTCACCAGGTGCTTACTCATATGGAAAATAGGGATTCTTCAGTGAGAATTTTATTCGTTGACTGTAGTTCGGCTTTTAACACCATTGTTCCCACTTCTTTAATTAACAAATTGACCCAGTTAGGTGTGGACAGTTTTGTCTGCAGATGGATCTTTGACTTTTTAACCAATAGGCCTCAGGTAGTCTAGATCAACAATAAAATTACAAACGAGGTAACGATTAGCACAGTTGTGCCACAGGGATGTGTGCCGAGTCCGTTACTTTACTCCTTGTTCACCTATGATTGTGTTTCCAAATCAGACAAGGTGCACATACTTAAATTTGCGGATGACATTGCCATCATAGGGCTTATTAGTGGGAATGACGACTCAGAATTCATATTCAAAGTAAGTAGGTTAGAGAAATGGAGCCAGGATAATCATCTAATTCTTAACGTTACAAAGACAAAAGAGATGATCTTTGACTTTAGGACAACCCATCGGTACACTTACAGTCCTTTGGTTCTGGACAAGCAAGAGGTCGAGACAGTGACATCCTTTAAATTTTTGGGTATGATCATATCTAATGATTTGTCATGGTATTGCCATATTGACAATGCCATAAAGAAAGCTCAACAACGGTTATATTTTTTAAGGAAACTGCATTCTGCAGGAATATCTGAGCCAATTTTAGTCAATTTTTACTCTTGTACTATTGAGAGTGTGCTTACTTATGGTATTTCCGTTTGGTATGGAAATTGTAATATAGCAGAGCGTAAATCGCTTGATAGAATTGTTAAACCTGCCGGAAGAATAGTCGGTTTATCATTGCCAAATATCCAGACCATTTATGAAAAGAGGCTCCTTAAGAAGGCCAGGAGTATATTGAGTGATGAAACTCATCCCAATCACAGGGTATTTACCCTACTTCCTTCTAAATTATGTTATAGGTCTTTGTTGTGTAAGACTAGTAGACTGAAATATATTTTTTTTCCTAAAGCAATTAGTATGCTAAACGGCTTAGAGGGTAGATAGGAGTTGTACCTGCTTACGTGTCCACTTGTGTTCTTATGGGTTTTATAATATTTTATGGTGTTTTATTGGCATTTGTATTCTTGTGATATCTGCTTGTCCATTCGGAAATCTCATTGTTTGTTCACATGTGAATATCTAATGATAATAAACTCAAACTCAACTCAACACGACACGGCATATTGCCGGGTCGGGAAGCCACCCCGTTCACACTGCACAGGTCCAATGCCGGGTCACACCCGGGAAGGACCCGTATCCAATTCCCGGGTGTGACCCGGCAATGGCAATGTGAACGGGGCATAAGTGGGAGGTCCAGATGAATAGTGTAGGGTGCAATGCTGCAAGACTTTTCTCTGCTACAAGTACTGCATGGACGTGGCTAAAGACACTCTTTTCATTGGTCCCTGAATTTGTATTCAATAACTGTGTCCGGAAAATATTGCATCATCTTTTTTGACAATATAATAAAGAATATAAATTATACTGTATGTTTAAATGTAAAAACGTTCTTTATATGTTATACGGACAACATATGTAACTCGTTCTTCTGTAGCTCTATCATTCTAAACTTCAGAGCTTGGTGTATGACTTTCCGAGGAGGTAAATGAGTAATTAAATATAATGATTGTACTAGCTAAAACGCATATGTTTCTGCAAAGTGACATTACAAGATTATGGTTTTTCCCCAGCCCTGGACAGATATAGCCGTTCTCTACTTAAATCAGATTAAAAAACACTTTTGACTGCAATTATTTTATTATCACGTATCACTAACTGGGACCTGATTCAGAGATGCCCAGGCAGATCTGTTTGGCGAAAACTGCCTGTATTCAGAGTCAGGCAGATCTACAGTATGTGTTTGCACCTCGCCTATAGGGGGTCATTCTGACCTGATCGCTCGCTGCAGTTCTTCGCAGCGCAGCGATCAGGTCAGAACTGCGCATGCGCCGGCGCCACAGTGCGCCGGCGCATGGCTGACAGCCGACGGCTGTCGTTGCCTAGCGATCGCCTCTGCTTGACTGACAGGCAGAGGCGGTCGCTGGGCGGGAAGGGGAGGCACGGCCGTGTTTGGCTGCCGTTTTGTGGGCGCGGTACGGCCAATGCAGACGTGGCCGGACCGCGTGGGGGGCGGGTGGCAGTGGCTCCGTGACATCACACGCAACCGCTGCAAGACGGGCAGTGACGAGTAGCTCCCGGCCAGCACGCAAAAGTTGCGCTGGCCGGGAGCTACTCCTGAAATGTGAAAGCATCGCCACTGTGCAATGCTTTCGCAATTCTGCGATGGGGCAGGGACTGACATGCGGGGCGGGCTAGCCCTGTGCTGGGCATCCTCCGCATGTCTGTGTTCCTGATCGAAGCTGTGCTAAATTTAGCACAGCTACGATCAAGTCGGAATCACCCACATAGTCCAGCTTGTAAGAGCAGCTATCATCACTATCAGCAAGGATTTCACTGGACTTTGGATACACTTACCTCTGAGTAGGATTCCCTCTAAAAGACCACAAATTTAAGCAAAGTGGGAATATCCCATTGCTTCCTAGTTACACCCATGTGGCCAAAAATGGAGCTCAGGATGACTCCTGTGCTACTCTGAATAATCAGCAGATCCGCAATTAGATTGCAGGCGCATTGGAACTAAGGGGGTAATTCCAAGTTGATCGCAGCAGGATTTTTTTTAGCAATTGGGCAAAACCATGTGCACTGCAGGGGAGGCAGATATAACATGTGCAGAAAGAGTTAGATTTGGGTGGGTTATTTTGTTTCTGTGCAGGGTAAATACTGGCTGCTTTATTTCTACACTGCAAATTAGATTGCAGATTGAACACACCCCACCCAAATCTAACTCTCTCTGCACATGTTATATCTGCCTCCCCTGCAGTGCACATGGGCCCTCATTCCGAGTTGTTCGCTCGGTAAAAATCTTCGCATCGCAGCGATTTTCCGCTTAATGCGCATGCGCAATGTCCGCACTGCGACTGCGCCAAGTAAATTTGCTATGCACTTAGTAATTTTACTCACGGCTTTTTCATCGTTCTGGCGATCGTAATGTGATTGACAGGAAATGGGTGTTACTGGGCGGAAACAGGCCGTTTTATGGGCGTGTGGGAAAAAACGCAGGAGTGGCCGGAGAAACGGAGGAGTGTCTGGGCGAACGCTGGGAGTGTTTGTGACGTCAAACCAGGAACGACAAGCACTGAACTGATCGCAGATGCCGAGTAAGTCTGAAGCTACTCAGAAACTGCTACGAGGTGTGTAATCGCAATATTGCGATTACTTCGTTCGCAATTTTAAGATGCTAAGATTCACTCCCAGTAGGCGGCGGCTTAGCGTGAGCAACTCTGCTAAAATCGCCTTGCGAGTGAACAACTCGGAATGACCTCCATGGTTTTGCCCAATTGCTAACAAAAATCCTGCTGCGATCAACTTGGAATTATCCCCTAAGGTTGCTCCTTGGCAGCACAGTCTGGCTGCACTGTCAGGTGGCGCACGGACATTTTTTTTAAGCAGAGTGGTTGCATGTGACATCAGAGGAGAGATCCTGGGGTGCACACCAGTAATGAGAGGCCTTCCAGTACTGCATACAAAGACAAGGTTGCAGGTGGACAATTCAAACACTACAAATTTATTAATAATAATCATTGCAATAAAATTCTGCATTTTGAGTGAGGTTCTTCGCATAGTTATGGCCATAAATAACGGCTTGTCCACCATGTCCAGGTGACCTCATTAATCAGGCAAGTCCCTAACATATTGGGGGATACAAATCTAGGGCTTGGGACACCCCAAAACCAAGCAGTCGTGTGACCCCAGGGATATACTAAAGTGAAAAAAAATATATAGTGAAAAAAGTGAAGATGGGTTAGTGAGAGAGGCTGCTGAAAACAAGCAAGGGTAAACTAGTGAGAGGTAACGAGGTGAGAAATAAAGTAGTGAGAGGTGAAGGTGGGAAATGAATTACATTGAAACAACACACACAATAGGGATGAAAGGAAATATGAAAATAAGTGTTAACCTGTGTGCACCTCAGGACCCCTCCCCTGTATACCTAATGCTGTGTATTTACATACACAATAGAAGGCCGGAGATCCCTTCTGCCTGGTGGTAGCACCCACACCCACCTGTCCTATATATTGGTTTTAATTAGATTCCTGGCATTTCTTAGACTGCATGCAGAGCAAGGTGAGTCCTGCACAAATGTAAATTACATTGTCAGATAGGGGGTGGATTTCTGAAGCATGGGTTCCCCTGGACTGCTGTGGCTGTTTGGCCTCAGGAGCAACACAGGTTAACACTTATTTTCATATTTCCTTTCATCCCTATTGTGTGTAACTCATTTCCCACCTTCACTTTTCACTACTTTACCTCTCACTCAGGGGCGTTGGAAGGGGGGGGGGGGCAGCTTGCTCCCCCCAAAACATGAGAGAGGCGTGCTATCTACCCAGACCTACACGCATGTGCAGCCGCCAGCTTCAGGGCTGAAGCTGCCTTCCCCGTGTGCTCCGCCACCACACCTTGTTTCCTGCAGTATCTCCGCTCTGCAGCTCGGCGCTCTGCAGCATGCCCGTGACAGCGGAGGTAAGCAGCAGCATAGCTGCTGGCTGTGGGGAAGCAGTAGGGAGAGGAGCAATGACGAGTAGAAGCAGGCCCTCTACTAGGCAAATGTGTGTAATGGGATCTACTAGGCATAATGTGTAACGGGCTATACCAGGCGTAATGTGTAATGGGCTTCACCAGGCGTAATGTGTAACATGTAACAGGCTCTACTAGGGGTAATCTCTAACGGACTTTACCTGGTGTAATATGTAATGGGCTTTACCAGGTGTAATGTGTAACAGGCTTTTCCAGGTGTAATGTGTAACGGGCTCTACCAGGTGTAATGTGTAACGGGCTCTACCAGGCATAATATGCAACAGGCTTTACCAGGCGTAATGTGTAACGGGCTCTACCAGGGGTAATGTGTAATGTGTAATGGGCTCTACCAGGTGTAATGTGTAACGTGTAATGGGCTCGACCACGCGTAATGTGTAACGGTCTCTACCACGCGTAATGTGTAATGCGTAATGGGCTCTAACAGGCAGAATGTGTAACGGGCTCTACCAGGCGTAATCTGTAACGTGTAATGGAATTTACCAGGCGTAATGTGTAATGCATAACAGGCTCTACCAGGCGTAATGTGTAACGGGCTTTACCAGGCTAAGAGGCTTACATAGCGTGTAACAGGCTTTAATGGGCTTTACCAGGCATAATGTGTAACAGGCTATACAACGCATAATGTGTAACGTGTAATGGGCTCTACCAGGTGTAATGTGTAATGGGCTCTACCAGGCATAATGTGTAACAGGCTCTACCAGGCGTAATGTGTAATGGGCTCTACCACGCGCAATGTGTAACGGGCTATACCACGCATAATGTGTAATGTGTAATGGGCTCTCCCAGGTGTAATATGTAACAGGCTCTACCAGGCATAATGTGTAATGTGTAATGGGCTTTACCAGGCAGAATGTGTAACGGGCTCTACCAGGCGTAATGTGTAATTTGTAACAGGCTCTACCAGGCGTAATGTGTAATGAGCTCTACCAGGTGGAATGTGTAAGGGGCTCTACCTGGTGTAATGTGTAACATGTGTAATGGGCTCTACCAGCCGTAATGTGTATAATGGTTTCTTCCAGGCGTAATGTGTAACATGTGTAATGGGCTCTACCAGGTGTAATGTGTATAATGGTCTCTACCAGGTGTAATGTTTAACATGTGTAATGAGCTTTACCAGGCATAATGTGTATAATGGTCTCTACCATGCATAATGTGTATAGGGGCTCTACCAGGCGTAATGTGTACAAGCGGCTCTACCAGGTGTAATGTGACAAGTGGCTCTACCAGGCATAATGTGTATACTGGGCTGTACCAGGTGTAATGTGTGTAATGGGCTCTACCTGGCATAATGTATATAATGGGATCTACCAGGCGTAATGTGTATAATGGGCTATATCTGGCATAATATGTATAATGGTCTCTACCTGGTGTAATATGTATAGGGGCTTTACCAGACATAATGTGTACATGCGGTTCTACCAGGTGTAATGTGTACAAGCGGCTCTAACAGGCGTAATGTGTGTAACGGGCTATGCCTGGCATAATGTGTGTAATGGGCTCTACCTGGCATAATGTGTATAAGGCGCTCTACCATGTGTAATGTGTACAAGGGGCCACTCCCCGCTGCTCCATAGATTTCCATACCGGTGCAATAGACCTGTGTAAGGTGGCCAGGAGCTAGGGGCGCCAAACTGAGATTTTATCTTGGCCACCCCCAACCAAAAAACGTTCTGACGCCCCTGCTCTCACTACTTTATTTCTCACCTCATTACCTCTCACTAATTTAACCCTGCTGTTTTCAGCAGCCTCTCTCACTAACCCATCTTCAATTTTTTCACTATATATTTTTTTCACTTTAGTATTGTCCTGGGGTCACTCGGCTGCTTGGTTTTGGGGCATCCCTCATCCTAGATTTGTACCACCTAACATGTTAGGGACTTACCCTATTAACGAGGTCACCTGGACGTGGTGCCGTTATATATGGCCATAACTATGCGAAGAACCTCGCTCAAAATGCAAAATTGTATTGCAATGATTATTATTAATAAATTGGTAGTGTTTGAATTGTGCACCTGCAGCCTTGTCTTTGTATGCATGTGACATCATGCAGCTGCCCCGAAAATGATCTTGGCCCACCCCAGTTCAGACCCCCCCCCCCCAACGACGCGATGATGCCCCCGCGACAGCCGCCACTGTCAATCACACTGCGACTGCATCCTTCCTGGATCCGGCAGCAATGTGTAAGGTCGCGTACACACACTGCGGCCAGTGCGCATTTGCAGACCACCCGAATGCAGCTGCTGTGTACAGAAACGCGTCTGCATTCGGGTCTGAATTGGCCCACAATGCGCTTTTTGCAAACCACTCTGTCTCATTTCTCCTGGATTTGATTTCACTGTGATGTGTGGTGGTGTTGGCCAAAGTGCAGCACAAATGTGAGAATGTACCTTGAAAGAGAGATATTATCTCAAAATAAAAAAAATAGGGAAAAGCATGCCAATAAAAAATTCTAGTCTACAGTTACAAAATCTGAGAAGAAATCTTTCAGGAAGATGATCATTTTTTTGCAATTAATCTAATTTTATGCAAAAATGATTATGTGTAGAAGACTGAGAAGCTTACCAATATTTATATCATAAATGTAAAACGATAGTTTTCGGTAGCTATAGATGTATTTCATGTCACTCTGTTACATCACTTGCATATGTAATCAGTGTAATCATGGTTATTACTAATGAGCAAATTAAATCTCATTTGGATTATGTATCAGTTTGCAGAACTCAGTCTCCTTTGTGAATGTAAATCCCAATCACTCAGGTTTGAATTGTGCCTACTATAACATCTTTAGAAATTCAAATATCTAAGAATATCTCCAATCAGATGAGTGGATCATTGAATCCAGCAATCTAATTAGTTAAAGCGGGCCAGTTGCTGACACACAATATGCCTCATGCCTCAGTGACATCACTAGTTCCTAGGGAATTGATTCATTGAAAAAAATACTTTATTCCAAACAATATGGTCGGTTCAATTAGCCAGTGGTTCCATGCTCTATGGTCACAGATGAACTTTATGTACATTTCATGAAATCCAGGGCCGCTTAGACATCAGGCAGGATCTGGTACTAGAGAGGGATGGCGTGGTCAAATCTGTAGTCCTGGCAACTGCCCACACTACATACAATTCCCCCTGAAGCACCAACTGGGGGCTATTTTCCACCACTCAAGCTGACCCCACCGGATCCCCCAAACAGGATCAGGCCCAGGTAATCTGTACCTGACCCCCCCCCTTCCCCCCCAGCCCCCCCTCCGCCTCCTCTCAGCACCCCTGGGGAAATCATCCTGAACCCTCTAAAAAGTATCAAATAAGATAGCTGAATAGTGTAGAAAGCTGTTAGTGCCCATAGGAAAAGTATTGGATGCAGTAGAATGATCAAAAAATAATAGCCATCATGTGTATATCAGCAAACAATAGTGTCTATAGTAATTCGGGGTGCATTAAAGTGTCTCTGTAGTGATATTATCTTTGTGTATACAAGTTTGCAAAAAGATAAAAAAATAAACACTCGTCTAGTAGCTCTCTTCTCGAAGTTCAAAATACCCCTTTCCCATCAATACACCTGAACATAATTGTACCACATCATTAACCTCATTTTTCTGCATTTTAGAGAAAGTCATCTGAAAATGACATATTGGTCATACACTATTTTACTATTTAAATGTCTAATGATTACATTATTAATCATTGGGGATGATGTGGGGGGACCTCCTGGGGTGTGCGACACAAAACTTAATGCTTTGTTTTTGTCTTTTTTTTTGGATCTGCATTAGCTTCGTGTTTTGGGTTTTGGTAAAACCGCCCTCATGGATATTGCCTCTGTATTTTTTTTTTTAAATGGTAAAAACAGTAAAAATCACATAATTTAGGCCTTTATTTGTTCTTTCAGCATTATTAAACTTAATAACATTAATTTCCAGTCAATTTTGACCACATCATAGCTCACAATATTGTTTTCATCCAGTTTAGGCCAAAATGAGTAAGCTAAGTGACAGCAGTAGGCGCACAAACGCGTGGCTGTTCAACTTCAAATATACACATCTGAAAAACAGAGTGGTAGTACAGTGACAGATAGAATGGCAGATTAATAAATTATATGACCCCACAGAAAGTAACCAAGAATGTTTTCATTAATCAAGAACTAGATCAGAGGCACATGAGAGGTATAGGGAAATTGAGGTAATAAAAGAAGAATACAAAAATTATTGATTGATTGATTGTGGTAATTCATTTAGACCCGACCAAATGTCAAAATGTTGTGTTGACTCCTTGGCATCACCACTTGATCTCTTGGGAAAGCTGAATTTTTTACTGGTAGCATCAGTTGCCAGAGAAACTGAAGCAGGAGACTTTATCGTGTCATGTACCACTTGAGCTGCCAACTTGCTCACCAGGAGCTCTTTGCATCTCTTAAGATCTGTGTCAGTTGGAAAGAAAGACATGATGTACGACTTAAACCTAGGATCAAGCACTGTCACCAAACTGTAGCGATCCGATTTCAAGATATTGCCAACCCTTGGATCTTGGTGAAGCGAATAAAGGACTTGAGCTACAGTATATATCCAACATACTTAGCAGAACTGCTTTCTCTCATCTCCCCTTTCAATTTCACAAGATGCTTTTCCAAAAGTCTCATTAGGGGAATCACCTGACTCAAGATGACAGTGTCTGAACTTACTTCTCAGGTGACTACTTTGAATGATTTCAGCACCTTGCACAACATGGAAAGTATTCTCCGCTGTGCTGCAGTAAGGTACATTCATTCCCCCTCCTCTCCCAATGTCATGGCTTGTTGTGTAGATTTGGATAGCTTTTTGCTGTTCCTCCATCTGCTAAAGCATATAAAGGGTGGAATTCTACCTTATTACTACCTCTTGCTTCAGTTAGTTGTAGGGCAAATTGAACTATTCTTGCTGGCACTGCAGTCTAATGCATACAGCTGCTGATTGCCAAAAATGTCCCACAATTTGTCAGGGCATAGACAGCATCTCCTGCATGCCCCTGTAATTTAAAAAAAAACCTCTGTACCACTAGTTGATTGTGTGAGCAAAACATAGGACATGTTGGAATTCACACAGCTGTGATGTTTTCACAATGTTTGTGGTGTTATCAGAAATCACAAATCCTGAGGAGAGTCCATGTGGGGTAGGCCAGTTTGCTATGACATCCCATAGTTTTTCTAAGAGGTTGTCAATAGCATGCCTTTTAGTGAAGCCATTGATACAGAGAGTAGTCTGCCTCTGAATGAGCTGGAGTTGTTTGTTAGATGCTGCTGTTCCTGCTGCTGAAGGTGACTCACCCACCCAGATGGCTGTCACAGTCATCTAATCTTTAATTTGCCCAGTTATGCTTGTCCACATATCTGTGGTTAAGTGGACAGTGGGTACAATGGCATTTTGTAGGCTAATAATAAGGTTTTTATTAATGTCCTAGTATAGCTGAGGAATTGCTTGTCTAGTAAAACGGAACCGAGAAGGAATTTGGTAGCTGGGACACAGGACCTCAATTAACGGTCTTAAATCAGCTGCATTAATGGCAGATATAGGAAAAAGATCTAATACTAGCATGACTGTCATAGCATCAGTATCCGATGTGCAACTGGGTGACAGCTGTCATACTTGCTTCTTCTTGCAAAGGATTGTTTAACAATCAATTGTTGTTTGAAACTACTAGTAGTCTTCTTGGTCTCCTTCTGGGATGAAGATACACCCCTAGTGTTGAAGGATTCTTTAGAAGAATCCTGGATAGGGGAGGCATTACCGAGCCTTATCCTGGATGCAGGACTACCTTCGATCATTAGTGAGGATATTGATGATGAAAGTGTTGTCAGGATTTGCAGAAAAATAATTCCACACAAAAGAGGTGGATTTTTTTGGTCTTATGCCCAGGCATGACAATGGCCTTCTTCTTATCACAGGCAAGGACTACTTCCACTGGTGCCTGACTTACACAAACAATACCCTCATCATCAACATCCTCATTGGCGCTGGTGTCTGCTACACAAATATCCCCCTCATCTTGTTGCACATCTGCAGTGGCATTTTCAATTTCTATGTCACCAGCTATACTTCTGCTGCCCATCCCCACATTTGCAGAGGGTGCAGAATGTTGAAAGAGGCTTCTCTATGAGTACAGTATAAGAAAGGTCGTGCTCACACAAAGCACTCATGGGCACATTTAAACTCCCCTCAGGGATTTGTGATATTTCTGAACACACAGTTTGCTCTACTGCAGAAGAAGACTCACTGACAGATGCAGAATCACAATCCCCACTCATAAATATAGGCCAAGGCCTGAGTCTGTCCTTGCCACTGCATGTGTTGAATATCATGTTGGCAATTTTATTTTTTTCTGCAGTAAACTTTCCCTTTATTAGTATTTTTTTTTCAATATTGGTTGTTTGATTTCAAATGCACTGACTTAAACCCTCTATGCCCTTGGGTATCAGCTTTAGTAGAGGACATTAATAAACTAGTAGCATCATGACTGGTGGCAGCAGGTGAAGTGCTTAAGTGCTAATATTTGGTTGCTGCTCCTGCTTTTTTCTTAACTGATTATTATCCATATTGAGGAACACACAGAAGCAATACAAATATTAGGAAAATACGTATTTTTCTACTTTTTTTTAATTCTCAGCTCACACTGCGTGGAGACAGGGCTTTTATGTGTACATGAACAAACACACTGGGGTACAGCATGTAGTACAAACAATAGACCAATATATACTGTATTTCTTCTTTTTTCACAGCTCAGCTCACACTGCGTGGAGTCACAGCACTTTTTATACGTACATGAACAAATGTGCTGGGGTACAGCACACAGACGTAGTACAAACAATAGAACTATTAAAAAAAATGCAGATTTTTTTAATTCACAGCTCAGCTCACACTGCGTGGAGTCACAGCGCTTTATATGTACGTGAACAAATGCACTGGGGTACAGCACACAAAACAATTTGTACAATTAAAGCAATTTCTTTTAACCTTTTTTATTTTATTTATTTTTTGTACTTTTTTTGCAGAATATGATAACTGACACTGGGGAGTCAGACCGCTTATATTTATGTAAATGCACTGGGGGACAGCGCACACAAGTGGTACAAAAAAAAACAAACACCTTTTTTTACATTTTTGAAAAACTTTTTTTACGTTTTTTGCAAATGATAACTTACACTGTGGAGTCATACTGCTTATATTTATGTGAGCACTGTGAAATATGGGCTGCAGAGTCACAGTGCAACACCACAATGGGACAGACTTATTAGACTAGTAATAATTCCTGCACTATCTACATATAGTGTAAATCTAGCTTGGCCAATATTAACATTAAGGGGACTGGAGTGGACAGATAGGTCAGGTCAATTCAGCTCAGCTCAGCCACTGGTCTAAATGGACACAGCACAGCAGCCACTGGAAAGGATGGGCACAGTAGCCACTTAAGTGGATGGACACAGCAGCAGCCAATGGACAGATGGAGGGGATGGGCACAGCACAGCAGCCACTGGACACAGCACAGCCACTTGGGAGGATGAACACAGTGAGTGGATGGACACAGCAGAAACCAATGGACACAGGGAGTGGATGGATACAGCACAGCAGCCACTGGGCACAGCACAGCCACTTAAGAGGATGGAGATGGACAAAGTGAGTGGATGGACCCAGCAGCAACCAATGGACACAGGGAGTGGATGGATATAGCACAGCAGCCACTGGACACAGAATAGCAGCGTGGACTGTGGTCAGAGAGAAATGGTGCCTGAATCACCGTGGGAGGGACTTATAAAGATTCAAAACCCACAAGAATCGGACACCGGGATGATGACGTTTTGCCTCAATTTGGAATCTGAGCAAGATCAGAAAACCCGAGCTGAAAACCCGAGATTCACTCGGATACAGACATTCGGGTGGGTTCGGTTTTCTGAAAGCTGATGAAAAATAAAATCTGCAATAACTCTCATTGAAACTATTACACAGAGCCAGATCAAGGGGGGCGGGGGGCAGGGGGTACATACCCCGGGCCCCCCTTTCCAAAAGGGCCCCCTGCCACACCACAGATTGGATCTCTCTTCCGATCCGATCTGCGGTGCTGTGCTCCCCGGCTCCCGTCCTCACTGCAGCAGCGGCCGCACGGACAGGATGGCTGAGCTGAGCGACGGCTCAGCTGTCCAATAATGTATGAATGAAGCAGCCTGTGTGCCCAGCCAATGACTGAGCGGCAGGCTGCTTGATTCATACATTATTGGACAGCTAAGCCGTCGTTCAGCTCAGCTGTCTTGTCTGTGCGGCCGCTGCTGCAGTGGGGACGGCAGTGCAGGGCAGGAGGTCCGCCGTGTGCAGCTTGGGGAGGCAAGTTTTATTAAGCTATATATTCTCTTAATTAGGGGCCCCACTGTCTTAAGTACCCCGGTCCCCCCATGGTCTTAATCCGGCTCTGCTCTTACAATAAAGTGTGTGAATAACTGGAAGAAAAAAAAAACATGGCTGCAGGTTTTTATCCCACATTAAGCAATTTAAGTCCATCTCAAGGCTAATAGAAACAATCCCAATTACTGCATCCACTGATAGAGACTGGTAGACTTTATAATAGTGGGCTTTTCAATTTCTGCAACCAGAAAGCACGGGACCCCTTGCAAACAGACGCAGTTATCAACCAAACAGCTGCAAAGAGAGGAACAGTCATAATAAAAGAAAAACAAGCCTTTAAAATGGCCATCTCCCAGTCATTCATGTGGAAATGTTGATTTATAAACTCATAATTCCTGTCTTCATAACTACTTTGCTTTTTAACCTCAGAGCTGTCATTATGTGAAAATAAAAAACACAGCACCCCTGTGCCAGTGATGCTTTATCACGCTAGTCGCAGAATTTAGAGCTTATGGAAAATCCTTGCCTAGCTGCATGCTGTAAGATTTATTAACTCAGTATTACACGAAAAACCACACAAATAACATCTTTTGCCATTCAGTTTACTATGCCATTGATCACTTAACCGCAAAATAGAATGTACAGTGAATGTCATGAGGCATGTGGTTTAGAGCAAGGCAATTTAAGAGGTTGCAAAAAATGAGTTGTTAAGAAATGACTTTCAGGTTTGTATTAATGCTTTCATAGAACATTTGCTAAGAACAGATAAGGGCTGATGCAGCATTGAACACAAGTCAATTTGCTGTACTTATGTTGGGTGTTTTTGTACTGCACATGCTCTGGAGCTAAACATACACAAGTTCGACAATGCAGTGTCAAATGTAATTGAGTTGCATATCCACTTGCTGCTGTAGGGGTGTGATTGGGTTGTTACAGGGTATTTGCACATACTGTAAGTAAAGTTTATTTGTGGGCTCTTTACAGTTATGCTTAATTATGCCTGTTTTTAGAAGAATCTTTTGCACAGGGATAAGACTGGTGCAAGTGGGCACTGATCAGTATGGAGGCTATGCATCCAAGGGATTGAGTATGATTTGCCGGCACTTGGGATCCCAGTGGTCAGAATCCCGACGCTGAGTTCCCGAAGCTTGCAATGCCAACAGGCATGAGTTGAGGCTGTTTCCCCTCTCTCCTACCCTTTAACCCTCCCTTCCTGCAGCCTAACCTCCCTCTATAGTGCCGAACCCTAACCTCCCTGTGGCGGTTCCTAAACCTAACCCTTCTCTCCCTGCAGCCTAAACCTAACCCTCTCTCCCTGTCAGCCTAACCCTTCCCGTGGGTGACTAATCCCCCCCACAGCCTAACCCTAACCTCACTATGTGTCAGCTAAACTAATTCCACCCCCCCCCAATCCCCAGCCCTAAACCTAACCCAGGCGCTATACTTACATAGGTTGGGAAGCCAGCTGTCGGTATTCCGATGTTGGTCTCCTGGCCATTTTGGAATTCCGGCGCTAGCATTATGACTGGTGTCGGGATTGCAGCATCAGTATTTCTACAGCCGGGATCCCGACAGTCGGCAAATTAACTGCATGATGTCATGCTGAGGTGACTCACTTCCTGTTTGTCTCCTGTTACTTCCACTTGGTGTCTGGCTCATGCTGATTAAAGACCTGTATTACACTGATGCTGCAAGTGTCATCCTGATTTTGTTGTCACACATCTACATGGTGTCAGAACTGGGATGCCTTGGCACAAGGTCTCAGGAGAATAGATCCGCTGATATCTGATGAACACGTGGCTGATAACTGGCTGAGGTTTAAAAGGGAATGGCACGTATACTCCATAGCAGGCCTTTCAGACAAATCAGAAAAAGTCCATGTATACACGCTGCTAAATCTTGCAGGCACCGATGCTGTGGTCAAATCAGATGCTTTTTATATATGCTGACAAGAGGATCCTGACATCCTAATTGCAAAGTTTGAAGAGATCTGCATGCCAGTAAAGAATGTAATTATGGACAGGCATGTTTTCAACAGCACAAACCAAAAGGGTGATGACACTATACAGTCCTACTTCTTTACACTAAAGCTGCTGGCAAAGAAGTGCAATTTTGGTATACTCACAGAGGAGCTCATCCATGACAGAATCGTATGCGGCATACGCAGCGACAAGGTACATGCACAGCTGTTGCGGGAGAAGGGCCTCACATTAGAAACTGCCATAAATATCTGTATGTAAATGAGCAGTCTGAAAAGGGCACAAGGGAACTAAGAAAGGACGCTGAGGTGTGTGTCATGGCGGCCGTTCCGCGCCGATTCTCCATGTGTGGGAACTGTGCTGCACAGCACCCTCCTGACAAACAAAGCTGCCACGCATATGATAAACGATGTAATGCATGTGGCAAATGGAATAATTTTGCAAGGTGCTGCTGCTCCAAAGATCAAACTTCCATAAAGCGTCAGTCTAAGTTGCGCTATAGCCGCTCACTCTGGCAGATTAACTGGGTTGAAACGGAGCCAGTGTGTGAATCGGTTCGCATGACAGTTTGTGATAGTGTATTCCACTTGGATAAAAAGGGCAAAATATTTATCAAACTGAGAACAAAGCATCCGAACAAGGTGGCCATAGTCAAAATAGACTCAGGAGCGAAGTGCAATGTCATATCCTACAAACAACTACGTGAAATAGATCCAACTGCACAGATAAACTCACGAGACAATATCAACTTGATATCAACCCGTGCTGATATGCTATTCCACATTGTGGATCAAAAGGTTAAACCATTGCTAGGCCTCCCTGACAGTATGAAGCTAGGCCTTCTCAAATTGAGGCCTGAGGTACACACAATACAGATGACCGTCCCAGAGATAAAAGACTTTCAGGATTTATTTGATTGCAGTACACTTGGCAAGCTTCCTGTTGTGTACCATATGAGGCTGGATGACTCCATTGTACCTACTATCTGTGCCCCCGGAGGGTTCCTATCGCAATGAAAGACAAAATCATTAAAGAGATCCACAGAATGACTCAATTGGGTGTCATTGCCCCCATTGAGGAAGTAACACAGTGGGTGTCTGCCATGGTGGCCACATCAAAAAAGGATGGGACTGTACGTCTTTGTATTGATCCAGTACACTTGAACAAAGCACTGCTGCGTCCATATCACCCTCTCCACACCATTGAGCAAGTGATTGCTGACATGCCAGGTGCCACAGTTTTCAGTACCCTGGATGCAAAGTGCGGATTCTGGCAAAGCCCTTTGGACAGAACTTCGTCCCTGATCACCACTTTCATGACCCCGATAGGGCGATATGTCTTCCTTCGCATGCCCTATGGAATCACTATGTGCAGTGAGGTCTTCCAGCATTGCATGGAGCGACTGTTTGCAGGCTATCCCTGTGAAATCATCGTCAATGACATCCTTGTTTGGGGCCGCACCAAGGAAGAACACGACCAGCGACTGCACCAGGTACTTGAACCGGCCCGTGCTTTGAACCTCAAGCTCAACCCAGACAAATGCAATTTTAGAGTTACAGAAGTGGCATACATGGGACACGTGCTCACTAGTCAAGGCGTCAAACCGGACCGAATAAAATCAGAGCCATCCAGCAAATGCCGCTTCTGGCTGACCAACAGGCACTGCAGCGCTTCCTGGGGATGACCAACTACCTGTCTAAATTTGTTCTACAATACAGTGAAACCACAGCACCTTTGCAGCAGCTACTTCACCAGGACTCAGAATAGTGCTGGCTGGATGCACACACGGCTGCTGTTGATTGATTGAAGACCATGCCTACAAATCCACCGGTCCTGTAATACTTCAACGTGCATGATCCGGTAGTCCTCTCTGCCGACGCTTCACAGAGTGGTCTAGGGGCCATGTGCCTCCAACACCGCAGACCAGTGGCTTTTGCTTCCAAGGCTCTCACTGACACTGAAACCAGGTATGCACAAATTGAGAAAGAACTGTTGGCACTGGTGTTCGCCTGCAACCCTTTCCATGACTTCATCTATGGCCATCCTGTCACGGTGGAATCCGACCATCAACCTCTCATCACCATACTGAAGAAGACCATCCACTCTGCTTCTTCCCGTATTCAGGGCATGATGCTCAAGCTGCAGCGGTACAACCTGGATGTCATATATAAGCGAGGCAAAGAAATGTACGTTGCTGATGCTCTGTCTCGAGCCTTCGTTTCGACTACTGACATGAACGATGCTGAGGATGACTATGAGGTCATAGCTGTGGAGGTTCTCACTACCAAGTGGCTGGAAGAGCTGCATGCTGCTACACTTGCGGATGATCTTTGCCAGCGTCTCTCTGCTGTAATTCTCAACGGCTGCCCATCCTTTTCCGAGGAACTGCAACACTGCCTTCGCTCCTTCTACTGTATGAGAGATGAGCTCACCGTGTCTGATGGTGTCATCCTGCGGGGTCATCGCTTCGTGATTCCAGCTGCCCTTCAGAAGTTCTACACCCAGCAGATGCACCAGGACCATCCCGGCCTGGAGGCTACCAAGCATAGGGCCCGTGAAACCACGTTCTGGCCCTCCATGTACGGTGACATTGACCATGCTATCTCGTTTTGTGCACCCTGGAATGCCTTGCGTCCACACCTGCCATGGGAACCCATGCTGCTCCATGACATTCCTGATCTTCTGTGGTCCATTCTTTCGGCTGATCTATTCGAATGGAGGGGGAAGGAGTACCTGGTACTAGTTGACTCCTATTCAGGATGGTTCAAGATAAACTACTTGCCCACAGTGCTTAAAGTGGTCCTAGAGAGGTAGTGGAACTCACCCCCCTCCCCATGGCACCAATGCAACAAAGGTATAGCGGTGCGCGCCACAAAAACAAAGGGGCATGGTCTCAAAAAAGGGGCGTGTTACACAATAGTAATAATGCCCACAGTAGTAGCACCCCATAATACACATAATGCCCACAGCAGTAGCGCCTCTTACACAATGCCCACAGTAGTAGTGCCCCTTATATAGAGCCCATAGTAGTGGTGCCCCTTATGCAATGCCTACAATAGCAGTGCCCCTTATGTCCCCAGGAGCGATGCCCCTTATGAAGTGCCCCCTTTACAATGCCCTCATTAGTAGTGCCCCCAGTAGTAATGCCCTTAATGGTAATGCCCCTTTGTAACATTGCCCCCAGTAGTAATGTTGCCTGTAGTAATGCCCCCAGTAGTAATGCCTCCAAGTAGTAATGCCCCCAGTAGTTTAGCCCCTGTAGTTACGCCCCCAGTAGTAATGCCCCTGTAGTTACGCCCCAGTAGTAATGCCCTCCAGTAGTTTGCCCCCAGTAGTTAGCCCCCTTGTAGTTTGCCCCCAGTAGTTTGCCCCCTGTAGTTTGCCCCAGCAGATGCCCCCCAGTAGTTTGCACCCAGAAGTTTGCCCACAGTAGATGCCCCTCTGTAGTTTGCCCCAGTAGTAATCCCCCCAGTAGTTTTCCCCCCCAGTAGATGCCCCTCAGTAGTTTGCCCCCCCAGTAGTAATGCCCTCCTGTAGTTTGCCCCCAGTAGCTTGCCCCTCAGTAGTTTGCCCCCAGTAGTAATGTCCCCCAGTGGTTTGCCCCCCAGTAGTAATGCACTCCTGTAGTTTGCCCCCAGTAGCTTGCCCACTTGTAGTTTGCCCCCAGCAGATGCCCCCCAGTAGTTTGCACCCAGTAGTAATGCCCCCCCAGTAGTTTGCCCCCAGTAGATGCCCCCTTGTAGTTTGCCCCCCAGTAGTAATTTCCTCCTGTTGTTTGCCCCCAGTAGCTTGCCCCCTTGTAGTTTGCCCCCAGTAGTTTGCCCCTAGTAGTAACGTCCCCCAGTAGTTTGCCCCCCAGTAGTAATGCTCCCAGTAGTTTGCCCCCAGTAGATGCCCCTCAGTAGTTTGCCCCCCAGTAGTAATGCCCCCCAGTAGTTTGCCCCCAGTAGTAATGCCCCCCTAGTTGTTTGCCCCCAGTAGATGCCCCTCAGTAGTTTGCCCCCCAGTAGTAATGCCCTCCTGTTGTTTGCCCCCAGTAGCTTGCCCCCTTGTAGTTTGCCCCCAGTAGTAACGTCCCCCAGTAGTTTGCCCCCCAGTAGTAATGCCCCCAGTAGTTTGCCCCCAGTAGATGCCCCTCAGTAGTTTGCCCCCCAGTAGTAATGCCCCCAGTAGATGCCCCCCAGTTGTTTGCCCCCAGTAGATGCCCCTCAGTAGTTTGCCCCCCAGTAGATGTGCCGCTACACAAATTTAAAAAAACAAAAACACAACACACCATACTTATCAAGCCCCGCTCTGTGTCCGGCCGCTGCAGTTTTCTGTGCGTCCGCTCCTCCGTACTATGGGAGAGACGTCATGACGTCTCTCCCATAGCGTGCACTGACAGAGCCAAAAGCTGAAGCTCAGTACTGAGCTCCTGCCTCCGGCTGCCGCTGTGCAGGGAGATGGGCGCCCGCTGGTAACACAAACTCAGTGGGTGCCCGTCATCTCCCTGCTGCGGTGCCGGGGACACATGGGGTGAGGTGAGCCAGAGGAGGCGGAACTGGGTTCCGTCTCCAAGTGAAACTGACAGAACGCAATCCCGCCCCCTTCCGGCTCACTTTAACCCCTGCTTGCCCAGCACCACAAGTCACATGGTCATTGCAAAGCTGAAAAGACAATTTGCAGCACATGGCACCCCACAGCAGGTGATCACTGATAATGCCATGCAATTCAAGAGTAGAGAGTTCAAGGACTTTGTGAATACATGGGACTTCCAGCACATCACTAGTAGTCCACACTACCCACAGTCAAATGGATTGGCAGAGCATGCAGTCCGCTCTGCAAAGCACCTAATGGAGAAGTGTGCACGAGATGGATTGGACATATACTTGGCACTGTTAAACTTGAGAAACACGCCCCTAGATGGACTTCCATCCCCTGCACAGTGCCTATTAGCATGGCGCACCCGCACAGGCATCCCAATGGCAAAGCAGCTCCTGCAACCCAGAGTAGAGCCACAGGTACGGGAGAACATCAACAAGCATAGAATGGCTGCCAAAGCTTCTTATGACAGATCAGCATACCGCCTTCCACAACTGTCTCCAGGCCAGCCTGTCCGCATACAAACCGAGCAAGGATTTGACAGAATGGCAGTAGTTCAGCATCCTGCAGGTCGTCCAAATAGCTACGTGGTATAGTCTGATAACGCCCTCTATGAATTAGAGATGAGCGCCGGAAATTTTTCGGGTTTTGTGTTTTGGTTTTGGGTTCGGTTCCGCGGCCGTGTTTTGGGTTCGACCGCGTTTTGGCAAAACCTCACCGAATTTTTTTTGTCGGATTCGGGTGTGTTTTGGATTCGGGTGTTTTTTTCAAAAAACCCTAAAAAACAGCTTAAATCATAGAATTTGGGGGTCATTTTGATCCCAAAGTATTATTAACCTCAAAAACCATAATTTACACTCATTTTCAGTCTTTTCTGAATACCTCACACCTCACAATATTATTTTTAGTCCTAAAATTTGCACCGAGGTCGCTGTGTGAGTAAGATAAGCGACCCTAGTGGCCGACACAAACACCGGGCCCATCTAGGAGTGGCACTGCAGTGTCACGCAGGATGGCCCTTCCAAAAAACCCTCCCCAAACAGCACATGACGCAAAGAAAAAAAGAGGCGCAATGAGGTAGCTGACTGTGTGAGTAAGATAAGCGACCCTAGTGGCCGACACAAACACCGGGCCCATCTAGGAGTGGCACTGCAGTGTCACGCAGGATGGCCCTTCCAAAAAACCCTCCCCAAACAGCACATGACGCAAAGAAAAAAAGAGGCGCAATGAGGTAGCTGACTGTGTGAGTAAGATAAGCGACCCTAGTGGCCGACACAAACACCGGGCCCATCTAGGAGTGGCACTGCAGTGTCACGCAGGATGGCCCTTCCAAAAAACCCTCCCCAAACAGCACATGACGCAAAGAAAAAAAGAGGCGCAATGAGGTAGCTGACTGTGTGAGTAAGATAAGCGACCCTAGTGGCCGACACAAACACCGGGCCCATCTAGGAGTGGCACTGCAGTGTCACGCAGGATGGCCCTTCCAAAAAACCCTACCCAAAAAGCACATGACGCAAAGAAAAAAAGAGGCGCAATGAGGTAGCTGACTGTGTGAGTAAGATAAGCGACCCTAGTGGCCGACACAAACACAGGGCCCATCTAGGAGTGGCACTGCAGTGTCACGCAGGATGGCCCTTCCAAAAAACCCTCCCCAAACAGCACATGACGCAAAGAAAAAAAGAGGCGCAATGAGGTAGCTGACTGTGTGAGTAAGATAAGCGACCCTAGTGGCCGACACAAACACCGGGCCCATCTAGGAGTGGCACTGCAGTGTCACGCAGGATGGCCCTTCCAAAAAACCCTCCCCAAACAGCACATGACGCAAAGAAAAAAAGAGGCGCAATGAGGTAGCTGACTGTGTGAGTAAGATAAGCGACCCTAGTGGCCGACACAAACACCGGGCCCATCTAGGAGTGGCACTGCAGTGTCACGCAGGATGTCCCTTCCAAAAAACCCTCCCCAAACAGCACATGACGCAAAGAAAAAAAGAGGCGCAATGAGGTAGCTGTGTGAGTAAGAAAAGCGACCCTAGTGGCCGACACAAACACCGGGCCCATCTAGGAGTGGCACTGCAGTGTCACGCAGGATGTCCCTTCCAAAAAACCCTCCCCAAACAGCACATGATGCAAAGAAAAATTAAAGAAAAAAGAGGTGCAAGATGGAATTGTCCTTGGGCCCTCCCACCCACCCTTATGTTGTATAAACAGGACATGCACACTTTAACCAACCCATCATTTCAGTGACAGGGTATGCCACACGACTGTGACTGAAATGACGGGTTGGTTTGGACCCCCACCAAAAAAGAAGCAATTTATCTCTCCTTGCACAAACTGGCTCTACAGAGGCAAGATGTCCACCTCATCATCATCCTCCGATATATCACCGTGTACATCCCCCTCCTCACATATTATCAATTCGTCCCCACTGGAATCCACCATCTCAGCTCCCTGTGTACTTTGTGGAGGCAATTGCTGCTGGTCAATGTCTCCACGGAGGAATTGATTATAATTCATTTTAATGAACATCATCTTCTCCACATTTTCTGGATGTAACCTCGTACGCCGATTGCTGACAAGGTGAGCGGCGGCACTAAACACTCTTTCGGAGTACACACTTGTGGGAGGGCAACTTAGGTAGAATAAAGCCAGTTTGTGCAAGGGCCTCCAAATTGCCTCTTTTTCCTGCCAGTATAAGTACGGACTGTGTGACGTGCCTACTTGGATGCGGTCACTCATATAATCCTCCACCATTCTTTCAATGGTGAGAGAATCATATGCAGTGACAGTAGACGACATGTCCGTAATCGTTGTCAGGTCCTTCAGTCCGGACCAGATGTCAGCATCAGCAGTCGCTCCAGACTGCCCTGCATCACCGCCAGCGGGTGGGCTCGGAATTCTGAGTCTTTTCCTCGCACCCCCAGTTGCGGGAGAATGTGAAGGAGGCGATGTTGACAGGTCGCGTTCCGCTTGACTTGACAATTTTCTCACCAGCAGGTCTTTCAACCCCAGCAGACTTGTGTCTGCCGGAAAGAGAGATCCAAGGTAGGCTTTAAATCTAGGATCGAGCACGGTGGCCAAAATGTAGTGCTCTGATTTCAACAGATTGACCACCCGTGAATCCTTGTTAAGCGAATTAAGGGCTCCATCCACAAGTCCCACATGCCTAGCGGAATCGCTCCGTGTTAGCTCCTCCTTCAATGTCTCCAGCTTCTTCTGCAAAAGCCTGATGAGGGGAATGACCTGACTCAGGCTGGCAGTGTCTGAACTGACTTCACGTGTGGCAAGTTCAAAGGGCATCAGAACCTTGCACAACGTTGAAATCATTCTCCACTGCGCTTGAGACAGGTGCATTCCACCTCCTATATCGTGCTCAATTGTATAGGCTTGAATGGCCTTTTGCTGCTCCTCCAACCTCTGAAGCATAGGTTGAATTCCACCTCGTTACCACTTCTTGCTTCAGATGATGGCAGGGCAGGTTCAGTAGTTTTTGGTGGTGCTCCAGTCTTCTGTACGTGGTGCCTGTACGCCGAAAGTGTCCCGCAATTCTTCTGGCCACCGACAGCATCTCTTGCACGCCCCTGTCGTTTTTTTAAAAATTCTGCACCACCAAATTCAAGGTATGTGCAAAACATCGGACGTGCTGGAATTTGCCCATATTTAATGCACACACAATATTGCTGGCGTTGTCCGATGCCACAAATCCACAGGAGAGTCCAATTGGGGTAAGCCATTCCGCGATGATCTTCCTCAGTTGCCGTAAGAGGTTTTCAGCTGTGTGCGTATTCTGGAAAGCGGTGATACAAAGCGTAGCCTGCCTAGGAAAGAGTTGGCGTTTGCGAGATGCTGCTACTGGTGCCGCCGCTGCTGTTCTTGCAGCGGGAGGCAATACATCTACCCAGTGGGCTGTCACAGTCATGTAGTCCTGAGTCTGCCCTGCTCCACTTGTCCACATGTCCGTGGTTAAGTGGACATTGGGTACAACTGCATTTTTTAGGACACTGGTGAGTCTTTTTCTGACATCCGTGTACATTCTCGGTATCGCCTGCCTAGAGAAGTGGAACCTAGATGGTATTTGGTAACGGGGGCACACTGCCTCAATAAATTGTCTAGTTCCCTGTGAACTAACGGCGGATACCGGACGCACGTCTAACACCAACATAGTTGTCAAGGCCTCAGTTATCCGCTTTGCAGCAGGATGACTGCTGTGATATTTCATCTTCCTCGCAAAGGACTGTTGGACAGTCAATTGCTTACTGGAAGTAGTACAAGTGGGCTTACGACTTCCCCTCTGGGATGACCATCGACTCCCAGCAGCAACAACAGCAGCGCCAGCAGCAGTAGGCGTTACACGCAAGGATGCATCGGAGGAATCCCAGGCAGGAGAGGACTCGTCAGAATTGCCAGTGACATGGCCTGCAGGACTATTGGCATTCATGGGGAAGGAGGAAATTGACACTGAGGGAGTTGGTGTGGTGGTTTGCGTGAGCTTGGTTACAAGAGGAAGGGATTTACTGGTCAGTGGACTGCTTCCGCTGTCGCCCAAAGTTTTTGAACTTGTCACTGACTTATTATGAATGCGCTGCAGGTGACGTATAAGGGAGGATGTTCCGAGGTGGTTAACGTCCTTACCCCTACTTATTACAGCTTGACAAAGGCAACACACGGCTTGACACCTGTTGTCCGCTTTTCTGTTGAAATACCTCCACACTGAAGAGCTGATTTTTTTGGTATTTTCACCAGGCATGTCAACGGCCATATTCCTCCCACGGACAACAGGTGTCTCCCCGGGTGCCTGACTTAAACAAACCACCTCACCATCAGAATCCTCCTGGTCAATTTCCTCCCCAGCGCCAGCAACACCCATATCCTCCTCATCCTGGTGTACTTCAACATCTTCATCTTCAATCTGACTATCAGGAACTGGACTGCGGGTGCTCCTTCCAGCACTTGCAGGGGGCGTGCAAATGGTGGAAGGCGCATGCTCTTCACGTCCAGTGTTGGGAAGGTCAGGCATCGCAACCGACACAATTGGACTCTCCTTGTGGATTTGGGATTTCGAAGAACGCACAGTTCTTTGCGGTGCTTTTGCCAGCTTGAGTCTTTTCAGTTTTCTAGCGAGAGGCTGAGTGCTTCCATCCTCATGTGAAGCTGAACCACTAGCCATGAACATAGGCCAGGGCCTCAGCCGTTCCTTGCCACTCCGTGTGGTAAATGGCATATTGGCAAGTTTACGCTTCTCCTCCGACAATTTTATTTTAGGTTTTGGAGTCCTTTTTTTACTGATATTTGGTGTTTTGGATTTGACATGCTCTGTACTATGACATTGGGCATCGGCCTTGGCAGACGACGTTGCTGGCATTTCATCGTCTCGGCCATGACTAGTGGCAGCAGCTTCAGCACGAGGTGGAAGTGGATCTTGATCTTTCCCTAATTTCGGAACCTCAACATTTTTGTTCTCCATATTTTAATAGGCACAACTAAAAGGCACCTCAGGTAAACAATGGAGATGGATGGATACTAGTATACAATTATGGATGGACTGCCGAGTGCCGACACAGAGGTAGCTACAGCCGTGGACTATTGTACTGTACTGTGTCTGCTGCTAATATAGACTGGATGATAATGAGATGTAGTATGTATGTATAAAGAAGAAAGAAAAAAAAACCACGGGTAGGTGGTATACAATTATGGATGGACTGCTGAGTGCTGACACAGAGGTAGCTACAGCCGTGGACTACCGTACTGTGTCTGCTGCTAAAATAGACTGGTTGATAATGAGATGTAGTATGTATAAAGAAGAAAGAAAAAAAAAACCACGGGTAGGTGGTATACAATTATGGACGGACTGCCGAGTGCCGACACAGAGGTAGCTACTGCCGTGGACTACCGTACTGTACTGTGTCTGCTGCTAATATAGACTGGATGATAATGAGATGTAGTATGTATAAAGAAGAAAGAAAAAAAAACCACGGGTAGGTGGTATACAATTATGGATGGACTGCCGAGTGCCGACACAGAGGTAGCTACAGCCGTGGACTATTGTACTGTACTGTGTCTGCTGCTAATATAGACTGGATGATAATGAGATGTAGTATGTATAAAGAAGAAAGAAAAAAAAACCACGGGTAGGTGGTATACAATTATGGATGGACTGCCGAGTGCCGACACAGAGGTAGCTACAGCCGTGGACTACCGTACTGTACTGTGTCTGCTGCTAATATAGACTGGATGATAATGAGATGTAGTATGTATAAAGAAGAAAGAAAAAAAACCACGGGTAGGTGGTATACAATTATGGACGGACTGCCGAGTGCCGACACAGAGGTAGCTACAGCCGTGGACTACCGTACTGTGTCTGCTGCTAATATAGACTGGTTGATAATGAGATGTAGTATGTATAAAGAAGAAAGAAAAAAAAACCACGGGTAGGTGGTATACAATTATGGACGGACTGCCGAGTGCCGACACAGAGGTAGCTACAGCCGTGGACTACCGTACTGTACTGTGTCTGCTGCTAATATAGACTGGATGATAATGAGATGTAGTATGTATAAAGAAGAAAGAAAAAAAAAACACGGGTAGGTGGTATACAATTATGGGCGGACTGCCGAGTGCCGACACAGAGGTAGCTACAGCCGTGAACTACCGTACTGTGTCTGCTGCGACTGGATGATAAATAATGATATAAAAAATATATATATATCACTACTGCAGCCGGACAGGTATATATTATATAATGACGGACCTGCTGGACACTGTCTGTCAGCAGAATGAGTTTTTTATTTTATAGAATAAAAAAACACCACACAAGTCACACGACGTGTGTTTAACTTTTACAGGCAGACATTCACAATACAATATAGTATACTATATACTGGTGGTCAGGTCACTGGTCAGTCACACTGGCAGTGGCACTCCTGCAGAAAAAAAGTGTGCACTGTTTAATTTTTTAATATGTACTCCTGGCTCCTGCTATAACCTAACTGCTCCCCAGTCTCCCCCACAATTAAGCTGTGTGAGCACAGTCAGATATTATACATAGATGATGCAGCAGCACACTGGGCTGAGCACAGATATGGTATGTGACTGAGTCACTGTGTATCGTTTTTTCAGGCAGAGAACGGATTATATTAAATAATATAAAACTGCACTGGTGGTCACTGGTCAGTCACTAGTATAACTAACTAATACTATCAGCAAAATTCTGCACTCTCTGTCTGAGTACTCCTCCTAAGCTCCAGTAAATGAAGTGTCACTGTCTCACTCTGTCACTAGTATAACTAACTAATACTATCAGCAAAATTCTGCACTCTCTGTCTGAGTACTCCTCCTAAGCTCCAGTAAATGAAGTGTCACTGTCTCACTCTCACTCTCCTATCTATTTCTTCTCTAAACGGAGAGGACGCCAGCCACGTCCTCTCACTATCAATCTCAATGCACGTGTAAAATGGCGGCGACGCGCGGCTCCTTATATAGAATCCGAGTCTCGCGATAGAATCCGAGCCTCGCGAGAATCCGACAGCGTCATGATGACGTTCGGGCGCGCTCGGGTTAACCGAGCAAGGCGGGAAGATCCGAGTCGCTCGGATCCGTGTAAAAAAAGCTGAAGTTCGGGCGGGTTCGGATTCCGAGGAACCGAACCCGCTCATCTCTACTATGAATGCAACCGCCGCCATCTGTTAAGTGTACTTAAAGAAAGCTCCACACAGCCTGACTCATCAGTTTCTACCACAGCTGCAACCTATGTCAGTAATGATTTGCATTGCATGGACAGTCCTTCTTCAGAGACCACTTCTGAAGTAATAGAGCCCTCTGGGGTCACAGCGGACATGCCTATAGGTTCCCAGTGTACCATTACCAGATCGGGCCATGTGTCCAAACCCAACCCAAAGTTTCAAGACTTTATTGTATAATGTCTTTTCTTTTGTTCACGCCTAACATTGTCACATTGTTGCATTTGTTTCATCTATGTTCTGCATCCTTCCAGTTTGAAAGGGGGGATGGAAATGCATGGTGTGCATCATGGGAGATAATGTCATGCCGAGGTGACTCACTTCCTTTTTGTCTCCTGTTACTTCCACTTGGTGTCTGGCTCATGCTGAGTAAAGACCTGTATTACACTGATGCTGCAAGTGTTGTCCTGATTTTGTTGTCACACATCTACAATCCCCATCCAAGCTTACCAATAGAGTCTGTGGCAGAGATGTGTACAACTCTGCATATGGATGGATATATGCTCTTAGTACCATGCGCAGCAATTATGCCCAACTTTTGTTCAACTAACGTGCATAGAATAAAATAATAAAATAATACTTAATTTCCACATAATACAGACACCAGTGGCATATCTATAATGAGTGCAGGATGTGCGGTGCAGAGAGGCCCCAGAATGAACACCCCGCACATACACGGTCGAGTCACATTATTATGTCCACCAGCTAACAGCCACAGTAACCACCGAATGCAACACGGACAGCAGCTAGATGGGCTGAACTGTCATTTTAGACACACATCTGGTAGCCCTCAAGTTCATTTTCACGGTGTGCTGCTCACGCACCTTGGTAGCTGACGTTCACCTCATGGTGCTCCACAGTTTCCACGTTGGTTATTCGCAATGGTGCCATTTTTCCAGTCACGATACACCTACACCACAGCAGCACGCAAACAGTTCACAAACTGCGCTGTTTCAGAAATACTACCACCCTTGGTCTGAAAGCCAATAATCATCCCTTTTTGCAACTTGGATAAATTGCCCTTTTACTTTGCTTAGCTGAAGTCTGCTGACCATGCATGTATGGTGGCCATTGCCGTGGAGGGTCCTGGTAATTTCTGAATGATTGTAGCCTAAAGGCTACAGCAGGTAATGAGATCTGAAAATTAAATTTGCTTCTGGGGCCAAAGTATGGAAAGCTTCATATTCCGCAGCTTGATAAATCCGAGAGCCAAGCAGCCCCCATAGAGACTTATTGGGGCTACTTAGAATGTTGTTAATGGATATCTGCTGCGGTCCCTCCGTGTTCGGGGGATCCTTATTATTTGCAGGAACCCACAAAAGCAGATGTCTTGTGGGAGATATCCTGCAAATGTTATTCCATAATAAGCGCCTAAGAATAACATGAGAAACTACTGTATACCAGAGGACAGTAGATGTTGCTGTATCATAAGTTATCAATACGCAATGTCTTTGTGTATATATTTGTGGACTCTCTTATATCTTCTTTCTGTTAAGTCTCCCTGTTATGTTATGTTAGGAGTTTTCCTGGACTGGCCATGATAAGATTTAGCCCACAAATCCTCTCATCCTGCAACTTCAACTGTTTAGCCTCCACCTCTTACACTACCTGCCTTAAAGTCCACTATTCTCCTTCTGGGACTAATTCGGAGTTGCATGCAGATCCCACCATACTGCGTATGTGCAAAGAAAACAAAGCATCTTCTGCACATGTATGCCAGATCTGGTTTCAGAACATGGATGGAGAACATGAGGGCATACATGCTACGATTGACTGATCTAGTTTCCTCCACATGCTACGATTAACTGATCTACTTCCTCAATCGTAGCATGTGGACATAGATGGGTATCTGTTTCAGCTACATCTTTTCACCCAGCATGGGGCTGGTGTAAGTCCCAATACTAAATAATTGTAGCTGCTGATGTAAGATCAGTGGGTGGTATAGACTTACACATGCACTCACATGGATTTTAGTATACAAAGGTGGATCCTCGCCAGTAGCGGATCTTGCCATGGGCAAGCAGGACTTTTGCCCGGGGCGCCGCAATCCAGAGGGCACCGCACCATGGCAAGATCCGCCACTGTGCCCCCCACAGTGCCCCCACTGTGCTCCCCCGCTACGCATCTAGTTTCCCTTCGTGGAGAGGACCTTTGCTGTGCGGTGCGCGATGACATCATCGCGCACCGCACAGCATTGTGGCACAGATGCTAGGGGTCATAATTGACCTCTAGTGTCTATGCATCCGAGGAGAGAAGCGGCGCCGGCGGAGGTCTGCAGTGGTCTGTAATCAGGAGCGGGGATGTAAGTATACTTTTTTTTTTCTTTTCTTTCAGCGGCGCTACAAATGGGGGCGTAACTGACCATGCCCCCGTATTAAGCCAAGCCCCTAATGTTTTGCCCGGGGCGCCACAAGGGCAAGAACCGGCCCTGATCCTCGCAGTAGCATCAAGTAGAGAGCAGGCTGCTATAGTTGTATAGAAAAGCCACTGCATATGCATCTGACTCAGGATGAGTTCCATTGTCATTTAATTCACCCTCCCTCTAAAATACGCTTTCTAACGGGCAGAGACCACTATCCTATATCTGTTGTCATTGTTTGTCACTGTCATGCTAAGGTTTACAATGTCGACATTCATAATGTTGACACTTAAATGTTGGCAGTTATGATGTAGACATTTTTGAAAATTCAACGTGAACATGTCAGCACCTGCAGAATGCCGACATGTTCACAATGTCAACATTGAAAATGTTGACATGTGAAATGTCAACATTCTGCAGGGACCAGAGGGACAGGGTTAGGCTATGGGCGGTGAGGTTAGGATTAGGTAGAGGGATAGGCACCATAAACACCGCAGGATCCGCCAGAACATGAATGTCAACAAAATACCACACCCATCTTTCTGTATGTTATGCAATATGTAATAATAATTGCATCCATACATTCATTATTCTGCTCAACTGTGTTATGTGTGCTGTCTGCAGCTCTGTTCAGTCAGTTTAATTGCAGCTCTATTCTGTCTGCTTAATTGCTGTAGCAGCACACCTGTTGGGAAATGCCTTTTTACCTTACTCCAGCATGTTGTTTCTTGTTAAAGTCAGGAGCCTGGTGGATGTGCAGCAGCACAGTTGCACTGAGTTAGTAATTAAAGGGGGCTTGTCTGTACTGATCCTTGTTATTGGTTAGTGCTCCCTTTATATTCCCAGTCTGCACATTAGTTCATGCTGGTCATAGAATTGGGTTGTTGTGTGAGACTTTGGACCTCAGTATCAAGTCCCAGTCTTGTTGGAACACTGCTTCTTAGCTATAGTACGGTATAATCCTTCTTTGTTTGTCCCTGCAATCAGTCCATCGTTTATGTGCCTGTTTTATGTATTTATGTGAGTGCATAGTGTGGTTCTTGTGAGAGACTGTTCATTCCATTCCACTACAGTCTCTCTCTCTCAGGCCTCTCTCACCATGTACATCAGGCTTTTTCAACCGGTGTGCCGTGGAGCCAGAACAGCTTCCTGCAGCTTCAGAGTGAACTGTTGTCCCAGGCTCTTCTTAGAGGATCAGTCGTGCTCTGGCCATGACATATGCCTTGAAGACATGGCGGTGTGATATCATTAGTCCACGCACATCGACCTGGGACTGGCTATGTGTGAACAGAAAATACCCGGATCAGAGTCCTGGGTCTCTGACATACCTCCCAGCATGACCCTCTCCAGGAGGGACACAATGCTCTGCTTCTGGACTTTTCTCTTAATGTATGATTGCCATCACCTGTGCTGAAACACCTTTCTTATCCATTAACCTGTTCAAATCAGGTGCCGGCAATCGTACATTAAGAGAAAAGACCAGGAGCAGAGCACTGTGTCCCTCGTGGAGAGGGTCATGTTGGGAGGTATGGTCTCTGACCCTGCTTGGTAACAAGGTTATTCTGGGGTCCAGCCCAGGTAGCTGTTGTGTGAACGGCATAGCCCGAGTCACGATGTCCCAGGTCATACCTAAAAGGTGCCTCCAAGCATCCACTGCCTGACTAAAGACCCGGATCACTGGCAGACCTGGTGTGAACAGTGACAACCTGGGAATAACCTGGGTCCAACCGCCATGTGTAAAAGGGGGTTTGCAGTTGAGGTTGAAGCCAGGTTGATAGACCTGGGTCGGAACTGTGAATTGTAAAAGGGTTATACTTGTCCTATTTTGTCCTTATACAATCACTTTGGAAAAGATATATTGGGGCCCTATTTAATGCGCAATTTTATTAAAACCATTTCCCTGAAGTTATCAGCTGGAAACCAAGGAATAAGTGATTTATTTTTTATTTTTAGGGAGCATCAATTAGGTGACATTTATTCATACATAGTATTCCAGGAAACTGAAAAATAAATTTACATCTGTTCAGAAGAATAGCTTCAGAAGTTTCTGAAGATTTTGTGCATTTAATTCCAGAACCACACCCTTTACTTGCCACGTTTGCTCAATGTGTATCAAAGCCATGCCCCGGAGGCCTGTTTGCATAAGAAGAAACTTCTTCTATTGATTATCTTGCAGCACATCACAGGACACAGATGGCTCTAGGCAAAAGTAGCATTGATTTTGCAATTCAATTACAAGTGCAAGGTTTTATTTAATTAGTTGTATAATTCATTAATTAAGTGCGTAGGTCTTTTCATGTTCTGTGCTATCAAATTAAGAATTGTATTACTGTAAACAAATATTGTTAGTAAGTTGTAATTAGGAGAGCTGCTCAGTCTAGCACAGCATAGGGCTGCTCAAAGGACTGATGGTGCAGCTGCTGTGCGTCCGATGTTCCCACTTATGTACATGAGCGGTGGATATGACACATTGACAATGACCATCTCTGTGCACAAGATGGCTGCTGAGTCATAAGTATATTTTTCGCAATTAGCCTGCAAGTAAAACCGCATCTGCGCCTACAGCTGTTTGCACCTCCGAATAAGGCCCTATGGTGGCTGAGGGGAGGGATACTGATCGTGACCCATTACGTGGCAATTTTGTCATGTCATGCTCCTAATATTACATTATGGTGTCCATTATACCAAGATATTGTAACTAAGCAGAAAAACTCATTTAAAATCCTTTGTTCTTCTCAGTTTTTTTTTTTTTCTTATTTCTTTTTTTCAACTGGATTATAAAGAAAGATCAATTTCAAAGATTGTTAATTTAAATTATAGTAGGGGATGCAGGATGTTACTGAATGATTTATTAAAATATTTAAAATAACATTTGCATGTGTTTTTTTTTTTTTTTTAGAATTGTCTTAGAGAGCCCTGTCCATTATAATGAAACTACAGCTAAGGTAGGACTGCAAGATCCACCATTCACTGTCAGCCAATGACTGGGGGGCCATTCTTATGGCCCAATAAGCACCAGCATGTCTTTCTAGTCAATAACTTAGTGTATGCTCCTGCTGAAAGTTGCACATATCTCATGTGGTTCAGCAATCACATTGAGGCAAGAAAAGTCAGTGTGTTAAAGGGGGACACACGGAGAGATTCGTTCTTAAAATCTAAGCAATCTGACTGGATTGCTTAGATTTTAGAAACATAGAAACCTAGAATTTGACAGCAGATAAAAACCACTTGGCCCATCTAGTCTGCCAATTTTTTTTTTATCCTTTAGGTAATAGCAACCCTCTTTGAACCTTAATTCCTTGTAAGGATATTCACATGCCTATCCCAAGCATGTTTAAACTGCTCTACAGTCTTAGCCTCTACCACCTCTGATGGGAGGCTATTCCACTTATCCACTACCTTTTCAGTGAAATAATTTTTCCTTAAATTTCCCCTGAACCTGCCTCCCTCCAGTTTCAGTGTATGTCCTCGAGTTCTAATTAGGGATGAGCGGGTTCGGTTCCTCGGAATCCGAACCCGCCCGAACTTCATGTTTTTTTACACGGGGCCGAGCGACTCGGATCTTCCCGCCTTGCTCGGTTAACCCGAGCGCGCCCGAACGTCATCATCCCGCTGTCGGATTCTCGCGAGGCTCGGATTCTATATAAGGAGCCGCGCGTCGCCGCCATTTTCACACGTGCATTGAGATTCATAGGGAGAGGACGTGGCTGGCGTCCTCTCCGTTTATAGAGAAGAGAGTGAGACAGTAGAGAGAGACACAGTAGTAATTTTGGGGAGCATTAGGACGAGTACTAGTTACTTGCTGAAGTGATAGATAGTGTGACTGTATATTATCTGACTTGTGGGGGAGACACTGACAGTTAGAGTCTGAGAGCAGGACTCAGGAGTACATATAACGTACAGTGCACACTTTTGCTGCCAGAGTGCCACACTGCCATTGTGACCACACTGACCACCAGTATAATATATATTGTGATTGTCTGCTTAGGAGTACTACTTGCAAGTTGCTGATAGTGTGACCAGTGACCTGACCACCAGTCACCACCAGTTTAATATATATATATATATATATATATATATATAATTGTATATAATATATATATAATATTGTATACCACCTACCCGTGGTTTTTTTTTTTCTTTCTTCTTTATACATACTACTATAGTAGCTTACTGTAGCAGTCTGCGGTGCTGCTGAGCTGACTGTGTCCAGCAGGTCCGTCATCAGTCATTACATAATAAATATATATACCTGTCCGGCTGCAGTACTAGTGATATTATATATATATATATATATATATATATATATATATATATATATGAGTAAAGTAGAGGGCGGCACTCCAATGGTTTTTGAAAAAAATAGCTCGCCAAGCCAGCTTCAATTCAATCACCGTTTCAGGTGTCTTTATTAGCACCTTTCGTCACCTGACGAAAGGTGCTAATAAAGACACCTGAAACGGTGATTGAATTGAAGCTGGCTTGGTGAGCTATTTTTTTCAAAAACCATTGGAGTGCCGCCCTCTACTTTACTCTTTTATATATATATATATATATATATATATATATATATATATATATATATATAAGAAAGAAAAGAAAAAAAACCACGGGTAGGTGGTATACAATTATGGATGGACGAGCGACTGCCGACACAGAGGTAGCTACAGCCGTGGACTACCGTACTGTGTCTGCTGCTAATATAGACTGGATGATAATGAGATGAAATCAATATATATATATATATAATATCACTAGGCCTTGTGGTACCACGGGAAGGCACCCTGGTAACTATCCTTTGCTGCAGGAGTGCCGGTCGTATCCAGAGTTATATATATATATATATATATATATATATATATATATATATTGATTTCATCTCATTATCATCCAGTCTATATTAGCAGCAGACACAGTACGGTAGTCCACGGCTGTAGCTACCTCTGTGTCGGCAGTCGCTCGTCCATCCATAATTGTATACCACCTACCCGTGGTTTTTTTTTTTCTTTCTTCTTTATACATACTACTATAGTAGCTTACTGTAGCAGTCTGCGGTGCTGCTGAGCTGACTGTGTCCAGCAGGTCCGTCATCAGTCATTACATAATAAATATATATATATACCTGTCCGGCTGCAGTACTAGTGATATTATATATATATATATTGATTTCATCTCATTATCATCCAGTCTATATTAGCAGCAGACACAGTACGGTAGTCCACGGCTGTAGCTACCTCTGTGTCGGCAGTCGCTCGTCCATCCGTGGTTTTTTTTTCTATAGTAGTATGTAAAAAAATAGCTCACCAAGCCAGCCACCTACCCGTGGTTTTTTTTCTTTCTCTTTCTTCTTTATACATACTACTATAGTAGCTTACTGTAGCAGTCTGCGGTGCTGCTGAGCTGACAGTGTCCAGCAGGTCCGTCATCAGTCATTACATAATAAATATATATACCTGTCCGGCTGCAGTACTAGTGATATTATATATATATATATTGATTTCATCTCATTATCATCCAGTCTATATTAGCAGCAGACACAGTACGGTAGTCCACGGCTGTAGCTACCTCTGTGTCGGCAGTCGCTCGTCCATCCATAATTGTATACCACCTACCCGTGTTTTTTTTTTTCTTTCTTCTTTATACATACTACTATAGTAGCTTACTGTAGCAGTCTGCGGTGCTGCTGAGCTGACTGTGTCCAGCAGGTCCGTCATCAGTCATTACATAATAAATATATATACCTGTCCGGCTGCAGTACTAGTGATATTATATATATATATATTGATTTCATCTCATTATCATCCAGTCTATATTAGCAGCAGACACAGTACGGTAGTCCACGGCTGTAGCTACCTCTGTGTCGGCAGTCGCTCGTCCATCCATAATTGTATACCACCTACCCGTGTTTTTTTTTTTCTTTCTTCTTTATACATACTACTATAGTAGCTTACTGTAGCAGTCTGCGGTGCTGCTGAGCTGACAGTGTCCAGCAGGTCCGTCATCAGTCATTACATAATAAATATATATACCTGTCCGGCTGCAGTACTAGTGATATTATATATATATATATATATATATATATTAATTTCATCTCCTTATCATCTAGTCTATATTAGCAGCAGACACAGTACGGTAGTCCACGGCTGTAGCTACCTCTGTGTCGGCAGTCGCTCGTCCATCCATAATTGTATACCACCTACCCGTGGTTTTTTTTTTCTTTCTTCTTTATACATACTACTATAGTAGCTTACTGTAGCAGTCTGCGGTGCTGCTGAGCTGACAGTGTCCAGCAGGTCCGTCATCAGTCATTACATAATAAATATATATACCTGTCCGGCTGCAGTACTAGTGATATTATATATATATATATATATATATTAATTTCATCTCCTTATCATCCAGTCTATATTAGCAGCAGACACAGTATGGTAGTCCACGGCTGTAGCTACCTCTGTGTCGGCAGTCGCTCGTCCATCTATAAGTATACTAGTATCCATCCATCTCCATTGTTTACCTGAGGTGCCTTTTAGTTGTGCCTATTAAAATATGGAGAACAAAAATGTTGAGGTTCCAAAATTAGGGAAAGATCAAGATCCACTTCCACCTCGTGCTGAAGCTGCTGCCACTAGTCATGGCCGAGACGATGAAATGCCAGCAACGTCGTCTGCCAAGGCCGATGCCCAATGTCATAGTACAGAGCATGTAAAATCCAAAACACCAAATATCAGTAAAAAAAGGACTCCAAAATCTAAAATAAAATTGTCGGAGGAGAAGCGTAAACTTGCCAATATGCCATTTACCACACGGAGTGGCAAGGAACGGCTGAGGCCCTGGCCTATGTTCATGGCTAGTGGTTCAGCTTCACATGAGGATGGAAGCACTCAGCCTCTTGCTAGAAAACTGAAAAGACTCAAGCTGGCAAAAGCACCGCAAAGAACTGTGCGTTCTTCGAAATCCCAAATCCACAAGGAGAGTCCAATTGTGTCGGTTGCGATGCCTGACCTTCCCAACACTGGACGTGAAGAGCATGCGCCTTCCACCATTTGCACGCCCCCTGCAAGTGCTGGAAGGAGCACCCGCAGTCCAGTTCCTGATAGTCAGATTGAAGATGTCAGTGTTGAAGTACACCAGGATGAGGAGGATATGGGTGTTGCTGGCGCTGGGGAGGAAATTGACAAGGAGGATTCTGATGGTGAGGTGGTTTGTTTAAGTCAGGCACCCGGGGAGACACCTGTTGTCCGTGGGAGGAATAGGGCCGTTGACATGCCTGGTGAAAATACCAAAAAAATCAGCTCTTCGGTGTGGAAGTATTTCACCAGAAATGCGGACAACATTTGTCAAGCCGTGTGTTGCCTTTGTCAAGCTGTAATAAGTAGGGGTAAGGACGTTAACCACCTCGGAACATCCTCCCTTATACGTCACCTGCAGCGCATTCATAATAAGTCAGTGACAAGTTCAAAAACTTTGGGCGACAGCGGAAGCAGTCCACTGACCAGTAAATCCCTTCCTCTTGTAACCAAGCTCACGCAAACCACCACACCAACTCCCTCAGTGTCAATTTCCTCCTTCCCCAGGAATGCCAATAGTCCTGCATGCCATGTCACTGGCAATTCTGACGAGTCCTCTCCTGCCTGGGATTCCTCCGATGCATCCTTGTGTGTAACGCCTACTGCTGCTGGCGCTGCTGTTGTTGCTGCTGGGAGTCGATGGTCATCCCAGAGGGGAAGTCGTAAGCCCACTTTTACTACTTCCACCAAGCAATTGACTGTCCAACAGTCCTTTGCGAGGAAGATGAAATATCACAGCAGTCATCCTGTTGCAAAGCGGATAACTGAGGCCTTGACAACTATGTTGGTGTTAGACGTGCGTCCGGTATCCGCCGTTAGTTCACAGGGAATTTCTTGAGGCAGTGTGCCCCCGTTACCAAATACCATCTAGGTTCCACTTCTCTAGGCAGGCGATACCGAGAATGTACACGGACGTCAGAAAAAGACTCACCAGTGTCCTAAAAAATGCAGTTGTACCCAATGTCCACTTAACCACGGACATGTGGACAAGTGGAGCAGGGCAGGGTCAGGACTATATGACTGTGACAGCCCACTGGGTAGATGTATGGACCCCCGCCGCAAGAACAGCAGCGGCGGCACCAGTAGCAGCATCTCGCAAACGCCAACTCTTTCCTAGGCAGGCTACGCTTTGTATCACCGCTTTCCAGAATACGCACACAGCTGAAAACCTCTTACGGCAACTGAGGAAGATCATCGCGGAATGGCTTACCCCAAGAGATGCTGTCGGTGGCCAGAAGAATTGCGGGACACTATCGGCGTACAGGCACCACGTACAGAAGACTGGAGCACCACCAAAAACGCCTGAACCTGCCCTGCCATCATCTGAAGCAAGAAGTGGTAACGAGGTGGAATTCAACCCTCTATATGCTTCAGAGGTTGGAGGAGCAGCAAAAGGCCATTCAAGCCTATACAATTGAGCACGATATAGGAGGTGGAATGTACCTGTCTCAAGCGCAGTGGAGAATGATTTCAACGTTGTGCAAGGTTCTGCAACCTTTTGAACTTGCCACACGTGAAGTCAGTTCAGACACTGCCAGCCTGAGTCAGGTCATTCCCCTCATCAGGCTTTTGCATAAGAAGCTGGAGGCATTGAAGGAGGAGCTAAAAGGGAGCGATTCCGCTAGGCATGTGGGACTTGTGGATGGAGCCCTTAATTCGCTTAACAAGGATTCACGGGTGGTCAATCTGTTGAAATCAGAGCACTACATTTTGGCCACCGTGCTCGATCCTAGATTTAAAACCTACCTTGGATCTCTCTTTCCGGCAGACACAAGTCTGCTGGGGTTCAAAGACCTGCTGGTGACAAAATTGTCAAGTCAAGCGGAACGCGACCTGTCAACATCTCCTCCTTCACATTCTCCCGCAACTGGGGGTGCGAGGAAAAGGCTCAGAATTCCGAGCCCACCCGCTGGCAGTGATGCAGGGCAGTCTGGAGCGACTGCTGATGCTGACATCTGGTCCGGACTGAAGGACCTGACAACGATTACGGACATGTCGTCTACTGTCACTGCATATGATTCTCTCACCATTGAAAGAATGGTGGAGGATTATATGAGTGACCGCATCCAAGTAGGCACGTCAGACAGTCCGTACTTATACTGGCAGGAAAAAGAGGCAATTTGGAGGCCCTTGCACAAACTGGCTTTATTCTACCTAAGTTGCCCTCCCACAAGTGTGTACTCCGAAAGAGTGTTTAGTGCCGCCGCTCACCTTGTCAGCAATCTGCGTACGAGGTTACTTCCAGAAAATGTGGAGAAGATGATGTTCATTAAAATGAATTATAATCAATTCCTCCGTGGAGACATTGACCAGCAGCAATTGCCTCCACAAAGTACACAGGGAGCTGAGATGGTGGATTCCAGTGGGGACAAATTGATAATCTGTGAGGAGCGGGATGTACACGGTGATATATCGGAGGATGATGATGAGGTGGACATCTTGCCTCTGTAGAGCCAGTTTGTGCAAGGAGAGATTAATTGCTTCTTTTTCGGTGGGGGTCCAAACCAACCCGTCATTTCAGTCACAGTCGTGTGGCAGACCCTGTCACTGAAATGATGGGTTGGTTAAAGTGTGCATGTCCTGTTTATACAACATAAGGGTGGGTGGGAGGGCCCAAGGACAATTCCATCTTGCACCTCTTTTTTCTTTCATTTTTATTTGCGTCATGTGCTGTTTGGGGAGTGTTTTTTGGAAGGGCCATCCTGCGTGACACTGCAGTGCCACTCCTAGATGGGCCAGGTGTTTGTGTCGGCCACTAGGGTCGCTTAGCTTACTCACACAGCTACCTCATTGCGCCTCTTTTTTTCTTCTTTGCGTCATGTGCTGTTTGGGGAGTGTTTTTTGGAAGGGCCATCCTGCGTGACACTGCAGTGCCACTCCTAGATGGGCCAGGTGTTTTGTGTCGGCCACTAGGGTCGCTTAGCTTACTCACACAGCTACCTCATTGCGCCTCTTTTTTTCTTCTTTGCGTCATGTGCTGTTTGGGGAGTGTTTTTTGGAAGGGCCATCCTGCGTGACACTGCAGTGCCACTCCTAGATGGGCCAGGTGTTTGTGTCGGCCACTAGGGTCGCTTAGCTTACTCACACAGCTACCTCATTGCGCCTCTTTTTTTCTTCTTTGCGTTATGTGCTGTTTGGGGAATGTTTTTTGGAAGGGCCATCCTGCGTGACACTGCAGTGCCACTCCTAGATGGGCCAGGTGTTTGTGTCGGCCACTAGGGTCGCTTAGCTTACTCACACAGCTACCTCATTGCGCCTCTTTTTTTCTTCTTTGCGTCATGTGCTGTTTGGGGAGTGTTTTTTGGAAGGGCCATCCTGCGTGACACTGCAGTGCCACTCCTAGATGGGCCAGGTGTTTGTGTCGGCCACTAGGGTCGCTTAGCTTACTCACACAGCTACCTCATTGCGCCTCTTTTTTTCTTCTTTGCGTCATGTGCTGTTTGGGGAGTGTTTTTTGGAAGGGCCATCCTGCGTGACACTGCAGTGCCACTCCTAGATGGGCCAGGTGTTTGTGTCGGCCACTAGGGTCGCTTAGCTTACTCACACAGCTACCTCATTGCGCCTCTTTTTTTCTTCTTTGCGTCATGTGCTGTTTGGGGAGTGTTTTTTGGAAGGGCCATCCTGCGTGACACTGCAGTGCCACTCCTAGATGGGCCAGGTGTTTGTGTCGGCCACTAGGGTCGCTTAGCTTAGTCATCCAGCGACCTCGGTGCAAATTTTAGGACTAAAAATAATATTGTGAGGTGTGAGGTATTCAGAATAGACTGAAAATGAGTGGAAATTATGGTTTTTGAGGTTAATAATACTTTGGGATCAAAATGACCCCCAAATTCTATGATTTAAGCTGTTTTTTAGGGTTTTTTGAAAAAAACACCCGAATCCAAAACACACCCGAATCCGACAAAAAAAATTCGGTGAGGTTTTGCCAAAACGCGGTCGAACCCAAAACACGGCCGCGGAACCGAACCCAAAACCAAAACACAAAACCCGAAAAATTTCAAGTGCACATCCCTAGTTCTAATACTTCTCTTCCTTTGAAAAATATTTCCCTCCTGAACTTTGCTAAAACCTTTGGTATATTTGAAAGTTTCTATCATGTCTCCCCTTTCCCTTCTCTCCTCCATACTATACATGTTAAGATCTTTTAGCCTTTCCGGGTAAGTTTTGTGATGTAGGCCATTTTAAGCATGGATCTCTTGCAGTGTCTGACTGGGCCATGAAGGGCCCACCGGGGGAATGCAGTGATAGGGGCCCATACTTAGGGGTGTGGCCAGCCTACAAAGGGGGTGTGGTCAGCCTCCACAGAGTCTTGAAATACACAATAATTTAGTGCATTGTAATGCAACATATCTACCATGTATAATAGAAGTGCACAGTCTGGAACCTGATCCCTAGAGGAAGGAGTGGGCCCTCAGGCAGTGGGGCCTACCGGTGGTTTCCCTGGTACCCCGGTGGGCCAGTCCGACCTTGATCTCTTGTGTGTATGCCTCCCAGCGATAGCGATGCGTGTCCCTGCACATCGCTATCGCCCGCTGGGTGAAATGAGCGCACCCCCCTCCTCGGTCAGCATACATCGTGCAGCGCTGGGCTGAGCGGGGGGAGGGAGGGATGGATGGATGTGTGCTGAGCAGTCTGTGACAGATTGCTCAGCACACATCTCTCTTATGTATACTGGGCTTTACTTTTTACAACAACGAAAAGCTCAGCTTTTCACAGTGAGTTGAATAGGTTCCCAAAATATAAAGCTTCATTAAGTCACTGAAAACCATATGAATATAAAGAGACAGTTTGAAGACAAGTACAGGTGCTTTTTAATCAGAGTGTGGATCAAATAGTGTCTCTTCAGCTGTTGTTAAACTACAACTCTCATTATTTTTCATCTCTAATAGCTAATATTAGTTTCCATCTGCCCGCAACTCTTTACAGTTTAATACATCTCAAACAACTGAAGTGTGAGTAAAGTTAGTAAGTTAGAAGGTTTCATGTACGCCCATGGTGTATACTCAAAGGAGCCAGGCGGCAGATGTAACATTAAACAAGAGAATACAGTATGTAGTCCTTTCACTGATGCTCACAATATATAAATGTCACTTTCCTTATTGAGAAAACGTTTTCTTGTATCATATAAAATCCACACCAAAAAAAAAAAGTTCCAAAGTCCATTCTCTTTACAACTGTGCGTGTGTTAAGGTTAACGTCTGTCCACTCATGAGGTTTCCTCCAGCACAAGCAATAAAAGCAAGAGAAAGGACCATAGCACGATACGTTTATTAATAACATAGAACAAAATCACACTTTTAAAAAAAACACATGTGTAGTGCAAACAACACTCAATTTGTGGTCAGAGTAGCAGGGGATATAGGGGGTCATTCCGACCCGATCGCTCGCTGCAGTTTGTCGCAGCGCAGCGATCGGGTTGGAACTGCGCATGCGCCAGCGCCGCAGTGCGCCGGCGCATGGCAGTCGTCGGTGCCAAGCGATCGCCTCTGAGACAGAAGCGGTCGCTGGGCGGGAGGGGGCTTAACGGCCGGGAGCTGCACTGGCCGGGAGTTACTCCTCAAATACAAAGGCGCTTTTGTATTTGTGCGGGGTGGGGGGGATGGGCCGGCACTGACATGCGGGGCGGACTAGCCCTGTGCTGGGCGTCACCCCGCATGTCTGAGTTTACGATCGTAGCTGTGCTAAACTTAGCACAGCTACAATCAACTCGGAATGACCCCTATAGATGGGCTAATTGCTGGAGATACAGGAACAGGTGTTTAGGCAGTTCCATAAGAGCATGAGAGATCAAAATCACCAGGTGGTGTCCGGGGTCAGCCTCCTGGTCTGTAGCTCCTTCCGGGAATAACCCCTCTACAGCCTCTATGTCCCTTGTCCCGCCAACACATTTCAATCCCTTCTGGGATCTTTATCAAGGCTATTGATGTAGCTGTAACGTATTCTGCTAATTTGTACCAATAGAAACATAGAAAACTGGAAAGAGTTAGGGACATGTCTAAGGTGCACCTCTATATACAAATATGTAACTCCAAAAATATAAGATAGCATGGCAATGCCCCATCACTGCGATTTAGAACTCGACATGTACCTAAATAAGGCATTACCCACAAATCTGTTCTTGTTTTAAAGTGAATGTTTGGGTATTTTGCATAAAAGCTTTACATTTTAAATTAACATAAATGATCTAACACAGAGGTTCCCAAACTAGTTCTTCAAGGAACCTCCAGATTTTAAGGGGGGAATTCAATTGAGGGAAAAGGGTTAGAATTGCTGTTGTTGGCAACGGTAGCCCTGCTCCCACCCTTCACTTAGCCAATACATACATACCATCACGCATCCATTTTTGGTGATTTCTGTGGCTGGACAGTGACATTTGTAAAACCGGTTCTTAGCAAAAACCTGGGACCTAAGGAGAAGCTACCTGCCAAGTTTCAAGATTGTAGGCCTTGTGGTTTAAAATATTTCGTGTTGAGTCAATCAGTGAGTCAATCTCCTTTTTTGCCTTTTATATATATATATATATATATATATATATATATAGATTATTATCTTACCTTCACATCTCTTTATTTTACAAACCCAAACCCCCAAATCCTCTTTCCTTTTTCTCCTCTACTCATCCTCTTTTACTATGTTTTAATTTTTTTATTTCTAATTTCATTAATGCCATCTTTCTTCACACGTTTCAGGATGAATTCCTTTTTCCAATGCTCAATACCACTCTACAGACCCTATTATTATTATTATTATTATTATTACTACTATTATTATCCTTTATTTATATGGCGCCATAAGGGATCTGCAGCACCCATTACACAGTACATAATCAAATGAGCAAACAAGAAACAGCACTTGCAGTTCAAGACAATATAGGACAGGTATGGAAAACCAGGGGTTAGGTGCCATCAAAGAGAGTATGGAGTATAAGATAGTGTAAGTAAGAAAAGGAAAGGCACATGAGGAAAGAAGGTCCGGCTCTTGCAGTATCATGTTGTGTCTCAACCCTCCAGATATCCACACCCATTATATCAAGTTACTCCACATACAATAGTGCATCATGGCAGGGCTGAAATAAGGATTTTTGTCAACCGGGGCATTCTGCTGCAGACACCCCATCCTCCCACCCCATTGCAGAAGCCTGTGTCTCGGACTCTCAGCCCCTATATCTCTGCAGCAGCAGCCTGTGTTATGTTACCCCTTAGTTTTATAAACAATGTATATATGTAACATACGGAACTACAACATACAGTACCTCCCAACTGTCTCGATTTTGGCTGGACAGTCAGCAGCTCATTGAGCGCTGTCCATGCCCCCATAGTGACAAAAACGGGGGTGTGGTTTGCAATCACGGTGCTTCCTGTGACACCACGCCCCCTTGCTGCAAGGCCACACCTGTACCACAAGGCCACACCCCCTTTGGTGCGCGTTATTGCCCCTCCTTGGATACCAAAGAAGTTGGGAGGTATGCAACTATATCCTGTAAAATATGTCCTTATAAAAAGCAGTGCACTCCATGCTAACAATTCCTCAACTATTAGCCCAACTTTAAAGCTTTAAAGTGTTTTCATAAGGTATTTAACCCCTTCACTGTCCCTTTAGTAATCTATGCGCATGGCCATGCTTGTCGGTGCACACACCATAGGATTATCCTCATCAAACAATAAGTAGTGGCATCCTGGTTTTATAAGGAATCTTTCTCCCTTGTACATTAGTTGTAATACATTTCACATACCAACTAATAGAGTTTTTACTAACGTCTTTGATGCATTTAATGTGGTTTTAGCAGGCCCTGGTGACAGGGGGGTCTAAGGGCACAGCTCTACCAGGTCCCATTGTTTTTTCACCAAGTCTCTCATTGCTGCCTGCGCTGCTGAAAGTTCAGCAGAGTGCAGGTAGGCAGGTACAGGAAGCTTGCTGTAGCTTGCTCTGGCCACTACGTACAGCTGGCAGACACATATATCCTCCTCTCCCCTCCCCAACCCCCCCAGTACCCACCCTTCCTTTCCCCACTCCGGGTGTATAAAGCAACAGGCTGGCAAACACACCTCTCCCCCCACTGCATGCCATCTGCACCCTCTTCCCCTCAACCATGGTACACAGCCAGCTGGGAACAAGCAAAAAGCTGGGCATACCAAGCAGCCAGAGTGCACTGCAGGGGGTGGGGCTTCATGGAGCCTCGGCAATGTTGCATCTTTTAATAGATTTGATTTTTCTTTTAATCTGCAGCTATGATTCTAATGGGTGGTCCGGTGCACTCAGCGCCGCACTGAGGTGGACAGCAGAGGAGCAGTGTTGGGCAGCAGATACATAGAAGAAGGTATGTTTCAGGGCTAGAGGGACACTGTGCAGCTGGCTAAAGGGACACTGCGGGTTTTAGGGCTGAAGAGGCAGAAGGAACCTGGAAAGATGCTGTGGGGGATGTCTGGAGGAACGCTGTGGGGACTTAGGGTTGGGGAGCTAAAAATGGGTGTACTGGGCACCATGATTTCTGTTGTCCTGGGTTTTAGCAATAGTGGATGAGTTGTATTTCTATAGACATCAGTCTAAGGGGTCCTGTGGGCAGATATATCAATGACAGGCTGACGTTTGGCTTGTATGTCAATTTGTGCAGCTGTACTTACAAGTAGCTTTTACTATATCTCATTCTTTCTGATAAATTAGAACTTGATGTAGAAAGAGAGATGCTCCCCCTGCAGTCTTTACTGTGCCTACAGCATATCCGAGATCAGTATGAAATACCTACAATCAAAATCCCGACGGTCAAAATCCTAACAAGGTCAAAACCCCGCAAGGTCAAAATACTGGCATTTAAAATGTCAACAGGTCAAAAAGACGAAAGGAAAATGGCCCAGACGCGCTGTCACAGCTGCCAGAAGGGATTGTCGGTCCCTGAAAATATTTCAGAATAAGAAAGTGTAAACTGGCGCTTATGTGTTTCTCCAATATTAATAATGACTGTGGATCAATTTCAATAAAAATAACATAAAATTTATTACCTATACATCACAAACTAAAAAACTAAAAACATCCTGAACATATATATCCGATATAAAATTGAGGCATATATGGAGCTGAGAAATGTTTAAAGGTGGCTGCTTTCAGTGTCCACAAAAGGATCCCGGACTAAAGGGTACATTTACTAAGCAGTGATAAGAGCGGAGAAGTGAGCCAGTGGAGATATTTCCCCATCAACCAATCAGCAGCTCTGTATCATTTTATAGTATGCAAATTATAGATGTTACTTCAGTGCTGATTGGTTGCCATGGGCAACTTCTCCACTGGCTCACTTCTCTACTCTTATCACTGCTTAGTAAATGTACCCCTTAGTGCCTTGTGCAAAGTTCTCTGGTGAGAGGAAATATGTACAGCTGGTATTACCCGTGTTGATGGAGGCTTCCAGAGGTGTGGAGATTTTTCAGCAAGCAAGCTGTGGCAATGGAACAGCCTGGGTCTCTCCCATCAATGCTGTACAGATGAAATTCCTCAGAGTTCAAAAAAGGCAGGTTTGAAAGTCCATATCTGGATCCGTCTTTAAAGTGGAACACTTGTGATGGTCGTCGCAGCTTCAACACTTAACGCGTTTCCCTAGGTTAGGTCACCTAGCTTCATCAGAAGTATGGCTCCATCTGATTTTTGGGATCTATTTTATACCCCATTTAATGACCTGATGCCCCACAGGTGTGATGTAAAAATAGTCAATCATCCACAGTCATGCTAAAAATACAGAAATTCTATAAATAGTATACTCATAATATACATAGAAAAGATTGGGAGGCAAACCCACATGAAAAAGAACTTTAAGAAACAGCAAATCAATGAAATAAATCTCTATGATCAAGAGGGTCAGAGGTCAATGTAGTCACATGACTCACCCCCTGTTTATTATGGACAACCGCTTTTAATCAGATGCATTAATTCCAGAAACTTCCCTCCCCCAATTACTGGGATGGTAGTGTCCCCATAATGAATATAAAACTTACATGAATATCCCCAAGCTGATATATGGAGATGGGGAGGTTTTTCTCCGGGGCTCCGTATAGCGCTGTGCATTCCTTCCGGGTCACGTGACAGGCGGCGTCACGTGCAAAAAGCTTTACTAGGGCGCCCTGGTTGCTGAGCAACTCATGCGTGTATCCGCGTGGTGTGCAAAGCGTGACGCCGCTGTCACGTGATCGAAACTCCGGAGAAAGCATATTTGTGAGGCTGGTTGCTAAGTAACCTGAACGTGCACAAGCGTGGTGTACGTAACTATCAACCCGCTGTCATGCAACCAAAGGCTTCCAATTATGCAGCTACAGACATATATTCCCACTGGTGGGCTAATCAGAAACCAATTATAAATGAATATATACATTTAATATGATGAGGTCATTGTACCCACATAGGTTAGTAACTCGTTTTTAATAATTACTATGTCCCTCAGCAACATACTATTATACAGCCCACATGACCAGATGTAATCATATATTGGAATCTCATTGTATTTGTACACACCAAGCATTACATAATAAATAGTCACAAATATTATAGCGCTCATATCACTTAGAATGGGAAACAACTAAGTTATATTGTATTATTTTTTGTTATTTGTTTTTTATATATGTTTTTTATTTTTATTTTTTATATATATTTTAGCCCTCAAGAACACTGAAAGAAGTAACATGATTATAGTTAATATAATAATGACATGCATTATGGTTATAGGGAAGCTTATCCCATTCATAGGTGTCTACTTATGTATGGTAAATAAAGAAAACTGACTCACATTGAGTCTAGGAGGCAATTATAGGTACATTTAATGCTGAGAGTATTCATAGGACATGTTAGACCCAAGTCATCACAACCCTGTCGAGAAACATAGGGTGGCTGTACAGCCCTGGAGTGACTCCAGTTGACAGGAGTTCCTGAACACTCAAAAGGAAGTTTTGAGTGACCGCTAATCCTAAACGTGCTGACAGGTATAAACACTGTCCCGTCCAGGGTTACGTGGGAGTCTCCAAGGCCATACAGACCACACACAGGTGACACAGATTTGTCACCTGTACCTATTGGTCTCGAGAGAGGTTGGTGACATGGGATCAACATGAGAAGGTGGTCAAATATAATTAATAAATTCTAAACCACTACATTTAGTTCCATTGTCTCATTTAGACCTGTAGGGTGCACTGAATTGAACTGAAGCATCCAGTAGATTTCTCTCTTGCATAATAACGAAAATCTATCACCCCCTCTCCCCGTAGGGGCTATATGTTCCAATGCTAAAATCGAGAGACAGCTAGGATCTTTCTGATGTGTGGAATAAAAATGTCGAGACACACTATGTTTGAAAAAACCTTTTGCAATATTTCTTTTATGCTCCATGAACCTGGTACGCAGTTTCCTAGTGGTGCGGCCCACATAGTATAGGTTGCAACTGCACCAAAGGAGGTAGACTACATAGGAGGAGTCACAATTTATAAATGATTTAATGAAATGAGTATCTATTTTATTTGGTAGTTCGATTGACACAGTTTTCCTTAGTGTATGGAGACAGACTTGGCATTTATTTTTACCACAATGAAAAAAACCCGAAGGTTTTTTTGTCAACCATTCAGAGCCTGATTCTTGTTTTCCAGTACAGTCTTTATTCTCTACTTTTTTCAAAAAGCTTGGAGCTAAAAGAGTTTTTAGAGACCTATTTTTTCGATAGATAATGAGTGGAGCTTGAGGAAGTGTCTCCACCAAGATACGGTCCTGTTTCAAAATTTTATAGTTTCTATTTATTATACTGCGTATCTGTCCTGCACAACTGTTGAATTTACATATAAATGCAGAACTCCTATCTTTTTTGGTTGGGTCTTCTTCTCTTTTAGAATGATGTTGTAAAAGGCTATTTCTATCCAAATCAGAAACCTCCGTGAGGGCTTTTTGTAAAATGTTATCTGGATACCCACACTCTCTAAAGGAAGTTAGTAGGGTATCCGCTTGTTCAGTGAAAGTGGTAAAATTGGAGCAATTTCTTCTAAGGCGGATAAGTTGTCCCTTAGGAATATTTTGCTTCCAGGGTTTATGATGTGCACTGCTAAAGTGCAAAAAGGAGTTGGTATTGGTCTTTTTATTAAATGTGGACGTAACTATTTTATTATTGATAATCTCTAAATCAATATCTAAAAAATTAATTTTGGTGGTGTGAAACATGGAAGTGAAAGTGAGGTTATACTTATTGCGTGATAGTGACTGAATGAACTGTGAGGCAGAGTGTGAATCCCCATCCCAAATGATAAAGAGATCATCTATGTAACGGCCATAGAGGACCAGGTTCGCCTCCCAGCCGCCCCCCCACACATGGGTTTGTTCAACCTCCCCCATGTAGAGGTTGGCATAGCTGGGTGCGAACCTGGTCCCCATGGCCGTGCCCATTACCTGAAGATAAAAATCACCCAGAAATAAAAAATAATTATGTGATAGAATAAAAGATATGGAAGAAATAAGAAAAGATTTCTGTTCCTCACTGAGGTCATCATCCATATCTAATCTCCTTTTAATTACTTCACACCCCAATTGATGAGGGATATTTGTGTAAAGTGCAGATACATCCAAGGTGAGAAAAGAATAGGATTCTTTCCACGAGATGGTATTTAATAAATTTAGAAAATGTGTGGTATCTTTAATGTGAGACCTCAGTGAGGACACTCTAGATTGAAGAAAAGAATCTACATAGAAAGAAAGATTTGAAGTTAAAGAATCGATACTTGAAATGATAGGTCTCCCAGGAGGTGTAGTGAGGGATTTGTGAATTTTGGGTAAATAATAAAAAACTGGAATGTGAGGGTGGGTAGAAAAAAGAAAATGATATATATCTCTAGTGATGGTGCCTGAGTCTAAGGCTCCTTCAAATAAAGTTTTTAGGTCTGACTGGAATTTTAATGTAGGGTCGCCCTTTAAAATGTGATAGTGTTCTGAATTATTAAGTTGTCTAAGTGATTCTGTTATATAATCGGCACGATTCAGAATTACTAACCCCCCCCCCCTTATCTGCTTCTTTTATTATAATAGTTGAATCATCCACCAATGATTTGAGCGCTTCCTTTTCTTTCCTATTTAAGTTGGATGATTGTTTTTTGTCATAATATTTTTGGCACATGTCCTTGAAATCATCCAAGGTGATGCGATAAAAGGTTTCGATAGAACTGCTTTTTGCACTGATTGGGAAGAACTCCGATCTCTTCTTAAATCTATTTGTATTTTTAATATCATAGATTTTGATTTCAGTATTGGGGGAATCTTCTAAATCTACATTACCCTCCTGCCACAGGCTCTCCAAGGTATTTAGTAGAAAGGTATCTGTACTATCTAATACTATAGGAATGGAAGTGTCCTGTAAGGTTTTTAATCGTTTGTTCGCAAAGTAACGTTTACGACAAAGTGTGCGAACAAATTTGTTTAGATCAACATATAAATCAAACAGATTAGGACCGCTTGTGGGGGCAAACTTGAGTCCCTTCCCAAGCAGTGTTAATTCTGATTGGGTGAGTTGCTTAGAAGATAAATTAATTACTTTCTTGGAGTCCCTCTCTAGATCTGATGTGTAAGCTTGTTTATTCTTAAGTGGATGTTTATGTCTCAATCGTCCTCCTCTCGTGCCTCTGCACTTGGATTTCTGACTCTTTTGTTTCTGAAGTCTGCTCTCTGTCTCTTTGGTGGAGATTCCCACCTGTTGTGTCTGTACTCCCTGTCTAAAAAATGATCCTCTCTATTTCGAATTCTACCTCTGTAGGAGTCTGTATTTGTTGGTTCCGGTTTGTCTTGATAATAGCCTGGATTATTTTTATTATTAAATTCCTTTTTCCTGGCTCCTAGTTGTTTTGGTGACCTCTTTGGATCAACTGAATGGCTAAGGGCTTCAAATCTGTTAGTATGTTCAAAATTTTCCCGTCTATCCTGTTGGTGGCGTGAATATTCCCTCTCCCTCCCAGAGTTATTTCTAGGGGTACCTGGCCTTCGAATTTGTTTAGAATTATTCCTGTAACTTCTGATTTGGTCATTCTTATAATCAAATGAGTCTCTCTTAAACTTTCTATATTTATTATCCATCAAGTTCTTTTCAAAGTTTATAACTCTCTCATTAATACGTCTGTCTTTCTCCTTAAATTCTGTTAATGACATATATTTATCCATTGATTTTTTCAAAACATCAATTTCTTTTTCTATTTGTTGAACCTTATATGATCTAAATTTTATAATGGTTTTCATGAGGGCTAACGAGCAATTATCTAACAAATTGTCCCATTCTTTTTGGAACTCAGGGTAGTCAGAAAAGATTGAGTTCTTGAATAACCTGAGTCCCCTTGGTACCATCCCCTTGTCCAGATAATTCTGTAAGTTAGTACTGTCTAACCAGTTTCTTGATTCACTTTTGAGAAGATCTTCTAAAGCATAAAAATCCTTATTCATATCATGCAATTCAGAACCTGGTTTATCTAACAATGAATCCCCCCAATCTGTCATGTAGGTTTGCCTCCTATCACTCCTCTCTTTAAAATTGGAGAAACAACTCATGGCTGCTGCGTCTGGGTAAAGACTAGGAAAAAACCAGAGAAAAGAAAATGGCCCAGACGCGCTGTCACAGCTGCCAGAAGGGATTGTCGGTCCCTGAAAATATTTCAGAATAAGAAAGTGTAAACTGGCGCTTATGTGTTTCTCCAATATTAATAATGACTGTGGATCAATTTCAATAAAAATAACATAAAATTTATTACCTATACATCACAAACTAAAAAACTAAAAACATCCTGAACATATATATCCGATATAAAATTGAGGCATATATGGAGCTGAGAAATGTTTAAAGGTGGCTGCTTTCAGTGTCCACAAAAGGATCCCGGACTAAGTGCCTTGTGCAAAGTTCTCTGGTGAGAGGAAATATGTACAGCTGGTATTACCCGTGTTGATGGAGGCTTCCAGAGGTGTGGAGATTTTTCAGCAAGCAAGCTGTGGCAATGGAACAACCTGGGTCTCTCCCATCAATGCTGTACAGATGAAATTCCTCAGAGTTCAAAAAAGGCAGGTTTGAAAGTCCATATCTGGATCCGTCTTTAAAGTGGAACACTTGTGATGGTCGTCGCAGCTTCAACACTTAACGCGTTTCCCTAGGTTAGGTCACCTAGCTTCATCAGAAGTATGGCTCCATCTGATTTTTGGGATCTATTTTATACCCCATTTAATGACCTGATGCCCCACAGGTGTGATGTAAAAATAGTCAATCATCCACAGTCATGCTAAAAATACAGAAATTCTATAAATAGTATACTCATAATATACATAGAAAAGATTGGGAGGCAAACCCACATGAAAAAGAACTTTAAGAAACAGCAAATCAATGAAATAAATCTCTATGATCAAGAGGGTCAGAGGTCAATGTAGTCACATGACTCACCCCCTGTTTATTATGGACAACCGCTTTTAATCAGATGCATTAATTCCAGAAACTTCCCTCCCCCAATTACTGGGATGGTAGTGTCCCCATAATGAATATAAAACTTACATGAATATCCCCAAGCTGATATATGGAGATGGGGAGGTTTTTCTCCGGGGCTCCGTATAGCGCTGTGCATTCCTTCCGGGTCACGTGACAGGCGGCGTCACGTGCAAAAAGCTTTACTAGGGCGCCCTGGTTGCTGAGCAACTCATGCGTGTATCCGCGTGGTGTGCAAAGCGTGACGCCGCTGTCACGTGATCGAAACTCCGGAGAAAGCATATTTGTGAGGCTGGTTGCTAAGTAACCTGAACGTGCACAAGCGTGGTGTACGTAACTATCAACCCGCTGTCATGCAACCAAAGGCTTCCAATTATGCAGCTACAGACATATATTCCCACTGGTGGGCTAATCAGAAACCAATTATAAATGAATATATACATTTAATATGATGAGGTCATTGTACCCACATAGGTTACTAACTCGTTTTTAATAATTACTATGTCCCTCAGCAACATACTATTATACAGCCCACATGACCAGATGTAATCATATATTGGAATCTCATTGTACACACCAAGCATTACATAATAAATAGTCACAAATATTATAGCGCTCATATCACTTAGAATGGGAAACAACTAAGTTATATTGTATTATTTTTTGTTATTTGTTTTTTATATATGTTTTTTATTTTTATTTTTTATATATATTTTAGCCCTCAAGAACACTGAAAGAAGTAACATGATTATAGTTAATATAATAATGACATGCATTATGGTTATAGGGAAGCTTATCCCATTCATAGGTGTCTACTTATGTATGGTAAATAAAGAAAACTGACTCACATTGAGTCTAGGAGGCAATTATAGGTACATTTAATGCTGAGAGTATTCATAGGACATGTTAGACCCAAGTCATCACAACCCTGTCGAGAAACATAGGGTGGCTGTACAGCCCTGGAGTGACTCCAGTTGACAGGAGTTCCTGAACACTCAAAAGGAAGTTTTGAGTGACCGCTAATCCTAAACGTGCTGACAGGTATAAACACTGTCCCGTCCAGGGTTACGTGGGAGTCTCCAAGGCCATACAGACCACACACAGGTGACACAGATTTGTCACCTGTACCTATTGGTCTCGAGAGAGGTTGGTGACATGGGATCAACATGAGAAGGTGGTCAAATATAATTAATAAATTCTAAACCACTACATTTAGTTCCATTGTCTCATTTAGACCTGTAGGGTGCACTGAATTGAACTGAAGCATCCAGTAGATTTCTCTCTTGCATAATAACGAAAATCTATCACCCCCTCTCCCCGTAGGGGCTATATGTTCCAATGCTAAAATCGAGAGACAGCTAGGATCTTTCTGATGTGTGGAATAAAAATGTCGAGACACACTATGTTTGAAAAAACCTTTTGCAATATTTCTTTTATGCTCCATGAACCTGGTACGCAGTTTCCTAGTGGTGCGGCCCACATAGTATAGGTTGCAACTGCACCAAAGGAGGTAGACTACATAGGAGGAGTCACAATTTATAAATGATTTAATGAAATGAGTATCTATTTTATTTGGTAGTTCGATTGACACAGTTTTCCTTAGTGTATGGAGACAGACTTGGCATTTATTTTTACCACAATGAAAAAAACCCGAAGGTTTTTTTGTCAACCATTCAGAGCCTGATTCTTGTTTTCCAGTACAGTCTTTATTCTCTACTTTTTTCAAAAAGCTTGGAGCTAAAAGAGTTTTTAGAGACCTATTTTTTCGATAGATAATGAGTGGAGCTTGAGGAAGTGTCTCCACCAAGATACGGTCCTGTTTCAAAATTTTATAGTTTCTATTTATTATACTGCGTATCTGTCCTGCACAACTGTTGAATTTACATATAAATGCAGAACTCCTATCTTTTTTGGTTGGGTCTTCTTCTCTTTTAGAATGATGTTGTAAAAGGCTATTTCTATCCAAATCAGTAACCTCCGTGAGGGCTTTTTGTAAAATGTTATCTGGATTCCCACACTCTCTAAAGGAAGTTAGTAGGGTATCCGCTTGTTCAGTGAAAGTGGTAAAATTGGAGCAATTTCTTCTAAGGCGGATAAGTTGTCCCTTAGGAATATTTTGCTTCCAGGGTTTATGATGTGCACTGCTAAAGTGCAAAAAGGAGTTGGTATTGGTCTTTTTATTAAATGTGGACGTAACTATTTTATTATTGATAATCTCTAAATCAATATCTAAAAAATTAATTTTGGTGGTGTGAAACATGGAAGTGAAAGTGAGGTTATACTTATTGCGTGATAGTGACTGAATGAACTGTGAGGCAGAGTGTGAATCCCCATCCATAATGATAAAGAGATCATCTATGTAACGGCCATAGAGGACCAGGTTCGCCTCCCAGCCGCCCCCCCACACATGGGTTTGTTCAACCTCCCCCATGTAGAGGTTGGCATAGCTGGGTGCGAACCTGGTCCCCATGGCCGTGCCCATTACCTGAAGATAAAAATCACCCAGAAATAAAAAATAATTATGTGATAGAATAAAAGATATGGAAGAAATAAGAAAAGATTTCTGTTCCTCACTGAGGTCATCATCCATATCTAATCTCCTTTTAATTACTTCACACCCCAATTGATGAGGGATATTTGTGTAAAGTGCAGATACATCCAAGGTGAGAAAAGAATAGGATTCTTTCCACGAGATGGTATTTAATAAATTTAGAAAATGTGTGGTATCTTTAATGTGAGACCTCAGTGAGGACACTCTAGATTGAAGAAAAGAATCTACATAGAAAGAAAGATTTGAAGTTAAAGAATCGATACTTGAAATGATAGGTCTCCCAGGAGGTGTAGTGAGGGATTTGTGAATTTTGGGTAAATAATAAAAAACTGGAATGTGAGGGTGGGTAGAAAAAAGAAAATGATATATATCTCTAGTGATGGTGCCTGAGTCTAAGGCTCCTTCTAATAAAGTTTTTAGGTCTGACTGGAATTTTAATGTAGGGTCGCCCTTTAAAATGTGATAGTGTTCTGAATTATTAAGTTGTCTAAGTGATTCTGTTATATAATCGGCACGATTCAGAATTACTAACCCCCCCCCCCTTATCTGCTTCTTTTATTATAATAGTTGAATCATCCACCAATGATTTGAGCGCTTCCTTTTCTTTCCTATTTAAGTTGGATGATTGTTTTTTGTCATAATATTTTTGGCACATGTCCTTGAAATCATCCAAGGTGATGCGATAAAAGGTTTCGATAGAACTGCTTTTTGCACTGATTGGGAAGAACTCCGATCTCTTCTTAAATCTATTTGCATTTTTAATATCATAGATTTTGATTTCAGTATTGGGGGAATCTTCTAAATCTACATTACCCTCCTGCCACAGGCTCTCCAAGGTATTTAGTAGAAAGGTATCTGTACTATCTAATACTATAGGAATGGAAGTGTCCTGTAAGGTTTTTAATCGTTTGTTCGCAAAGTAACGTTTACGACAAAGTGTGCGAACAAATTTGTTTAGATCAACATATAAATCAAACAGATTAGGACCGCTTGTGGGGGCAAACTTGAGTCCCTTCCCAAGCAGTGTTAATTCTGATTGGGTGAGTTGCTTAGAAGATAAATTAATTACTTTCTTGGAGTCCCTCTCTAGATCTGATGTGTAAGCTTGTTTATTCTTAAGTGGATGTTTATGTCTCAATCGTCCTCCTCTCGTGCCTCTGCACTTGGATTTCTGACTCTTTTGTTTCTGAAGTCTGCTCTCTGTCTCTTTGGTGGAGATTCCCACCTGTTGTGTCTGTACTCCCTTGCATGACAGCGGGTTGATAGTTACGTACACCACGCTGGTGCACGTTCAGGTTACTTAGCAACCAGCCTCACAAATATGCTTTCTCCGGAGTTTCGATCACGTGACAGCGGCGTCACGCTTTGCACACCACGCGGATACACGCATGAGTTGCTCAGCAACCAGGGCGCCCTAGTAAAGCTTTTTGCACGTGACGCCGCCTGTCACGTGACCCGGAAGGAATGCACAGCGCTATACGGAGCCCCGGAGAAAAACCTCCCCATCTCCATATATCAGCTTGGGGATATTCATGTAAGTTTTATATTCATTATGGGGACACTACCATCCCAGTAATTGGGGGAGGGAAGTTTCTGGAATTAATGCATCTGATTAAAAGCGGTTGTCCATAATAAACAGGGGGTGAGTCATGTGACTACATTGACCTCTGACCCTCTTGATCATAGAGATTTATTTCATTGATTTGCTGTTTCTTAAAGTTCTTTTTCATGTGGGTTTGCCTCCCAATCTTTTCTATGTATATTATGAGTATACTATTTATAGAATTTCTGTATTTTTAGCATGACTGTGGATGATTGACTATTTTTACATCACACCTGTGGGGCATCAGGTCATTAAATGGGGTATAAATAGATCCCAAAAATCAGATGGAGCCATACTTCTGATGAAGCTAGGTGACCTAACCTAGGGAAACGCGTTAAGTGTTGAAGCTGCGACGACCATCACAAGTGTTCCACTTTAAAGACGGATCCAGATATGGACTTTCAAACCTGCCTTTTTTGAACTCTGAGGAATTTCATCTGTACAGCATTGATGGGAGAGACCCAGGTTGTTCCATTGCCACAGCTTGCTTGCTGAAAAATCTCCACACCTCTGGAAGCCTCCATCAACACGGGTAATACCAGCTGTACATATTTCCTCTCACCAGAGAACTTTGCACAAGGCACTTAGTCCGGGATCCTTTTGTGGACACTGAAAGCAGCCACCTTTAAACATTTCTCAGCTCCATATATGCCTCAATTTTATATCGGATATATATGTTCAGGATGTTTTTAGTTTTTTAGTTTGTGATGTATAGGTAATAAATTTTATGTTATTTTTATTGAAATTGATCCACAGTCATTATTAATATTGGAGAAACACATAAGCGCCAGTTTACACTTTCTTATTCAAAAAGACGAAAGAGTTGTTCATTGTTTTTTTGTGTGTATGTTGACGTAGGTTGACATGGAAAAAGTATAAGTGTACCGCGTCCCCTTGCATGGCTCACCATGCTTCGGGCATGGTGCCTCGCAGCATTCGGCACACTAATATATTCCTCCTCCTCGGTTTCAATGAAAAAATCATGAAAAACTCATGTTGACTTTTTCACCTGTCAACATTTTAAATGTCGCTATTATGACCTTGTCGGTATTTTAAATGTCGGTATTTTGGCCATGTCGGGATTTTGACCGTTGGTCAATGGTTGTCGGTATTTTGACCGTCGGGATTTTGATTGTAGGTAAATTGACTGTATCCCGCATATCCTATCTGTAACTACGTGCCACTCCTAGATGGGCCAGGTGTTTGTGGCGCACACTTGTGTCGCTTTGCTTAGTAATACATCTACCTCATTGCACCTCTTTTACTTCTTTGCATGATGTGCTGTTTGGTGCCTAGTTTTTAAATCTGCCATCCTGTCTGCCACTGCAGTGCCACTCCTAGATGGGCCAGGTGTTTGTGCCGCACACTTGTGTCGCTTAGCTTAGTCATACAGCCACCTTGGTGCAACCTTTTGGCCTAAAAACAATATTGTGAGGTGTGAGGTGTTCAGAATAGACTGGAAATGAGTGGAAATGAATGTTATTGAGGTTAATAATACCGTAGGATTAAAAATTACCCCCAAATTCTGTGATTTTAGCCCCTCCCGCTCCCTAGTTGCGGCCCTGATCATGGTGACGAATATAGTTTAAACGGTTGTTTATAGTTAAGATAATGCAGCATTCACTGGGCTGATACTTATCTTCTTTGTAACACTGGTGTAAACAACTGACAATTATGAATCCTTAAAACAGCAAGATTTAGAGTTTATTAATTTGTGTATTATGCTTTGGAGGCATAATTTGGAAATGTTCGTAACCATCATCATTGTTCTTTAGTGCAAAATAACTAAAATCTTGAGATGTATTTATTGCAACCATGTTTGCAGGATGCTGAACAAAGTAATCTTAGAAATATATCTAAAGAAAGATATTGTGCAATAACTTCTCTCTTGTAGCACTGGGTTGCAATAAATTAGTTATTTGTGCATATGGGGGAAGTGATAAAACAGATTATAGGGTGATATTGTCACATATAATACATTGTATTAAATTAAATCAAATGTATTTAATAAATGTTATTATCTGTGACAGTATCGCACTATATTCTGTTTACTAATTTGTTTTTATTCTATTTATTAATTTCACGGTTTGGTGCCATCCGTTATTGTACACTATCTCTTTTTTTTTTTTTTTTAAATTGTTTATTTTAATTTTCAGGGTATAAACTTTACAGGTTACAAACATTACTGCAGCCTTCCCCCTTACATGGGATGGGCTGTTCTGTCTAACATAACATTACCGATAACAGATACATAACCTTAAAATAAGGAACATGTGGTTCCCACAATGCAGAGAAACAGCAAAGAGTTATGTCTCAGGGTAAACAGAGACTATTCAGATGGGTGGGAACTGACATACAGGTTCGTAATTATAACTGTAGGAGGGTAGAGACTAAAGAGATAGAACCTGAGAGGCGAGAAAAAGAGACAGGGGGGATGGGGAGGGAATAGAGTAGGAGGAGAGGTGGCAGGGTTAGGGATACGCCGCTGGTACGCCCCCGTTTTGCGTTGGTACGCGCATGGCGCTAGTACTAAATGGAAAGTGCTACTCGGGGAACACGAAAAGGATAAGTTGGGGATATCCTCTGAGCTAGTTGTCGGGCTAGTAGAGTACAGGGGTCATAATAGTATGGCCGTCGAGCTCCCGGGGGGTCGGGCTCCGTGTGCGGGGGCCTGTGAGTTAAACCAGAGTTCCCATACTTGAAGGAACTGAAAAGATCTGTTATGGAGGTATGCAGTGATTTTTTCCATGCTTGCGAAGTACCATATTTTGTTGATGACCTGTTGTATAGGGGGGGACTCCCTCTTTTTCCAGTTTAGGGCAATTGCGCATCTAGCCGCGTTCAAGATCTGTGTCAGTAATTTACTGGAGTTCGGAGGTGCATTGGCAGTGGGGAGGCCTAGTAGAAAGGACCAAGTATCTTTGTATATCCGGGTCTGGAGCACTGTACTCAACAAGTGGGCGACTGAATCCCAGAATAGCTCGATTTTAGGGCATGTCCACCATATATGGAGGAAAGAGCCGTGTCCGCCACATCCTCTCCAGCACAGTGGCTGGGAGGAGGGGAACATTTTGTGAAGTCTAGAGGGGACTAGATACCACCTATATAAGATTTTATATGCGTTTTCCTTAACTAGGGTTGAAATCGAGGATTTTGCGGCAGCCGCAAAGACGTCTGACCAATCATAGTCATCTGGTATCGGGCCAAGGTCCTGTTCCCACTTGAGTATAAAGGCCGGGGTCGTTTTCCTATCCTCTACCTGGAGAAGGTAATACATTTGTGAGATGATTCCACGAGCGAGCGGTTTGTAATAGCAATAGGACTCCAGGGTGGAGAGAGGTTGGAATGGGGATGTGCTTGTTAAGGACGAGACAAAATGTCTCACCTGTAGATAGGTAAAAGGGTTCGCATCCGGGAAGTCATATTTTGACGCAATTTCCGGTAAGGGTGTACAGGCCCCTTCGGACAATACATCTAGTACGAAGCGGATGTTATGTGTCGACCATGAGTGCGAGCGGGTCACGGAATGGCCTGGGACGAACGAAGGGTTGTCCCACAATGGAGTAAGCGCCGAAGGGGCTGATAGCATGTGGAAATGGCGTGTACAATAGTCCCAGATCTGACAGGTGAATTCCAGAACCGGGTGTAGTTGCAAATGGGGAGATCTAGATTTAGGAGGGGATAGGAGTAGAGATGATAGAGGTGTGCGGCTAAGTGTCCTCTCTAACTGGAGCCAACGTATGGACTGCGTAGGGGCGAACCATGCAACCGCTTGGCTGAGATGGGTGGCCAGATAGTAAAGGCGTATATCTGGGAATCCTCTCCCCCCTTCTTGTACTGATCTGCGGAGGGTAGAGAACCCTATCCTAGGAGTTTTACTTCTCCACACAAAGCGTAGCAACCACGTATGAATTTGTGCCAGTACCGAGTCCGGCACTTTCACTGGTAGCGTTTGGAATAGATAGAGGAGGCGGGGGATAATATTCATTTTCAGAGCTATGATACGGCCTAACCAAGATATGATTAATGATTGCCATTTATGGAGATCGGCCTTAAGATTTTTAAGCAAAGGCGAGAAATTTTCCTTAAACAAGTCTCCATAGCGGCTCGTAATATAGACCCCCAGGTATCGGATTTTAGAAGTGCACCAGGTGAATTTAAAGTTGTTTTGCATGTTGGCTATTTGGGGAGGGGAGATGTGGAAGGGGAGGGCTTCCGTCTTGGACCAGTTAACTTTGTAGCCCGATAACTGTCCGTATTCAGACAGGAGAGTAAAAAGGTTCGGCAGAGAGGTGTGAGGTGAGGAAAGTGACAGGAGGACGTCGTCTGCGAACAAGGAAATCTTGTAAACGGAGTCCCCTACTCCTAGCCCTCCGATGTCGGGCGAGGCTCGGATTCGGGCTGCTAATGGTTCTATCACTAAGGCAAAAATCAGGGGTGAGAGTGGGCAGCCCTGTCTGGTACCGTTGGAGATGTCCAAAGGGTCAGATTGTACTCCGTTTATAGATACCCTAGCGGAAGGGGTCGAATATAAGGCTTGTATCCCTGTAAGAAATTCCCCCTGAAAGCCCAGATGTGCCAAGGTTTCAAACATAAAGGGCCACCCTATTCTGTCAAATGCTTTCTCCGCGTCCAGAGAAAGCAAGAGAGCAGGGGTGCGTGTAAGGTTGATATAGTGAGTCAGGCTAATAGTTCGTCTCGTGTTGTCTCGAGCTTGACGGCCGGGGATAAATCCTACCTGGTCGTTATGGATAAGGTGGGGTAAGACTCTATTTAGACGGAGAGCCAATATTTTGGCATAAATCTTGATATCTGAGTTAAGTAATGATATTGGCCTATAGTTAGCGCAACTAGATGTGTCCTTACCCTCCTTAGGGATGACTATTATCTTGGCCTCCAGTGCCGTTTTGGAGAAAGAAGCTCCCTGCAAGACAGCATTGAAAAGGGCTGAGAGGTGAGGTGTAAGTTGGGGGAGAAAGGTCTTGTAATATGCGGCCGTAAAGCCGTCTGGGCCAGGAGCTTTGCTAAGCTTTAGGGATTTGACAACAGTGGCAATTTCCTCTTCGGATATCTCCGAATTCAATTCGGCTGAGACCGAAGGGCTTAATCGAGGGAGATGGCATTGGGATAGGAAGGTACGAATAGCCCCAATAAAGTCTGGTTTCGTCTGAGTGGTCTTATGGGCGTTGTATAGTTTCTCGTAGAAGTGAGAGAAAGTTTCAGTGATGCGTTTGGGGTCCCTAGTCTTCACACCAGAGGGATGCTGGATAGACATAACGTTATTCCTTGTGAGTTTAGCCCGGAGCCTGGAGGCTAGCAACCGATCAGCTTTATCCCCTTTTTCGTAAAAGGATTGGTTGAGCCACTTCAAGCTGGTCTCCACCTTCGTCGTCAGGAGCATGTTTAACTCGCCTCTGACCGCAGATAAAGCGGAGAGGTCCGTTTCGGACCCTGTTTTTTTGTGCTTCAGTGAGAGGGAGCCAAGCATGTCCGTGAGTTCCCGGATGCGTTTGGATCTGGCCTTCTTGTTATACGAGGAGGCACTGATCATGCATCCGCGTATGACTGCTTTGTGAGCGTCCCAGAGTAACATAGGGGGGACAGACGGGGATGTGTTTGTCTCAAAGTAGTGGGAGATTTCGGCGGCTATGTGAGCTTTCGTTTGGGGATTAAGAAGGAGTCTATCGTTCAATCTCCATACAGGGTGGCGAGCGGGTGGGTGTGGGCCTGCGACATCTATGGTGACCGGACCGTGATCTGACCACGTGTTGGGGTGAATGGAGGTGTCAATGATATTTTGTGCAGGCTCCGAACTCAGGAAAATCATGTCTAATCTCGTGTAAACATCGTATATGGGGGAATAGTAAGTGTAGTCTTTGGCAGTCGGCTCTTTTACTCTCCATGCATCGAAAAGAAGGTGCCGTGACAGCAGGAGGTTCAAAGCAGTTGCATTGCGCGTGTGTGAGGGGCGCATGGATCTGGGCAGAGGTTTAGATCTGTCCAGAGCGCTGTCTAGAGTCACATTAAAATCCCCCCCTAGTACCACATTGCCGCGTCTGTGTAGGGCTAAGAGGCTATTTAAGGAGTGGAAAAAGGGAGCCTGGGTCTGATTTGGAGCATAAACATTTAGGAATGTATAGGGGGTCCCGTTTAACAACCCTACTAATAACAAGTATCTGCCTTCAGGGTCGCTCAGTATTTCAGAGGGGATGAAATCTAAGTGATTAGCAAAGAGTATAGAGACCCCTTTCTTCTTGTGTATGGGATCGCAAGCATGGAAAGTGTGCGGGAAGTGTTTGGACTTAAGTGCTGGGTGTGATTTACCTGAGAAGTGGGTCTCCTGTAGGAAAACAATATCGCCTTTAAGTTGCTTAAGGGATTGAAATAAAAGGGAGCGTTTGCGTGGGCTATTTAGACCTTTCGTGTTCAATGTGAGTATCCTAAGGACCATGGTTTGAGAACAGAGCACTTTTCATGTGGGAGCGCGCCAGCGGAGTTCCGAAAGACAGGGGGGGAGGAAAAGGAAAGAGGATCAGGAAGAAGGGAAGAAAGAGGGTAGGAGAACAGATGAAGAACAAGCATATATTAGCATCAGTGGTTAAAGAGCGGAGGGAGTCCGTTCTCGTCAGTCGGACCCAAGGGAGAGACAGACCCGCAGGTCTAGGTCGTCCGACGTCGACCCTAAAGGTCGAGTGGGGGGTGGGTGAACCCAGCTGCTCCGAGAGGAGACCGGGTCCCGTGAGTGATCATGTTATATTTAAATGTACGCAATGCGAACTATAAGCTAGGGGAGCTTAAAGGGGAGGGGGGAAGTGGGGGGGGGAGGGTAACAGCATTAGTAGAATTGGGGGTAAACATGGCCTGCTGAACGCATACTAAGAGCAATAATATTAAGACCTGTGTGAGGTAGAAAAGGAGAACAAGAAAAGAAACAAAACTCACCCCATACGGGCCTCCCGGGACCGAAGCCCACGCGGCCAGCCACGAAGAACCCCGGCCCCGAGGGCCCGGACAGGTCCCCTCACAACAGGATCAACAAGGCCTTAAATGGTAAACATCATCTTAACCCAAGGCTCTACACCGTATGGGGATCTTGGCATATTGCGGAAAGACCCCCTGTAGTCCGTTGTGGGCTCGTGTGGTCACAAGTCCTATCCTGGGCATCTATACATGGTAGTTCATGTATCTGGGGAGGTGTGTGATGCAGATCCTACGGTGGTCCATTCTGAGGCTGGAGCTGTGAGAGACGGGGAGGTGTTGACTGGGTGAGAGTGATGAGGGGTGGCCGGAGGGCCGGAGATGTTCAGTTGGTGTAGTAGCTGAAGGGCCTCATCTGGAGATCTAGCGGAGAGGAATTTGCCATCTGCTCTGACTTGTAGTGCAAAGGGGAAGCCCCATCTGTATCGGATATTATGATCTCTTAGGGCTTTGGTTATGTCTTTTAATTCCCTCCGTCTGTTCAGCGTGACCGGTGACAGGTCTTGGAAGATCAAGAGATCGGAGCCTTCGAACGGGATCGTCGTCATCCTCCTAGTTTTGGCGTAGACTTGGTCTTTGACCGTGAAATAATGAAAGCGGAGTATTACGTCTCTTGGAGTTTTAGCCTCTTGGGATCTAGGACGTAGAGCCCTGTGAGCCCTGTCCAGAAGAAGCATATCGTCTGGAACGGAGGGAGCAAGAGAACGGAAGAGGCGGAGCAGATAGTCCGTGAGGTGGTTTTGTTCTATCGTCTCGGGGACGTTACGAATTCTAAGATTGTTCCGGCGCCCCCTGTTGTCCAAATCTTCTTGTTTGTCCGCTAGGAGCATAACATCCGTGCGTATTTGAGATATCTCCTGTTCTGATTCTTGTTGAAAGGCGATAAGCTCTTCCTGTTTTCTTTCGATGGCATCTACTCTGGTGCCCAGGCTATCCACGTCCGATTTTAGACCCGAGATAGCCTCTTGTACTTCTGCACGTATTGATTTTTTAATATTGCGCATCTCGGATAGGAGGAGGGCGACATCAGCCTTTGTGGCGGGAGTGGAGGAAGAGTCATCGTCTGAGTCTTTGTCAGATATTGCTGGAGTAGGTGGGGGTGAGGTTGCTCTCCGGGTGGAGGATGGAGCAGGATTTTTGAAGTAGCCCACCAGGTTATGGGCGTTCGTCTTTTTCCCCCCTTTAGGCATAGTGGCGGAGGTGAGGTAGGTTATTTGTCAACACCTGGGAAGGATGAGGGAAGCTCCTATATCATTAGGATCACACACGAGACCAAGTGTAGCACATATCGAGATCACATGCTAGGCGCTTTGGAGAGAATGGTCAGACGGGCCCAGTTGGGCGTGCCATGTCCTGTGGGTAGTGGTCGAGCCTCAGTGCAGTGAATGTACGCTCTCAGGTTCCAGCTGGTTTGGGGTCCACCGGGGACCGGGGTTTCTTTTAGAGATGTCCAAGGCCCTGCCGGCGTAGTGTGTGTGGTTGCCAGGGGGGGGCCGACAGCTCCGCAGAGTGTTTAGATAGTACCGGTGTAGTGGTAATGGTGTTCCAAGGTGCTGTCTGGTCTAGTAGTACTAGCTCGTAAGAGCTCCTATGGAACACGGGTGGGTGTTCAGGGGGTAGAGGTGAGGGCAGAGTGAGGTATTCCCTCAGCCACCCAGCAGTGAGCTGACCCGCCGTTTAATGTCAGGGGGGTCTCAGGCTGAGCTCCTGTATCTGTGCAGCTTGTGTAATGTGACTTTGGCATTCAAGATGGCCGCCGCTGCTGTGCTGGGCTGAGGTATGTGGGTATATGTGTGGAGCCTGCGGGCTTTAGAGGGGTTTCCCCGTTATATTAGAGTACCTGACCAGGGAGGACTTCAGGTTGACAGGAGGGCTCTAGGGGTGTCCGCAGGGCGCCGTCCGGTCCCGCCACTGTCGTGCACCGGTCCGGAGCCTCCCGCCGGGTCGTCCTGAGACTCTAGGCCCCCGCTTCAGTGAACTGCGTAGGCCTCACCGCCGCAGCAGCTTGCTGCTGGTCGTCGTCGCTCGGGGTCGCACAACCGGGCACACACTGGCAGAAATACAGTGCTTCAGGACCAGGTGTGGTCTCGTGAATAACGGACCGATGGAGAGCCCCAGGGGGCAGGGGGGAGATGTGTGCTTTCTCCCCGCCGCTCCGGAACTGTGCGTCGGCCCGGGAGTAAAGCCGTCAGTAGGCTTCTCGTCCCCGCTGCAGAGGGGAGCGGGAGGATAGCGGGCTCCGGCGGCCGGCCGTGCCGCTCACAGCGTCCCAGGCTACCAGGCGGGTGGAAGAGGTGGGGGAGGGAGGTCGCGTCTGACGGCACGGCGGCCTCCGCAGCTCCGGGGGACAGCGGGCGCCGCGGCCCGCAGGGAAGCTCCGATCACGGAGCAGACTCACCCCCAGGCTCCCTAGCGGGGCACGGTTCTCCGTCCGGAGGGTCCAAACAGGGCGGCAGTATGCTGAGGGGGAACCATCCACGGCAGGGCTCTTCTGTGTGGAGTAACCCCGTCCGGGGGTCTCAAATGCCCCGTTTCTGGAGGCTGCGGCAATGCCCAAGCGTTGGGATAGAGGAGGCAGAGCGTGCATACAAGGGGGGGCCCTGGGAAGGGCGAGGGAGGGTTAATCACGGCGGCACCGGCCGGACCCCTAGCAAATCAGGGAGAGCAGGGAGAGCACCTCTTACCCTCTGGCTACTGGCCTCAGCAACGGATCCGCCTCGGGCACCTCAGTCGCCAGAAGCTGCGGCGCCGATAGAGCGTGTGCCGGGTCAGTCACTGCAAGCCGCGTCTCCCGTTGCAGGCCCCCGGCAGAGTCCCAGCAAGATGGCGGCCGCACCCGTCTCGGCGCCCGGATCTCCAGAGGGCGACGTCACCGAGCATCCACGGGGGTAGGTATATGGAGGGGGGAACCAGCAGGCTCCACACAGGGTTCCTCGATCGCCGAGGGGGATCCACCAGCCGTCGGCTCGGCTCCAGGGGCACAGGTCGGGACCCGCAGCTACTCCAGGCCCCGGCTTCAGTCCGGGGAGAAGGCCGCAGCCCGCGGGAGCGCTTAGAAGCACTCCCCGATTCCGCGGCGTCTCCCCAGGGCAGTCCCAATCGGCTGGAGAGCAGTGGGAGAGATGTCCCAGATTAAATGGGTGGTCACAAGTGAGGAAAATATGATTTTGTTGGGGCTATGTGCAGGAGCTCCCAAACTGCGTGTCTTGCTCCTTCAGCAGCCAAGCCACGCCCCCCCGTACACTATCTCTTTTAGCCTCTCTCTTTAGGTTTAAGGTTACCCATGTATATGTACCATAGACAGCCTGCCTGGTTGCGCTAGATTTCTGTATTCCTGCATTTTACTTAGATATTGTCACGTTCCAGGTAATTCCTTATCAGTATTTACCTTCCATCTGCACTGTCTGTGTGCTGCACGCTGCATCTCATTGTCTCAAATCTCTTTACTGTGATTCTGGCAGCTTCATGGTTAAAACTCACATGCAAGTTACAAACAGTCTTTCTCTCCAAGTTCAAACATGGGCGCAGCCATGTTTGTTTTCATCACATGTTACTTTTCAGCCTATCAGCTGCACTCTGGTTTCTGCCTAATTGTCCAGCAGCTGCACTCTAGACTCTGCTTAATCAGCCAGCCAATCCGTGTTTCCCAGCTGGTATAAATATCCTGTTCCTGGGCTGGAAAGTTGTCAGTGCTTCAATTGTCTTCAGTGATTCCAGTGTGCAGTTCTCCCATGGACTGTCTCTGCAGTACAGCCTGACTCCCTGGTGATTACACTCTGCAGTGTAACCCGACTCTCCAGTGATTAACCCTCTACAGTCTACCCTGATTCACCTGTGTCTGAACTCTGGCTTTCCACCAGCCATTCTCCAGCTTCTTCTACAGCTCTCCAGCGATCCCCAGCATCACTTCATGCTTCACCTGTGCTTCTAAGTACAATAGTACATTTCTATCTGTGAACCCCAGCTTCACTCAAAGCTTGCCAACGATCCCCAGCATCACTTTATGCTTCACCTGTGCTTTTAAGTACAATAGTGCATACCACTTATACTTCAGATTACTGGTCACAACCAGTAATATTTCAGAGACTCACTTGTTACTGTTTTGTTTGGTTGCACATTATCTGACTTTTCATTTAATAAAAGCACTTAAAGATATTCCTGTTGTCATGGTCACGCCTTCGGGCATTTGGTAAACAGCTTCTACGTATGTCCAGAAGTCCTCTCGCACCTCCTACATTCCGGTACCCATCAGCCCCTGCAACTGAGGCTTCCAGTCACAGTCACTAGCCCTCAGTTGTGACAGATATATATCTGCCACAGTCTAGCTTAAGCTTATTGCAATCGCCTGTACTGTACTCTACTTTTGCACCCATTTAAATAAATTGGGAGACTCTCCACTGGGACCCTATCTCATCTCTCTTACCCATTGTTAGGTGCTAGGAGCTATATTGTGTTTGTGAGCCCATAGCATGGGCAGTGGAAGTTTTTTTTTTACTTTTCTCCCATAAAAGCACTGGGGAGGGTTTCAGATGAACCTTCTCCCTGTAATCTTTGCAAAATGTAGCACAAATGCTACAACGGACCAACTGCCAGGGCCAAACTCAGGTACAGTATGCTTGACATTCTGGAGTTTGGCCATTCTGACAGCTTCACAGCCATCATAGAAACCTAAGGAGGCTGTGGCTGCTGTCAGAAATGGAGAGACTATGGCAGATATGGCGATATCTGCTGTTGTACCTCCATAGAACATCTTAGTGATACTTAATATTTGTGGGTATACCGCAAATATGGCTATTTTCAGGTAATAGCCTTCAAATATTTTTTAATAAATAGGCCCCTGAGAGAGAGGGTCCTACTCTGTTAGCTCTCAGTGAGCTGTGTCGCTAACCCTTTAAAGAACATACTATTAATTAAACCTAGGAATGAGCGGGTTCGGATTTTGGAAATCCGAACCCCACCGAACACCCCTAATCTGAGTCAGGAAACTAGTCCGGCTTGGGTTTTTCCGGCAGACTCTGTTCCCAGCACGAGGCAAAACATCATCATCCTGGTGTCGGATTCTCGTGAGATCCAGACTATCTTCACTTTAGTCCAGGAGAGTGTAGCGAGAGGACTTGTCTCCTCAGTGTCTGTGCAGGAAAGTGGCATGGCGCGTGGGGTGGGACCTGCTCTTTTGTATCATTCCAGTGGTGCTGTCTTGTGCTGCCTCAGTCCAGTGGTGGTGTCTTGTTCTGCATCAGCACAGTCTCAGTGGTGGTGTTCTGTGCTGCCATAAGTCCAGTGGTGCTGCTGTGTAAGTCCAGTCCAGTGGTGGTGTCTTGTGCTGCATCAGTCCAGTGGTGGTGTCTTGTGCTGCGTCAGTCCATTGGTGGTGTCCTGTGCTGCCATATGTCCATTGGTGCTGCTGTATACGTCCAGTCCAGTGGCGCTGCCGTATAAGTCCAGGCAAGTGGTGCTGCCGTATAAGTCCAGTCCTGTGGTACTGCCGTATAAGTCCTGTGGTACTGCCGTATAAGTCCTGTGGTACTGCCGTATAAGTCCAGTGGTACTGCCGTATAAATCCAGCGGTACAACCGTATAAATCCAGTGGTACAGCCATGTAATCCAGCGGTTCAGTCGTATAAGTCCAGTGGTACTGCTGTATAAGTCCAGTGGTGGTCTCCTGTGCTGTATATTATTTACTCCAAATAAAGGGGTTATTAATATGTAATCCAAATACTTTTTACTAGGGATGTGCACTTGAAATTTTTCGGGTTTTGGGTTCAGTTCCGTGGCCGTGTTTTGGGTTCGAACGCATTTTGGCAAAACCTCACCGAATTTTTTTTGTCTGATTCGGGTGTGTTTTGGATTCGGGTGTTTTTTTCAAAAAACCCTAAAAAACAGCTTAAATCATAGAATTTGGGGGTCATTTTGATCCCATAGTATTATTAACCTCAATAACCATAATTTCCATTCATTTTCAGTCTATTCTGAACACCTCACAATATTATTTTTAGTCCTAAAATTTGCACCGAGGTCGCTGTATGGCTAAGCTAAGCGACCCAAGTGGCCGACACAAACACCTGGCCCATCTAGGAGTGGCACTGCAGTGTCAGGCAGGATGGCCCTTCCAAAAAATACTCCCCAAACAGCACATGACGCAAAGAAAAAAAGAGGTGCAATGAGGTAGCTGTGTGAGTAAGCTAAGCGACCCTAGTGGCCGACACAAACACCTGGCCCATCTAGGAGTGGCACTGCAGTGTCAGGCAGGATGGCCCTTCCAAAAAATACTCCCCAAACAGCACATGACGCAAAGAAAAAAAGAGGCGCAATGAGGTAGCTGTGTGAGTAAGCTAAGCGACCCTAGTGGCCGACACAAACACCTGGCCCATCTAGGAGTGGCACTGCAGTGTCAGGCAGGATGGCCCTTCCAAAAAATACTTCCCAAACAGCACATGACGCAAAGAAGAAAAAAAGAAAAAAGAGGTGCAAGATGGAATTGTCCTTGGGCCCTCCCACCCACCCTTATGTTGTATAAACAGGACATGCACACTTTAACCAACCCATCATTTCAGCGACAGGGTCTGCCACACGACTGTGACTGAAATGACTGGTTGTTTTGGGCCCCCACCAAAAAAGAAGCAATCTCTCCTTGCACAAACTGGCTCTACAGAGGCAAGATGTCCACCTCATCATCATCGTCCGATTCATCACCCCTTTCACTGTGTACATCCCCCTCCTCACAGATTATTAATTCGTCCCCACTGGAATCCACCATCTCAGATCCCCGTGTACTTTCTGGAGGCAATTGCTGCTGGTGAATGTCTCCATGGAGTAATTGATTATAATTCATTTTAATGAACATCATCTTCTCCACATTTTCTGGAAGTAACCTCGTACGCCGATTGCTGACAAGGTGAGCGGCGGCACTAAACACTCTTTCGGAGTACACACTGGAGGGAGGGCAACTTAGGTAGAATAAAGCCAGTTTGTGCAAGGGCCTCCAAATTGCCTCTTTTCCCTGCCAGTATACGTACGGACTGTCTGACATGCCTACTTGGATGCGGTCACTCATATAATCCTCCACCATTCTTTCAATGGTGAGAGAATCATATGCAGTGACAGTAGACGACATGTCAGTAATCATTGGCAGGTCCTTCAGTCCGGACCAGATGTCAGCATCAGCAGTCGCTCCAGACTGCCCTGCATCACCGCCAGCGGGTGGGCTCGGAATTCGTAGCCTTTTCCTCGCACCCCCAGTTGCGGGAGAATGTGAAGGAGGAGATGTTGACAGGTCGCGTTCCGCTTGACTTGACAATTTTCTCACCAGCAGTTCTTTGAACCCCTGCAGACTTGTGTCTGCCGGAAAGAGAGATCCAACGTAGGTTTTAAATCTAGGATCGAGCACGGTGGCCAAAATGTAGTGCTCTGATTTCAACAGATTGACCACACGTGAATCCTGGTTAAGCGAATGAAGGGCTCCATCCACAAGTCCCACATGCCTAGCGTAATCGCTCTGTTTTAGCTCCTCCTTCAATGCCTCCAGCTTCTTCTGCAAAAGCCTGATGAGGGGAATGACCTGACTCAGGCTGGCAGTGTCTGAACTGACTTCACGTGTGGCAAGTTCAAAGGGCAGCAGAACCTTGCACAACGTTGAAATCATTCTCCACTGCGCTTGAGTCAGGTGCATTCCCCCTCCTTTGCCTATATCGTGGGCAGATGTATAGGCTTGAATGGCCTTTTGCTGCTCCTCCATCCTCTGAAGCATATAGAGGGTTGAATTCCACCTCGTTACCACCTCTTGCTTCAGATGATGGCAGGGCAGATTCAGGTTTTTTTGGTGGTGCTCCAGTCTTCTGTACGCGGTGCCTGCACGCCGAAAGTGGCCCGCAATTCTTCTGGCCACCGACAGCATCTCTTGCACGACCCTTTCGTTTTTTAAATAATTCTGCACCACCAAATTCAAGGTATGTGCAAAACATGGGACGTGCTGGAATTTGCCCAGATTTAATGCGCGCACAATATTGCTGGCGTTGTCCGATGCCACAAATCCCCTGGAGAGTCCAATTGGGGTAAGCCATTCTGCGATGATCTTCCTCAGTTGCCGTAAGAGGTTTTCAGCTGTGTGCGTATTCTGGAAAGCGGTGATACAAAGCGTAGCCTGCCTAGGAACGAGTTGGCGTTTGCGAGATCCTGCTACTGGTGCCACCGCTGCTGTTCTTGCAGCGGGAGGCAATACATCTACCCAGTGGGCTGTCACAGTCATGTAGTCCTGAGTCTGCCCGGCTCCACTTGTCCACATGTCCGTGGTTAAGTGGACATTGGGTACAACTGCATTTTTTAGGACACTGGTGAGTCTTTTTCTGACGTCCGTGTACATTCTCGGTATCGCCTGCCTAGAGAAGTGGAACCTAGATGGTATTTGGTAACGGGGGCACACTGCCTCAATAAATTGTCTAGTTCCCTGTGAACTAACGGCGGATACCGGACGCACGTCTAACACCAACATAGTTGTCAAGGCCTCAGTTATCCGTTTTGCAGCAGGATGACTGCTGTGATATTTCATCTTCCTCGCAAAGGACTGTTGGACAGTCAATTGCTTACTGGAAGTAGTACAAGTGGTCTTCCGACTTCCCCTCTGGGATGATGATCGACTCCCAGCAGCAACAACAGCAGCGCCAGCAGCAGTAGGCGTTACACTCAAGGATGCATCGGAGGAATCCCAGGCAGGAGAGGACTCGTCAGACTTGCCAGTGACATGTCCTGCAGGACTATTGGCTTTCCTGGGTAAGGAGGAAATTGACACTGAGGGAGTTGGTGGTGTGGTTTGCGCGAGCTTGGTTACAAGAGGAAGGGATTTACTGGTCAGTGGACTGCTTCCGCTGTCGCCCAAAGTTTTTGAACTTGTCACTGACTTATTATGAATGCGCTGCAGGTGACGTATAAGGGAGGATGTTCCGAGGTGGTTAACGTCCTTACCCCTACTTATTACAGCTTGACAAAGGCAACACACGGCTTGACACCTGTTGTCCGCATTTCTGTTGAAATACTTCCACACTGAAGAGCTGATTTTTTTGGTATTTTCACCAGGCATGTCAATGGCCATATTCCTCCCACGGACAACAGGTGTCTCCCCGGGTGCCTGACTTAAACAAACCACCTCACCATCAGAATCCTCCTTGTCAATTTCCTCCCCAGCCCAAGCAACACCCATATCCTCATCCTGGTGTACTTCAACACTGACATCTTCAATTTCTCTATCAGGAACTGGACTGCGGGTGCTCCTTTCAACACTTGCAGGGGGCGTGCAAATGGTGGAAGGCGCAAGATCTTCCCGTCCAGTGTTGGGAAGGTCAGGCATCGCAACCGACACAATTGGACTCTCCTTTGGGATTTGGGATTTCGAAGAACGCACAGTTCTTTGCTGTGCTTTTGCCGCAAGTCTTTTCTTTTTTCTAGCGAGAGGATGAGTGCTTCCATCCTCATGTGAAGCTGAACCACTAGCCATGAACATAGGCCAGGGCCTCAGCCGTTCCTTGCCACTCCGTGTCGTAAATGGCATATTGGCAAGTTTACGCTTCTCCTCAGACGCTTTTAATTTTGATTTTTGGGTCATTTTTTTACTGATCTTTTGTGTTTTGGATTTTACATGCTCTGTACTATGACATTGGGCATCGGCCTTGGCAGACGACGTTGATAGCATTTCATCGTCTCGGCCATGACTAGTGGCAGCAGCTTCAGCACGAGGTGGAAGTGGATCTTGATCTTTCCCTATTTTTTTTAACCTCCACATTTTTGTTCTCCATATTTTGCGCACAACTAAAAGCCACCACAGGTATACAATGTAGATGGATGGATAGTATAGTATTACTTATACTTATGGACGACGAGTGCACTGAACAGAGGTAGGTACAGCCGTGGCCTACCGTACTGCTGCTTAGTGCTTATATATAAATATAATATACTGTATAACGGACCTGGTGGACAGTGTCAGCAGCAGACTGCTAAACTAGTATGAAGAAAGAAAAAAAAAACACCACAGGTATACAATGTAGATGGATGGATAGTATTACTTATACTTATGGACGACGAGTGACGAGTCGACACAGAGGTAGGTACAGCCGTGGCCTACCGTACTGCTGCTTAGTGCTTATATATAAATATAATATACTGTATAACGGACCTGGTGGACAGTGTCAGCAGCAGACTGCTAAACTAGTATGAAGAAAGAAAAAAAAAACACCACAGGTATACAATGTAGATGGATGGATAGTATTACTTATACTTATGGACGACGAGTGACGAGTCGACACAGAGGTAGGTACAGCCGTGGCCTACCGTACTGCTGCTTAGTGCTTATATATAAATATAATATACTGTATAACGGACCTGGTGGACAGTGTCAGCAGCAGACTGCTAAACTAGTATGAAGAAAGAAAAAAAAACACAACAGGTATACAATGTAGATGGATGGATAGTATTACTTATACTTATGGACGACGAGTGACGAGTCGACACAGAGGTAGGTACAGCCGTGGCCTACCGTACTGCTGCTTAGTGCTTATATATAAATATAATATACTGTATAACGGACCTGGTGGACAGTGTCAGCAGCAGACTGCTAAACTAGTATGAAGAAAGAAAAAAAAAACACCACAGGTATACAATGTAGATGGATGGATAGTATTACTTATACTTATTGACGACGAGTGACGAGTCGACACAGAGGTAGGTACAGCCGTGGCCTACCGTACTGCTGCTTAAGGGCTTATATATAAATATAATATACTGTATAACGGACCTGGTGGACAGTGTCAGCAGCAGACTGCTAAACTAGTATGAAGAAAGAAAAAAAAACACCACTAGTATACAATGTAGATGGATGGATAGTATTACTTATACTTATGGACGACGAGTGACGAGTCGACACAGAGGTAGGTACAGCCGTGGCCTACCGTACTGCTGCTTAGTGCTTATATATAAATATAATATACTGTATAACGGACCTGGTGGACAGTGTCAGCAGACTGGTAAACTAGTATGAAGAAAGAAAAAAAAAACACCACAGTGTTTTTCAGGCAGACAAACGTATACTGGACTGGTGATCACTGTCAGCAAAACTGTGCAGTGTGCACTGACTGTACTCCTGCTATAACTGCTCCCCAGTCCCCACAATTAGGCAGTGTGAGCAGTGCACTCAGCACAGATATATCATGCAGCAGTGCAGCACACTGAGTGAGCACAGATATGGATTGGTGGAGCGTTTTTTTTCAGGCAGAGAAACAACGGATTAAACTCAAAACCCTGCACTGTACTCCCTAACAGCTGCTCTCCGTCCCCAATTCTCCCCACAATTTATAACTAACTAAGTTCTACTATAACGGAGAGGACACCAGCCACGTCCTCTCCCTATCAATCTCAATGCACGTGTGAAAATGGCGGCGACGCGCGGCTCCTTATATAGAATCCGAGTCTCGCGAGAATCCGACAGCGGGATGATGACGTTCGGGCGCGCTCGGGTTAACCGAGCAAGGCGGGAGGATCCGAGTCTGCTCGGACCCGTGCAAAAAAGGGTGAAGTTCGGGCGGGTTCGGATTCCGAGGAACCGAACCCGGTCATCACTACTTTTTACAGGGTTTGCCCTGTGTGGTGTAGGGGCATGCTCTCCTGTGCTGCATATTATTATAATAACTCCAAACAAAAGGGTTATTATCCAAATAATCTTTACAGGCTTTGCCATGTGTGTGTGGTTTAGATGTATGCTCTCCTGTGCCGCATATTGTTATATAACTCCAGAAAAATATTAGAGAACAAAAATTTTGAGGATAAAATAGTGAAAGATCAAGAAACACTTCCTCCTAGTGCTGAAGCTGCTGCCACTATTCATGACATAGATGTTGAAATGCCATCAATGTCGTCTGCCAAGGCCGATGCCCAATGTCATAATAGAGAGCATGTAAAATCAAAAAAGCCAAAGTTCAGTAAAATGACCCAAAAGAATAAATTTAAATTGTCTGAGGAGAAACGTAAACTTGCCAATATGCCATTTATGACACGGAGTGACAAGGAACGGTTAAGGCCGTGGCCTGTGTTCATGACTAGTGGTTCAGCTTCACATGACGATGGAAGCCCTCATCCTCCCACTAGAAAAATGAAAAGAGTTAAGCTGGCAAAAGCACAGCAAAGGACTGTGCGTTCTAAGATTGTATCACAAATCACCAAGGAGAGTCCAAGTGTCGGCGGTTACGATACCTGACCTTCCCAACACTGGACGGGAAGAGGTGGCTCCTTCCACCTGCAGGTGCTGGAAGGAGCACCCACAGTCCAGTTTCTAATATTCAAAATGAAGATGCCATTGTTAAAGTGCACCAGGATGAGGATATGGGTGTAGCTGGCACTGAGGAGGAAGTTGACGAGGAGGAGACAGTTGTTGTCCGTGGGATGAATAAGCCCATCATCATGCCTGAGCAGAATATCAAAAAAATCCACCTCTTCGGTCTGAAATTATTTCTATCCAAATCCGAACAACTACAGTCTTGCCATATGTACCTTATGTAAAGGTGTAATCAGTAGCGGTAAGGACGTTAACCACTTAGGAACATACTCCCTTATACGTCACCTGCAGTGCATAAAATGTCACTGTCAAGTTCAGAAACTGTGGCTAAGACCATAAGCTGTCCAGGGACACCTAAATCCCTTTGTCCTGTTGTATCCAAGCTGGATACAAATAAAGTCTCGAGCTTGCCAATAGTTACTATTTCCAAAGTATTTTATACTATCATAGGAATCAAATTACTTGTTTTAATGTACAGTATGCATATGAAGGAGATAACAAATAATTTATATTATCACTCTAATTGGAATTTTATAATTTTATTGTTTATTGGTGTATGTTTTTTAATGCATATTTCTAATTGTGATTGCACAATACATGTGATATATAAATACAGGCCTTCCTAATATTAATTCTTAATACGTATTAATTTCTGAGGACCATATATATATTTATATTTATTTGATGTGCTATAAGTAACAAGCATCCACAAGTAATCGTCTATTTATTGTCTTTTCTGTTGCATCCAAGCACAATTTCCTCAATCAGGAATGTCAGTAGTCCTGCAGGCCATGTCACTGGCATGACTGACTCCTCTCCTATCCGGGATTCCTCCGGAGGATCCTGCATTGCTATGCCTACTGCTGCCGTTGTTGCTGGGAATCGTTCATCATCCCGGAGAGGAAGTTGGAACACCACTACTTCTTTCATTAAGCAACTGACCGTCCAACAGTCCTTTGCGAGGAGGATGAAGTACGACAGCAGTCATCCTGTTGCAAAGCAGATAACTGAGGCCTTGACAGCTATGTTGGTGTTAGATGTGCATCCGGTATCCGTCATTAGTGCAGTGGGATTTAGACAATTGATGGAGGTAGTGTGTCCCCGGTACCAAATCCCATCTAGATTCCACTTCACTATGCAGGTGATACCGAGAATGTATAGAGACATCTGAAAAAGTGTCCTCAGTGTCCTAAAAATGCGGTTGTACCCAATGTTCACTTAACCACGGACATGTGGACAAGTGGAACAGGGCAGACTAAGTACTATATGACTGTGACAGCCCACTGGGTAGATGTATCGCCTTGCGCAGCAACAACAGCAGCAGCACCACCAGTAGCAGCATCTCAGAAACGCCAGCTTGTTCCAAGGCAGGCTATGCTGTGTATCACCGGTTTCAGTAAGAGGCACACCGCCGACCACCTCTTAGAGAAACTGAGGGAAATCACCGCCCGATGGCTTACCCCACTTAGACTCTCCTGGGAATTTGTGAAATCAGACAATGCTACCAATATTGCGCGGGCATTAAATTAGGGCAAATTCCAGCATGTCCCATGTTTTGCTCACACAATAAATTTGGTGGTACAGCATTTTTTGAGAAATGACAGGGCTGTGCAGGAGACGCTTTCTGTGGCCCTAAAAATTTTGGGACACTTACGCCATTCAGCAACTGCGTGCCAAAGACTGGAGCGCCAGCAAACACTCTTGAACCTGCCCTGCCATCACTTGAAGCGAGAGGTGGTAACATGGTGGAACTCAACACTCTATATGCTTCAGAGGATAGAGGAGCAGCAAAAGGCCATTCAAGCCTATACATCCACCTATGACATAGGCAAAGGAGAGGGTATGCACCTGACACAAGTGCAGTGGAGATTGATTTCCAACCCTTCGAACTTTCCACATGTGAAGTCAGTTCAGACACTGCCAGCTTGAGTCAGGTTATTCCCCTCATCAGGCTTTTACAGAAATAGCTGGGGAAAGTGAAGGAGGAGCTAAGATGGATCATTTCCGCTTGGTATGTGGAACTTGTGGATGAAGCCGTTCATTTGCTTTGCCAGGATCTGAGGGTGGTCAATCTGTTGAAATCAGAGCACTACATTTTTGCTGCCATGCTCGATCCTAGGTTTAAAGCCTACGTGGTGTCTCTCTTTCCAGCTGATACAAGCCTGCAGAGTTGCAAAGACCTGCTGGTGAAAACACTGTCAGCTGAAGCGGAACGTGGGCTGCCAGGAAACAATTTAGATATCCTATTCCTAACCAACCCACTGGCGATGATGCAGGGCAGGCAGGACCAACTTTGGACATCTGGTCCGGACTGAAGGACCTGCCAACAATTTCTGACTTGTCTACTGTCACTGCATAATGATGCTGTCACCATTGAAAGAATGGTTGAGGATTACATCGGTGACAGCATCGAAGTAGACATGTTAGACAGTCCGTACCTGTACTGGCAGGAAAAAGAGGCAATTTGGAGTCCCTTGTACAAACTGGCTCTATTTTACCTAAGTATTTTACCTCCAGTGTGTACTCCGAAAGAGTTTTTAGTGCAGCCGGTAACCTTGTCAGCGATAAGCATAGGAGGTTACTTCCACACGATGTGGAGAAGATGATGTTCATCAAAATTAATTATCAATTCTTCCGGGAATACCAGCCTCCAGAAAGTACAGAGGGACCTGTGGTGGTGGATTCCAGGGAGGACAAATTAATACTCTGTGAGGATGTACACCACACTGAAGGGGGTGAGGAATCGGTCGATGAGGATGACATCTTGCCTCTGTAGATCCAGTTTGTGCAGGGACAGATTAATTGCCAGCTTGTTTTGTAGGGGGCCAAATGAACCAATCATTTCAGCAACAGTCATGTGGCAGACCCTGGCGCTGAAATGATTAGTTTGTTAAAGTGTGAGTGTCCTGCTTATAAAACATCAGGGTGGGTGAGAGGACCCAAGGACAATTCCAGCTTGCACCTTTTTTTTTTCTTTGCATTATGTACTCTTTGTGGCCTAGTTTTTCAAACTGCCATCCTGTCTGCCACTGCAATGCAACTCCTAGATGGGCCACGTGTTTGTGCCGCCAACTTGTGTCGCTTAGCATAGTCATCCAGCTACCTCGGTGCAACCTTTTGGCCAAAAAACAATATTGTAAGGTGTGAGGTGTTCAGAATAGACTGAAAATGAGTGGAAGTTAATGTTATTGAGGTTAACAATAGTATAGGAACGGAAAAAAAATTCTGTGATTTTAGCTGTTTTTATGCTTTTTTTTTTCCAAAAAAATACTGATCCAAAACTAAAACACAAAACACGAAAAGTGGCCGGTGCACACCCCTAATTAAAACAGTGATCTTGTTTATTTAAACCAATAATATTATTATTTTCACTTTGTATTCTTTTGCTCTAAAGAAACCTTTCTCCCAGTTTTTCATACTTTTCCCCATCCCATGTTATGCAAATTATGTCCTCCTCCCTCTAGGTTTCCTAGAGCAGTCAGTGAAAATACAGCAGCTATATTGGTAGGTGTGTTTGTAGTCACAGTCACCGTGCTGTACATATTGCACTCTTTTTAAACCTAGCATTCAGGTACAAACAGATCATGCTTTCCAGACCTCCTCACAGAAACATAAGTGCCATATTAAGTGCTAAGCTGCTCATGAGTAGGGATGGCCATCGGTGGGTTACCCTTCAATGGTCACCATCGATGGTACCATTGATGGGTAAAATTGATGGTGTGGAACCTTCTATGGTTTCATCCGTCGATGGTCTCCCATGCCCTAAACTGCCTTAGGCTGTGGGCAAAAGAGCCCGTGCGTAGACCTTCACAGGAGTGTAAGGGGGCAGAGCTAATGTCTGTGTCCCGGCACCTTGAGAGAAAAAAAATCAGTGGCTGTGTATTATCGATGGCGGAGAACCAACTGATTCTCCCCCATCAATGGAAAAACTATTCTACATCGGCCATAGACCATTAATGATTTTGAATCATCGATGGGCGATGGCCATCCCTATTCATGAGGCTGCCAGGCACTTTGCCAAAACCCCTGGGGCAGCTGCCTGCAGGATGATCTGTAAGATCAGGCAGTGAGTTAAATGCTAATAATGCACACTATTTAATGACAAAGTTTAGCATGTAAAAACAGAGGGCTGACTAATATACTGTATATGGTCACTTGAAAAACTACTAACTGCCAATTTAATGTATGTGGCTGTTGTAAAAGTGATATACTATACTGTAACACGACACTTTGGAAAAGATGGCTAAGTACAGAGTTATGGTAGTAAAGTTTTGTAGTAGCTTTTGTTGAAGAGTTAGGGTCACTATAGGGCTGATGGAATTGGGACACAGGTTTGCTCTGCTTACAGACAGCTGACTGCTTTGTTTATTTACTAGCTGTTCTACCCGTTCTTCACACAAGAATTTCTGATTCTCACAGTTGTAAATATAAATGAGTGTTAAAAATTTGGTAAATCTATAGAGCTGCAAATTTGAGACATCTTAATGTAAGTAAATATGAATCCATGGTTCTTGGCGTTACCCAAGGAGCACCTGTAGCAGATACAGTAAAACATGACTGAACCATTTTTGTAGTTTATTAAATTCTACACACTGGAGGTGCAATAGATCCAATTATCCATTTGGGCATTATCGTTCACGCAACGCAAGCCACGTATTGGTAATGATGTCATTATGTCAAGCCTCTTTTCATCCCCTTAGGGAAGGCTTATTAAAATTCTAATTATGTAGTTTTCCTATTTCCTACCTGCAGAATACCTACAGTATGTTAAATTTAATCTGCAGTGATAAAAGTCTAGAAGTGAAATAGTTAAGAAGTTTCCCATGGCACCCAATCAGCACTGACGTAACATTTTTAATTTGCATACTATAAAAGTATACAGAGCAGCTGATTGGTTGCCATGTGCAACTTCTCCACTGGCTCACTTCTCCATTTTTATCACTGCTTAGTACATCTTCCCCATAGTATCTCATTTAATACATAGATGACACTGGGGTATTTTATAGGAATATATTTGCCTAGTGTCCCGGAATGCCTGGAAGTCTCCCGATTTATGGGGAGCTCTCCCTGACTCCTGAGAGAGTAGACAAGTCTCCACAGAATTGGAAGGTCCTGGTGCTCGAATTGTGGCCTTTTAAAGTGAAGACTGCACTGCGATGACACAATTCACAACATGACATCCCACCCGGCCCTACCCTTCCTGCATCTTCCTGAGTAATAGGATAGAAGTGCTGGACAGGGTGTGATATCCAATGGCACATAAGATATGTTTGCAAAAGTTAGCATACCATTTGCTGAAAAGGACAATTAGTTGGGGAGCAATAAGTAAAACATAAATGTACTCATATTGTGTAAACATTTTTCAGCACTCACACTGCTGTGAAAATGCACATAATACAGTATGGCTGCCTGAATCTGGAGAGCGTATATGCTTTTATTCAAACTATTGTGCACTCCCAAAAAGACAGTGAAAGGGTGAGAACATTTCAGCCTACATAGGCAGCTAAAAGCATTCAGAGCTGAGAGCCACGTTGCTGGGAGGTATTATTGATGGAATATTCCTACTTTGACCAAAATACCTGCAAATTACAGCATGTCCAAATGGCCAGTATGTGAATAATGACGCATGCAGTGGTAACTGCTGTGATGTGTAGACAGCTTACAATAACGGCACTGCAAATTACAAATATAAGTAGATTCCATTATTGAAAATAGCGCAGAGATTGTTAAGAGTAAGAGTTCATTATCGGCACATTGTGCTTTCTCTCTGTAAGTAAAAAATGTTGTACATCACAAATCCTAGGGTCCAACACTGATATTAAACAGTAATGTTCTTTACACAGAAAAAGGCAGCTGCAGAATCACTTTTCATTATGAGCAAAGCACAGCAAGAATCCTTTCATTTCCTGACCAACTCTGCAGCACATATTGCTATAGGGTTCCTGTCCGCATGTATAATAGGATTACAATCGATTTTGGTGTCAGTATGAGAATCTAAAATTATTATGGTAGACTTGGGTGCAGATATTATAACCATTTTAACCCACTTGTGGCCAGAATACATAGGATACATTTGTAGAATAATCTGGTAATCAAATTATTACAAATGAGATATAAGGGCATTATATTAAACATGAACTCAGTACAACTGGGATTTATTTAGCAATCTGCAATTGCTTTACACAAGGCACACTATAAATACCACAGGAAATTGTTTTGAAAGGCTCATACACAAATAAGCATCTACTTAACATTTCATTTCAATAATATATTTCCCCTCCAGTCTACCAGCTTTCTTAAAAAAATAAAAACATTAAAAAAAATTGAAGAAACTATTGACGCACAAAAGAAAGTTGGATGAACAGTACTGTATGAACCTTGTTTCATACATAGGGCCTAAATCCTAACCATAAAATTCCAGCCCTAGAACCACATTTAGTCTGAAATAGTGCTGTAATCTCTAAATTCCTATAGGATGTATGAGTGTTGTTTCATATGGGATTCGGGGGCAGATGTATTAACCTGGAGAAGGCATAAGGAAGTGATAAACCAGTGATATGTGCAAGGTGATAAAGGCACCAGCCAATCAGATCCTAACTGTCAATTTACATATTGGAGCTGATTGGCTGTTTCCTTTATCACCTTGCACATATCACTGGTTTATCACTTCCTTATGCCTTCTCCAGGTTAATACATCTGCCCCTCGGTGAGAATCCAAGTGGTTGGTATCCCGCCAATTGAAATGGCGATGGCAGAATCCCGACACTGATTGGATTTCCAGCACCGCCATCCCGATAAGGATTACAATCCTGTTGCCGTAATCCTGAGTGAGCGTGGACCGTGCCGTCAGGCAGGTAAGCCGCAAGGGAGTGGGGGTGGGGGAGATTTAGGTTTAAGCTGCGGAGAGAGGGTTAGGCTTTAGGAAAGGGAGGGTTAGGTTTAGCCACCCCCCGAGGAGGGTTAGGTTTAGGCTGCCGGAAGAGGACAGGGGGTTAGGTTTAGGCACCAAAGGGGAGAGTTAGAGTTAGGCTGTGTGGGGGGGAGGTGGGTAATGGTTAGGTTTAAGATGCAAGGGAGAAGGGTTAGGGTGGCATTGGAGTAAGGTAAGTAAGTTAAGTATACTTACCTTGCCCATGTCAAGATTATAAGATTCTGACCGCTGCCAAACCAACCGCTGGCGCTGGCATTTCCTACCCAGTGCATTTCATATAGACATACATTTGACACCACAATCTTCGTATGTCATCATAATAGGGGCCTCACATCACTACGCTGTGATGCTGAAAAGACTCTGCTGTGGCTTCCTACTTTCCCTCTTTGCATTGTGAAATTATACTGCTCAGCTCGTACTTGTCTACTCTTCTGATAGATCTGGGAGACCCATGGTCATCCAGTGCTGCTTACTTGCAGACGGCATGGTGATGCAACTTACGCAGAATTGCGGCATTGTGGGGCAGCCCCCATTCTGCAATGCTGGGTTAGGGCCAAGATAACGCAATTACAGCACTATGCCCTCCAGCATCTCTCACCTTATTACCATTAGATAATAGATTGGCCCATATTATTCTATTTGGCGACTGGATGGCCTAGTGCTATGAACAGTAATACCTTGAAAAGTTGATTCCAATCATCCCTTCTTCAATACTGATCTCAAAAATACATCACGGAAGGGAAAAATGTGCCTAAAATGTATATATTATATAAACACTTTATTATTTTATCACCTAAACTTCCTTAATTCCAAATATTTATGAAATAATTAAAAGATGGTACAGCATAATCTCAATCTTAAAAAAAAAAGGTATGTGCACCATTATTATAATTTTAGTAAGTTCTGTTTATGGACAACTTACTCCACTACCTAAGGCAGACATAAGATATGGCACCTAGAAATAAGTTTTAATGTACTTTATTTTCCCAATTACACCAGCCTGGCAATCAGGAAAAACAAGGTAAAATGTACACTTTGGCAGTTAATATTTGGACATAGTATACGAGTATCTTAACACCCCAAGTTACAATAATTGGGGGAGCAGTCAGGGCCTGAAATTATGGCAAATAAACTGCCAAACTGTGTTCGGGAGATGAGGCCTGGCTACTGCAGAATAACAAAACACAAATTCAGATGTTATGACAGTCAAGAACCAAAACCCAGCATGACTGAGCATGAGGGAGGGAACATAGTGTCCCCCAGACCCTGCTTACTTAAGAGAAAAGGATTCAACTAAGTTACCAAAAATCCTCTTTTCTCTGGTAACAAGGCTGAGGGACACTGGACCATGGGACGTTTAACAGCCGCCCACATGGGGAGGGAACACTCAAGTTGCTTGATTGGAGAACGGTATACCAAAAGTGAGCGTTGCCGAAGGCAAGAACATGAAAACTGGCAAATTTTGGACCAGGTAGCTTCGTGACAGCACTGTTTCGCCAAAGCCCTGTGTTGCACTGCCCAGGAGGTTTCTACTACCTTAGTGGAATGCGCTGAGATGACCATGTGATAAATCTGTATGCCAATAATTCAGAACCTGTAGTTAATGTGCATACCCCCCAACCATCCAGCTTTTGGCAGAACACTCTTGCTTTTAAGGCACTGTCCTGCTGTCTCACCTACGGGCCCCAAATCTCAGCATCCCACGGGTTGGGTAGGGGTCATCTGAACAGTGCAATGGGGTAAGCCAAGGGGCAGCCCAGAAGCTTTGGGAGCACTGAGCACATCCCCAGAGTGATGGAAACAGCCCACCCCCCTTTCCCGTGAAGCCGTACCTATTTTCTGGGCAATCCTGACTGCAAACTCACATATGTTGGGACTCGGGAGATATGAATGTGTGAAACACCATTCGCAGTATGCGCAATTCATAAAAGGTTTTTGAACAGTAGCTACAAATCAAAGAGTCCATTTTGACATAATCAATTTAATAAAAAATACTTACAATGCTACAGCTGGTATCACAAGGTCCATGTAGGTCGGTGTGTACTCTGCTCAAAGGTTCAGATGGAAACAGTGCAGAGCAGAAAGGTTCCTACTGATGCGGTATTAGAACCCTGTAAATGACTAATAATTTATTACGCTATAGTACATTGGATACTCATGACAATAAATAACATTGAGGGGTTTATTTATTTCCCAGCTTGTTTTGCTATTAAAAGCAATGCCCTTTTAAATTTGAGGAATGCCCAAGTGTACTGCTGCCCATTTTGACTATTTATTACAATATCACTGTTCAGCAGTATGTTGCCAATAACCATATCTAGAGGCCAGACAGCGCAGATTTACATATTTAGTACAAAATAAGCACTAATATATTTTTTGAAAATTTCAGAAGGAATATATTTCACTATTTTCTTGCAGTGAAGTTTTTAAATATTCATTTTTCTTTTATTTCTTTTTTTCACTGTTCTTTAAAGTAGTATTTTAATGGTTGTAGAACAGAAAAGGGTTACCTAGCACTTCATATGTTTCTTCTTTTTAAAGAGTGTGAAAAGTATTTTTTTTTTTTTTTATAGAAGATACAGTATAACAAGTTTTGTTCTCTGTCCTGGGTTTGTGCTCTTCTTCTTGTGGGCCTGTTAATCAAAATACATGAAATGGCCACTGCTCATGAATGATTCATATAAAGGAAAAGAGACTATTGTAGCCCAGCCTAACACAAGCTTCAATTTATCAGCTGATGTCTGTGCAGCACCGCAGAGCTTTGTGTGGGAAATAGAAGGCAGCACTGCATTACAAAGAAAGTGGTTCTAGGTATAGGAATGAGGTCATATGAAACATATGATTCTTATTAAAACTTAGTTTTAAGATATTTCTTTCATTTTAAAATTGCTTTGGCTTCTCCTTATGCATCATAATCTTAAACTCATATTTTGGCTGCAAAGATTAAAAGCAGGTTGAGCAGGTATTCCTTATATAAGACTGCATTGTTGTAACCTTAAAGCATTTTTAACTAAATTTAAAACTAACCTATAATTTAAGGTGATTGATTATTTAGCTTGTGAAACATACATATTAATCGCTAAGGGCATGTGGCATGCTACTAAACTAATTGTACTGCAGTTATACAGCATGTGTCAGCTATTTGTGAGTAATTTACTTTTAATGCAAACTTTTTTTGGGGGGGATTCAAACAAATCACATAACAGAAACAGGCATGGTGGCAAACAGTACTACACTGGAAATTCCCATATGGGGCAGCATTGAACATATGGTTAAACATCAGCATGTATTGGAGAGGCAAATGCATTCACATGACAAACTAAAAGATTGCTTGCCTTGAGTAGGCTTACAATAATATCCCTTTAACCAGGACACATATGATTTACATAGCTTCAGCGGTGGCTGCGGTAGCGCCGACCAAAGTGTGCAAGGGGGGAGCTGTGCAGCACATATGAACGGTATGAGGGATGGTTGCACATGAACCCTCTAATAATGAGCAGACTGCTGCCAGTGAGCAGAGAGGCTACAGAAGGAGTTGGTGAGTGATATGGTTTTGTGCACATTGATATGTGGCAGTTTCTAATCTGTTGACGGAACAACATTATTAATAAAGTATTAATACTTTCACTATGAATAAAATTATGGAGTCTAAATTCAAGTGGGCTAAAGGACCTTTTCCCTCACTTTACCCTTCCTCCTACAGCCTAACCCTAACAGTCCCCTCCTCGCAAACTAATGCCCCTCCCCCGCAACCTAACCCTAATCGTCCCCTCCCTGCAGCCTAACCCTAATCGTCCCCTCCCTGCAGCCTAACCCTAACCGTCCCCTCACGGTGCCTAACCCTACCTCCCTCTCGCATAGCCTAGCCCTAACCTCCCCCTCCCGCAGCCTAAGCATAACCCTCTACTTCTGCTTTCTAACTCTTTTTTTTAAGTCACCCGCTTTCCCAGCAACTCTCATGGCCCATGACTGAAGCCCTGCCTGTGAAGCTGGCTTGCTTCTTCTCACAGCACCACCCGAGCTCCAGTCAGTGGCTTCTTGGATGAGTTCTCATTACTTCAATGGATTAATACTTCAATCACCGGGGACAGCAGTGCCAGCTAGCCTAAACCCGCCCCTTTCTCTTCGGATACCTTTGGTAAAAAGCAGTTAATCTGCTGCCCAGTGTGCCCTTATGTACTGCAGTGCGTGCGGCTTCTCCCTGCCCACTAGCGCTGACAGTTCCCTGACTGCCTGTCCAGGCATGCCTCTCTTCCTTCTTCTGTATATATGTACGTACGTACTCTACAGTATGTTTTTGTAAATGTACATGTTTATGCATACCTCTCAACTTCTTAAGACTTAAAAAGTGGAACTTGGTGCGACAGAGGCATGGGGCCTTGGGAGGAGGGGGCGGGGTCTCCAAACACAACCCCCGTTTTTGTCATTTTAGGGGCATGCCCACTGCCAGCACTATCTGAGCAGCTGGGCAGCCCCTGGCTCACTTCCCTGCACTGTTAGATGCCATGCATAGGCGTGCGCACAGGGGGGTGCCTGGTGCACACAGGCACCCCCTAATGTCTGGCACGCCCGCACACACACCTTCTACTGCTGCTGCCACCGCCAATTCCCTTCTCTGACGCTGAAGGAAGGAGAGCGCAGCGCGCGTCTCTCCTACCCCTCACTGTGTCCCCGTCTCTGGCAGTCATTAAAAATGTCTCTCGGCTGTCAGCCATTTAGAGCTCGCAGACCGGCTCTTGATTGGTTACCAGCCCGTGAGCTTTGATTTGCTGACAGCCACGGACACAGTGAGTGAGGTGAGGCACAGGAGAGACGCGCATTGCGCTCTCCTCCGCTCAACATCAGAGACGGGAATTGGCAGCAGCAGAGGAGGGTGAGCACTGTTGGGGGCATTTGTGTATCTTGCAGCACTGGGTGTATTTGTGTATCTGGCAGCACTGGAGGCATATATGTATCTGGCACCACTGGGAGCATATGTATCTGGCACTGCAGGGGGCATTTATGTATCTGGCACTGCTGGAGGCATTTGTGTATCTGGCACCTCTGGGGGCATTTATGTATCTGCCACCTCTGGGGGCATTTGTGTATCTGGCATCTCTGGGGGCTTTTGTGTATCTGGCACCTCTGGCGGCATTAATGTATCTGGCAATGCTGGGGGCATATGTGTATCTGGCACCGCTAGGGGCATATGTGTATCTGGCACCGCTGGGGGCATTTGTATATCTGGCACCACTGGGGGCATATGTGTATCTGGCACCACTGGGGGCATATGTGTATCTGGTAACGCTGGGGGCATATGTGTATCTGGCACAGCTGTGGGCATATGTGTATCTGGCACTGCTGGGGGCATTTGTATATCTAGCATTACTGGAGGCATATGTGTAAGGGCACTAGACACAAAATGAAGGGAGGTGAAGGCTAATAGACACAGTGGGCAGGCTGAGAGGCAGAGTGCAGGGTGGGATGCTGAGAGGCACAGAGTGAAGGGGGGAGACTGAGTGACACAAAGTAAGGCAGATTGGAAGAGATGCGTGACAGGGAGACGCAGGTGGGAGATGAATGTGGATGAGAGACAATGCTGGGAGGGTATGATGGTGAGGGTGAAAGACAACGCAGGGAGGGAAGGATATGGTGTGGCTGAGAGACACAGGGAGGAGATGATGGTGTGGTTGAGAGGTGACATGAGTCTGGTTGAACCTCTGTGACATTATGATGACCTTGGTTATATTCCTACACAAAACAGCATCTTCTGGACCATGTAATTTCCTGCATGAATAGTGATTACTGATAGAAGATGCTGTCTGTCCAGGGAGGACATTTCTTCAGAGGTTCCCGTTGTAAGAAACCACCATATACTGTAAGTAAGGTGCATATGGAATGGAAATGAATGCTCCCAGAGTGATGAGAAACAGGTGGTGTGCCATGTTGACACGCTCACATTTGCAGTGGCCACGCCCCTTGCGGTATGTGTTTTATATTGCTTTGAGTTCCAATAGGCAGTGCTAAACACACACAATAGGCGATGCTAGACACGCCCAGTAGATGGTGCTAAACACACCCCTCCGACGGTGCACCCCCTAATAAAATGTTCTGCGCATGCCTATGATGCCGTGTGCATGTGCATAAAAGTGTAATCAATGAGTATACAGATACAAAATATCTGGCAAGTTTTAGGCACATTTTACAGATATGTCCTCATACACTTAGCATTCATATGCGCTATGGCACAAGACGCTCGGGAGGTGCAGCATCCTACTGTATCTTGTTTTTTAAATTTTACATCTTATTGCAACACAGACATAGCAAAACACCACTCAGTATATAATAGATACTGGACTGTGACTTTAACAGCACAGAATTTAGGGGTCTATTTACTAAGCCTTGGATGGAGATAAAGTTGCTGGAGTTAAAGTACCAGCCAATCAGCTCCTAACTGTCCTCTTTCAAACACAGCCTGTGACATGGCAGTTAGGACCTGATTGGCTGGTACATTATCTCCATCGACTTTATCTCCATCCAAGGCTTAGTAAATAGACCCCTTAGTTTTCATCATGTACAAAGTTTCAGGTGAAGCACAGAATTGGCGTGAGAAAAAGCAATGGCCTACATCATAGCAATTTGTATACAGATTCAGACCCGGGCACAAACAGATGTAAAAATGTTGCACATCACATTGATCAGTGCAATCTAGCAATGTAGTTTTATTGCTCCCAGTTGTTTTATTTATGCAGCGGCACTGAGGGGGGGGGGGGGGGGCATATACTCTTTCCCCTGGCCCCTGCCTGTTGAAGGGGCCTGGCAGGGGCCTGGGTCTCAATGCCCCCCTTCCCTGTTTCGGATAGGGAGAGAATGGACCAACCTCTGGGCACACGCTGCTGTGTGCTGGACTGGGGAAAGAGGCAGCTGCAGAAGCAGTGAGATCTCTCTCCCAACGTGATGGGTGGGGGGAGGCTACGGGGAATGATCGCACCTGCCATTGCTGTTCTCTGCTGCTGAACACCAGATCTGACACCAGAACCCACCTGCGTGGCCACACATAGGGGTAGATGTATTAAGCCTGGAGACTGCATAAGGGAGTAATAAACTAGTGATAAGTGCAAGGTGATAAACGCACCAACATTCAGCTCCTGTCAATTTACATATTGGAGCTGATTGGCTGGTGCGCTATCACCTAGCATGTATCACTGGTTTATCACTTCCTTAAGCCTTCTCCAGGTTAATACAATTATCTGTCTGTTTTAGGGGGTCTGGTCACACATCCCTGCATTAGACACGCCCTCTCCCAGTACCGGGGTCTGACAGAGCTGTAGGCGCTCCTGTATTTATGTGATTAAGAAGCACATTTTAAAAAAAAATATTCCAGGCGCGGCCAAGTCACCTGGGACTAGTCACGCGTAAAGGTGCTATTTGTCATGACTAGACTACAGTGTATGAAGACACATCTGTAGTTTTTCGGGCCCCACCTCCTACCCTTTCCATGTAGGTTTTTCTCCTTTTAGCAGACATTTATGTTCTCCTACATATTAAATGACACTGTAAGTACTGCTCTCATACATTACATTCTTACTGTGCTGAACTTGTGTAAATCTAGTTCTGTATACAATTGAAACATAATCAGCATTGTCCTTCACCTGAACAAAAATCGGAAGATAAAAGGAAAATGTGAACAGAAGGCAACGTTGACCCGTTCTCTTTTTAAGCTCTTGGCTCTATTCCCTGCAAGTTGTCTAAATACTTGCCAAGGTTATCTCCCCCTTGTGTATACCATTTTGTTATTTTTCTTGTTAAATAAATCAGTTAGCTTGCAAAGAACATGCAGAGATATCCGCTTGGCCTTTCTTCTGCTCTGCATCTAAAGTATGTTCTGGTCTAATAGCAAATATTAGGTTTTGATAACAGATGTTAATGCATTTTATTGTAGTATGCAATGGAGATTAAACCTACAGGCTCTAGAGTCTATAAATATGTGTAATTTCACACTTGGCTGGCATTCACATGAGCTGAGACCCTAACTTTAGCTGTGAATTTATTGTTAATACCTGCAAATATCCAATACGTAGTTAACACTAAAAGGCTTTGGATGATTTTTCAAGGAACTTTATCAGTATTGTATCTGTGATATGCTGATATGTGATGAATAACTGAGAGGTGTTGTCCATAGCAACCAGAAATACATTTGCTTCAATTCCCTACATTTAACTTGAGAAATGACACTTACAATTGAACTGGTTGCTGTGGGCATCACCCATGACCCAAGTTTCATGAGATAAACTACCATCCCTCGTCTCTGACCCATGCCTCTCCTAGTAACTACATCTCACTCCCACCTTAAAGACTTATCAGATGCGCCACACTTATAGAAATCCTTTGACTGGCCAGTTGTCTCCCAGGGCTAGATGCATCATCGCTTGGAAAGTGATAAAATGGAGAGTGAAAAAGTGACAGCCAATCAGCTCCTAACTACCATTTTTCAAACACAGCCTGTGATATGGCAGTTAGGAGCTGATTGGCTGGCACTTTTTCACTCTCCATTTTATCACTTTCAAAGCGATGATGCATCTAGCCCCCAACCTTCAACCTTTTTAGCTCTCTCTCAAAATCCACACCTTCACTATAGACTGCCCAGCTCCCCCCGTGACTGTCTCAGTGTTGCCCTCTTCTTATGTTGTAAGCTATCACAAGCAGGGCCCTCTCTTTCCTTTGGTTTTTCTCATTATAAAAATAAACAGCATCTGACTTCCCAACTGAAAAGAGATTATTGTAGCAGTTTCCAATCCTGAGGGCGTAGAAATGAAGTCAGCTGACAGATAACTGCTGGCTGTAGGAAAGGGCACTGGACAGCATGCAGTAATATGGATGATCTGAGTAATATCTGTCTGTGGTGCTGTGAATGCAGCTTAATTGCTTGTCAAAAAAGTTTTCAACAGATTAGGATGATAAATACAATTTTAACACTCAGGGCAGTATTAAAAATGGACTATGTACAGTTGTTATATACATGCATAAGAGAAAAAGGTGACAAACCTCTTGACTTTCTGTGTGCCGAAATGGGTATAGATTAATTGTGTTACTGAGTATACATTGATTGTACAGGCATTGTGTTAAAGATCAGCAGAAAAATATGACTGCGTTAAAGAAGCATTGATTAATTGTTTTAGGTCATTGACCTAGCAAATCGAAAAGATGGATGAATCTTTAATGATGAATAAGTAATTGATGCGGTATAAACGCTAAGGGCAAATGTAGCTATAATCCCAGTGAAGACTGAAAACAGAAAATGATACAGTTGTATTGAGCCCCATAGATAATAATCGCTCTTAGAATGGGGGTAATCGTGCTGGGTATGCTGAAAAAGAAAATAATACATAATAATGAAAATACGCTATTCCACAGTTTCCCAAACTCCAAAATTACAGTCCAGGCTTTAAGAATATCCATGCTTGAATCCAGATGGTTAAATCAAATTTACTGAGGTATTGATTAATATCCCTCTTCCACTAAACAAATAGCCTGGGTTATTGCTGGGGGGCCACCAGTGTCAACGTTTGGTGTAAAAGGGTCTCTGAAAAGTAACCTGGGTCCAGTTAGCAGGGAATCTGACCTTGGTAGGACCCAGGTAACGGTGTGGGGTAAGCATGTGGAGAGCCAGCTCACCGGCACTTGGTGTCATCTCCAAGCGCTAGCAGAGGGAAGATTCACCACTAACCCAGGTCCAGCCTGCAGTGTGAACAAGGGGGATAATTCAGATCTGATCGCAGCAGCAAATATGTTAGCTAATAAGCAAAACCATGTGCACTGCAGCGGGGGGCAGATATAACATGTGCAGAGAGAGTTAGATTTGGGTGGGTTATATTGTTTCTGTACAGGGTAAATACTGGCTGCTTTATTTTTACACTGCAATTTAGATTTCAGTTTGAACTTACCCCACCCAAATCTAACTCTCTCTCCACATGTTATATCTGCCTCCCCTGCAGTGCACATGGGGGGTCATTCAGATCTCTTAGCTAGCCAGCGATTTTTGCACTGCTGCGATCAGATAGTCGCCGCCCATTTTTTTTACATTATTTTTTTTCTCTAACCTTGTTTGATCCTTTTTTTTTTTGTAAGGCTATCCTTATGTCTATCCCATGCATGTTTAAATTGCTCCACTGTCTTAGCCTCTACCACCTCTGAAGAGAGGCTATTCCACTTATCCACTACCCTTTACTGTAAAACAGTGCTGTAAAACAGATTAAAACCATGTTCAATTACTCAGGTTGGACCCGGGTTTTTGGTGAAAAAAGGGTATAAACCACTTGTGCTCACCATGGATATTCTAAAAACAGACTGTAATGGTGGAGTTTAGGAAACTCTGCTCTATATGCTTGATCACTTTATATACAATCTATACGTACAAAAGAAACTATCTGTCACTTTGTTTAGACCTTGGTCTTCGACCCACATTCACTTTATTGCAACAGCCCCTGGAAGACAAGTCTATGGCTACTTGAGGGGAACTGAAGGCCTAAATGGAAATAATAGAAGGGTAAATCCAGCCTACAATTTAGTTAGCACCAACAGCATCATTCGTTTATATTTTTCGTAATTGCTAAACAAATCTTGAGGTTCATATGTTTATTTATTTAGATATATTTCTGGCTTTCTCCACCCCTTCACGCTCATTCAAAAAAATCTTTCTGGAATACAAACGTATAGCAGATGCCTCCTTTTTTAGCATTTCATTTGTTGTGAGTTTCCCAGAGAAACAAGCTAAAAAATAGGTGAACAAATGGGTAAAACGTAATCTCTAGGCCTATATTACTGCGATTTTCATAAATGATCTCCACTGATAGGTGAACCCTGAATAGCCCGCTGGTTGATATGCCGACCAACAGGGACCATTCCCACTCAAATCCACAACACTCATAGAGTGGGCATAGAACCTGTGGTGAGCGCAGCGAGCCACTGTGCCCGCAAGGGGCTTCATTGCTCTCGTCCACCCTGCTGGCCATCTAACAACCAGGATCCCGGCGTCGGCATGGTGACCGATGGTAACACGAACCCAACCCCATTGTATTGGTAGCAATGTAAAAAAAAAAAAGTTCGATTCTTATACTGTATATGCATACATTTTACTACTGTAGCTTTGTCTAAAAAGTTCTTCAGCAGTAGAAGCAGCATTACCTATATGGTTAAAAGCACCTTGAGACCTAACGGAGAAAAGTGCTACAATAATAATAATAATAATAATAATAATAATAATAATATTAATAATAATAATTTATTATTATTATTATTATTTTTATTATTATTATTATAATTATTATTATTATTTAATCAAAAATGGCTTCATGAAGGCATTTTTGGCAATATTTTTTTTTATATTGAATTTGAAAACATGTATTTTTCTTATTTAAAAAATAATGTTTTTAACCCTAAAGAGAAAGCTCTTTATTCAAATGTCCAATCAAGTGTCCAATCAGTGTTCAGTTTGGCCACGTAGGTACTGTACTGTAGGTAGCCAAATTGGTGATTTGATACCTTGACATGCTAAACCCTTGTGATTGTGATCACGATATTATTGCAAAAGCAAACTCATTGTAACCATCGTACCAATTTTCCCAGTAATTATTTGATTGCTGAAGCGTAAAAAAGTAGATATTATATGACAAATTATTACGTTGGTTCCTCTTCTTTCTAGAAAGTTATTGTTTGATATGTTAGAAAGAGAAAGCTATGTGAACATTGCATATTATAAATGCTGATAGGTGAACAGGGTGTTATTGTCTGTATTGGGGCTATAGGAAGGTGGTTGCATTGCTAGTGATGATCATAGAAAATGTATATACTACTGTTGCACGCTTTGTTAGTAATGTTATGTGAGGGAGAAACACACTGTTTCTGTGTGCTGTTATTGTAAAGTATTTATGTTCTGTAATGTGGAATTTGGGAGCTTTCCATTGAATTGTGTGTTTGGGCTGAAGCCTCCATTCCTGCTCCAGCAACAGGCCTGGCAGAGCTGACTCTTTAATAATGTTACCTAGCTGTAGGGTTATGTAAATCTCAGTGAGGACCATGTAACTTTTTATGATACCCTGCATGAAGCTATATAGTATTTCTCATGAAAATGAAGCGCAAGCCAGTTAGGTCTGGCTGTGCATAATTAAACCCCTAAGTGGGTTCGGCATAGTGCCTATTACTTGCTCCCTTTAAAAAGTGTAGTTGGCTGATTTAATTAAGGTGTCAGATATTTACAGTTGTATGTGGGCAACTTCCACTCTCTTTCGTCTTCTTTGTTTCTTTGGTTTTCAAGGTGGCGGTTCACAGCTGATGTTCTTTTTTGATTTGTTAAATTGCTTTAGTGGGTGCGCTCTACTATGTTTTTTATGATGGCCAATCTAATGTCCCTGCCCGGAATTTAACACAAACCCATCCGGGCATGTTCAGTAATTATGGAAAATGAACACCAATGTTTTGGGTTAGTTTGAATGTTTGCTGTTTATGCATGATTATTGTATGTCACCCGTTTTGGGCTGTCACTATACTAATTTTAGGAATTACCTTTAAATATAAAACTTTATTAAATTGGCTTTTAATTAATCTGTATTGGAAATGTCAACTCCTGTGTCTAAGTACTATGCTAGTAAGTAACTGATAGGGGGTTTAAGAGCCTGCAAGGCTGGACTAACAGGTACTTGCATTGCTGATGAAATGTATATATGTATGTACAGTATTTCTGTTCTGATGTACAGTGTGTACTTCTTGTTCAGGACTTTTCAACCTCTAGATGGGTGAATATATTACCAGGTCTAAACCCTGCAAATGGAATTCTAGAACTGTCTATCCTTGCTATAAGTCCAGTGGCAAAAATGTGTGTGAGCAATCCTTCAATGCCATATTGACAAAATCCTTACAAATAAATAATCCTTACAAAGAAATAAGGATCAAATAAGGTTTGAGATAAAAATATGATAAAGAAAAATGGCCGACTAGATGGGCCAAGTGGTTCTTATTTAACGTCAAGTTCTATGTTTCTATGTTATGATAATATCAACATTATCTTAGACCGTAAAGCTATACCTCTAGATACACTTTTACCGTGGAGCCGCTATGGCCGCTAGACTGAATACACGTGTTACGCACTTTGTACGCTATTTGCGTACAGAGTCCCATACGTGGTACGTACTTGGCGTATCCACGCCGCGCTGAGTGTACAGAGTACACACAGCGTGCGCACACACAATTGATAACCTTTAAACCTTGAGAGTGATACAATGCAATGATATGTTTACACTTTAAACCCTTAGCAGCAAAGTACTGCAACGATATTATACCTTAAACCTTAAGTAGTGCTGACGGTATAAAGTACCCGCAGTGCGTACACCTTATCAAGACTTATAAACTTATACAGATAAATATACTTTAAAACCCTTGCAGGAAAGTGAAGACACAACACCGATTTGTAGTTGAAACCACAGGGTTCTAAGGCCACCGTGGATTATTCCAAAAGGTAAAACAGTACAAATCATACACTACAGGCTAACAAGATAAATCTAAACAGAGTAATGGCTACAGAGAATGTACATACGTGAGAATGTTCGCAAGCGCAACCCAGCCGGTCCTCCGCTTGTCAGGAAGAAAGCGTTTAGAGTTTTCTGACCAGCCAGGCAACAATGGGCTTTTTATACACAACTTACATACACAATACAATGGTCACTGTAATTGCATTGTCCATTGGACACAGAGATGTGTCTTTTCATTACAGGAGAGGTCATAGGTTGATTTGAAAAGATGGGCGATGTCTTTCTCCAACTGCTCTGGTGGGTGGTATCCACTGGATTCCCGCCGCATACATAATATACAGTAAATACAGTTAATATCTATATTCTACTTTTGCACATAACTATACGCTGGAACAAGCGATCTTTCTCTAACCAACACCGGAATGTTACTCTTAAAATACCCTACGGCTGGATACTAGACATCACCTTCCAACCTTTATCTGACCCTTCCTATCATGCAAAGGCGAATCCTTTAGTCCTGGAACTGTTTAAACTATTAATACTCGCTGATGTGGTGCAAGGGAGTTATATCTAAAATGTACACTATTTGGGTTAAATATGCAATGTTCTAATAACCCTCTACGCGCTCACAAACTCCGCCGTAAATACCCATACCACGCGCATGATCGCAGGAGTGATCCTACGCAAATTGCGGATATGTGCACGCACGGCGGACTGAGTGCACGCGCAGCGGGCATGTGCATGGGGTTAGTACAGGGCATATGCATTACAATATTATTCGACTTTGACAGTCCACCCTTTGGCAGTCAACAATAACTGCCACTATCTAAACATTAAACAGAAAAATATACAATACAATATCTACAGATGGTTGGATAAAAATATACAATACATTATCCACAGATAATTGGGTGGTAGGAGGAGAGGTGTAGGCGGGAAATGTATGACCTAGTGGGATAGTAAAAGCATGTATGTATAAAATCCATGTGTGAGGGGCATGTATCATCGTGCCGTATATGTTCTAGATAAGCTTCGAGGTATTGCGAAGTATACATTAAATCCTTCTCATCCCGTATTAAGGGTCTGTAAGTGGGCCAACAAACACTACCAAGCTCTTTTCGGCTTCTTGTTCCAACAAATGGGGTTCACATTTAGTTGATGATACATGGAGGGGGAACACATGTGAATGCTAATATGTGGGTATCACCTGTCGACTATGTGTGTCACTACCTGAAGGTTGTAGAGATGAAGATAAGACACATATGTACAATACATTCACATAACATTTTCGTAATCATTCTTGGGTGTTGATTGAAGTCTTCTCCGGATGGGTGTATTTTGCTGAGGGAAAACAAAGGAGAAACGGGTGAAAGAAACAGACCGTGGAATCACGTTTTATCACAACATTGTCTCTATTGATGGGTCATAAATTAAATCAGTTGCTGAACCAATGCCCCCGCTCCTTAAACTCATCACTTTGGTACCGCGCTTGTGCCGCGTTAAAATTCGAACTCATCTAAATATCAAACCAATCATTATGACAACTCCCAGGATGCAAAGGAGAAACTTTCCTACACTCACGATAACATTTTGAGCCCATTCTCCTAAACCTGAGAACCATTTTCGTGGGTTCAACCATGAGACCCAGCCGGTCAGTTCATTTACTCACAGCAGTAAGGGTAAGGTTGTGTCTTCTCCGGAACTCCCACTTCAATTGCAAGATATCGTCCATCTTTTGATCTATGACCTCGGTTGGGTCATCAGTGCTGTTTGTAATGTACGTGCAGCACTTCACACCATACTGAGTTGCCAAAGTGACACAGTACCCGCCTGTCACCGCTGTGATATAATTGAGAACCATCCTGTGCTGGATCAGTTCCGTTTTGTAAGCTTGCAACTCCCTCCCTGTATACCTGAAGGTGTCATCATACATCTCGGTGATATTATCTATTAGATTCGCTAGCGCATGGATATACCTATAATTTATAATTCCTCTGGCGGTACGGGTGATGTCTAACGCGAGTAGGAATTGAATCCCGGTGGATTCGTGTATCAAATCAGAGGCTGCGTGCTCTGTCCTATCTATAAGGTGTCAACACTCTCCCAATGTAACACAATCCCTGTGAGTTTGGGGCAAGCCACTTATACGCCTTCCTCCCGCATATGAAATATGCATCATCGGGGAGAACATATGGGACAGAATATGACATTACAATATTGCAAACCTTCCAAGTGAAAAATCCTATCCCTAACTCTCTCATCTGTTCAGTACACGTATCAGGCTGTATGATATGCGCACAGTACCCTGGTGATACTTCTCCAACCCGCATGGTCCTACTTCCTAGAGTTAACCTGTACCGAAAATACCTTCCACCGTCGGCTATTTGGCGTATAAGTTCTGAGTCTACGGGCATTCTGTCAGCTCTGTGTGAAAATGCCATGGTTTGGTTATTCCATGTCACTTCCCAATTTCCCGGCTTTCGAGAATTGGAAATGTTGAAACATATTAAGGATCTATCCACATGGTACTGGTGGAGCTTCAAACTAGGGGGCCTAGAAATATTAAATTTCTTGTCCACCGGTCTCCCACCCCGTAATTCAAGTACCTCATCTATTGTTAAAGGATACGGTACTAGTCCTGACTTGCTCTGACCTTGAGGTACTTGTGAGCACACCCAGCATTCTGTTTGGTTTAAAACATTACCCACTAATGAGTGATAATCACTCAATGGGTGACGGTCCATGTTGATATTAAGGCTGGACTGACATTTCTGGATGCACCCGTCCTCAACTATGTTTTCACAGTTTCTACAAATACAATTTTCCTCAGCCAATAACCCTTCAGAGTGCCTCCTAGTTTCTTGACTACCAGATAGTTTTCTGATACTCGCCTTTGCTCGGTGGATGTGTTTCTCTTGGAATTCTACAAATCCGTCCTTGCCATCAGAACCCATTCCAGATCCTTTCTCGACCTCTCTGGTACTCTCACCGAAATAGACTACTCTGGTCAACAACAGGGTCAACAGGAAAACCCGGAATGTAGTCTCTTGGGGTAAGTCCATCTTGTTAAAGGGAGAGAAAAAGGAGCAAGGAAGGGGGGAATGAGGGTAATGGCAGATGGAGAAAATAATAAAAAGGAAAAAGAAATTTGGTGCGACAACCGCCTCTGGTCTTGTAGTTCTCCGTGCTCAGGTGCCGTGACAACAGTCCTGCCTCTCAACCTTCCCAGAACAGACACTCTAGTGATACGATTTCCTCTACACTCTGCTCTTTGTCACGGGTTCTCTCTGGGTCAGCGACCTTCTTACAGTGGGACGAGTGGACCCAAGTCTCTCTCTCTGCAACCTTTAATGCTGTCGTGCTGGTTAGTAAGACTTGGTACGGTCCTTCCCACCTGTCAATGAGGCAACCTGAGCGTAGAAAATTTAGAATCATTACATAATCCCCAGGTTCAATGTCATGACAATTACTGTTTGGTAGGTCAGGAATCACCAGCTTTAGATTTCTGTTTTGATTCCTCAACTGCTGGCTCATCCTAACCATATATTTTACAGTCACCTCATTATTGCATTTCAAATCATCCTGGGGGTCAATCATTACATGGGGTTGTCGACCAAAAAGAATCTCAAAGGGTGATAGGTTAAGGGGGGACCTGGGAGTGGTTCTGATGCTATACAATACAAGTGGCAAAGCTTCTGGCCACAACAATCCAGTTTCAGCCATCACTTTGCTCAACTTGTTCTTAATAGTGCTGTTTACTCTTTCCACTTTCGCACTCGCCTGTGGGCGGTACGGAGTATGCAGCTTACTATTAATTCCCATCAGTTTGCACATAACCTGAAAGACTTCACCTGTAAAATGGGTACCCCTATCGCTTTCAATTATCCTAGGGATACCATATCTACACACAAATTCCTGCAAAATTTTCTTTGCAGTAAACGTAGCAGTATTTGTGGCAGCGGGGAACGCTTCTACCCAATTTGAAAACACGTCAATACAAACTAACACATATTTTACATTTCTGCAGGGTGGCAACTGTATGAAATCAATTTGTATTACCTGAAAAGGGCCATCTGTCGGCGGGATATGGGATGGTTCTGTTGGTATTGACTTTCCAATATTCTTCCTCAAGCAGATAAGACATGTCATTGCTCTCTTACCCGCATGAGAAGAGAATCCTGGCGCACACCAGTAGGCTCTCACCAGCTTACACATGCCCTCTTTGCCCAGATGAGTCAGACCGTGTGCCGCTTCAGCTAAGCTTGGAAGATATGCTCTGGGGGCTACTGGCTTACCTTGTCCATCTGTCCAGAGTCCTGAGGACTCCTGGCCATATCCTTTTGACCACCAGACTGCCTTTTCCTGTGGAGAACACAAATTTTGCATTTCACTTAATTTTTGTGTGTTGACGGTATGGAATACCATCAGTTGTGTGATATCTGTCTGTATGGGGGTGCTGGTTGCTGATTTAGCAGCTTCGTCTGCCCGGCTGTTACCAAGTGACACTGGGTCTTGACTGTAAGTGTGGGCTTTGCACTTGATAACAGCCACTCTGTCAGGTTCTTGTATCGCTGTTAGAAGCCTTTTTATATGGGATGCATGCGCTACAGGTGTGCCAGCTGCCGTCATGAAATTTCTGAGGCGCCCTAGGGCCCCGAAATCATGCACTACTCCAAAGGCATACCTAGAATCTGTATATATATTGGCTGACTTACCCTTAGCCAATTCACACGCTCTGGTTAGGGTGACCAGCTCAGCAACTTGTGCTGAGTGCGGTGGGCCCAGGGGTCCAGCTTCTATGATACCTTTGTCATCTACGACTGCGTATCCAGTACACAAGTCTCCCGAGTCCGTCTGACTGTGGCAACTACCGTCAGTGTAAAAAGTAAAATCTACGCCTTCCAGTGGGTTGTCACTAATGTCAGGTCTTGCAGTGAAAGTTTGGTTCAGATATTCCATACAATCATGTGTGTCAGTGTCTATACTAAATCCTCCTTCACCATCACTCTCATCCTCTACCCTTTGTGCCTGTCCAGGCACACCTGGGAGATAAGTTGCAGGATTTAGTGCGCTGCATCTCTTTATGGTGATGTTTACAGGGGCCATTAGTGCTAATTCCCACCTTGTAAACCGTGCTGATGAGACAAGTCTGGTTTGGGCAGAGTTCAGTAAGGCTGACACTGCATGAGGTGTATGGATGGTCAGGTTGTGTCCCAACACTACGTCTTCGCTTTTACTCACTAGCAGGGCTATCGCTGCAACACTTCGCAAACATGTGGGGAGAGACCGTGCTACGGTGTCCAACTGTGCACTGTAGTTAGCTACCGGCCTGCTGGCATCACCATGTCTCTGGGTTAGGACACCTGCCGCACACCCAGCACTTTCCGTACCGTACAACTCAAAAGGTTTCCCATAATCTGGCATGCCTAATGCAGGTGCCTATGATAGGCATTGTTTAAGTCTCTCAAATGCCAGTTCGGACTCATCTGTGTGAGAGATCCGATCTGGTTTGTTCGAGGAGACCATTTCCTGCAAAGGTAAAGCAAGTATGGAGAACCCTGGGATCCAGTTTCGGCAGTACCCACACATTCCAAGGAAAGTGCGGATCTGCTGCTGGGTTTGTGGCAGAGTCATGTCGCGAATCGCCTGTATTCTATCAGCGGTGAGATGTCTAAGTCCTTGTGTCAAGCAATGTCCCAAATATTTTACCTTGGTCTGGCACAACTGTAACTTATCCTTTGAAACCTTGTGTCCCATATTAGAAAGGTGAAACAGAAGCTGTTTCGTGTCTTTCAAGGACGACTCGAGTGAATCTGAACACAGCAGTAAGTCATCTACATACTGTATTAATACTGATCCGCTCTCAGGTTGAAAGGATTGTAAACAGTCATGCAAAGCCTGGGAGAAAATACTTGGGCTGTCAATGAAACCTTGGGGTAGGCGAGTCCAGGTGTATTGTACTCCCCTGTATGTAAATGCAAACAAATATTGTCTGTCAGGGTGCAAAGGGACCGAAAAGAAAGCAGAACAGAGGTCAATGACAGTGAAAAAATTCGCAGTAGGGGGAATTTGCATGAGGATGACAGCTGGATTTGGCACTTCGGGGAATTGGCTCTCAACTATCTTGTTTATCCCGCTTAGATCCTGCACTAGCCTGTATCCCCTCCCCCCACTCTTTTTCACAGGGAAGATGGGACTATTGGCAGTGCTGGACGTCCTAACTAGGATGCCCTGTTGTAGCAAGCGCTCTATGACTGGGTACACTCCTAATTCCACCTCTGGCTTCAGAGGATACTGTGGGATTTTTGGAGCTATCCTACCATCTTTTACTTGCACAACTACGGGAGCTACATTTGCCATCAATCCAGTGTCTTGTCCATCTTTGGTCCAGAGGGATTCCGGTATCTGGGAGATCATTTCCTCTACCTTGGATGGACACTTGTCTATAACAGCAGAGTGTGACATTAACCTTTGTGGGGTGTCTAACATATCCTGCACTTCCTGAACGTGATTCTCAGGTATATCTAAGAAGACACCTTCAGGAGTACAATATATGACACACCTCATCTTACACAATAAATCTCTCCCAAGTAGATTAGTCGGAGCCGATGCAGCTAGCAAAAAGGAGTGCTTGGTCTGCAAAGGCTCTATCGTAATCTCCGCTGGTCTACTTAAAGGGTAGTGTTGCACTACTCCTGTTACCCCCATTGCTGAAATTGTTTTACCCGTGGTTTTCATACCTACCGTTGAATTTAACACTGACCTGGCCGCCCCTGTATCTACAAGGAAAGGTAGTGATCTACTAGCTACATCAACTGTAACCTCGGGTTCATTTCCAAGGCTAGCAATCAACTTCACTGGCTGCAAACTACAGGTGTGGCCTAACCTCTATTGTATGCTGTGACCCTCCCGCAGCGCGCTGGCAGCTACAATATGTGAGGGGGGTAGCTGAGAATTTCCAGAGGTCTGCCAGTCCCTCCAAGGTGGGTACCTCCTTGTTTCCCCTGCGTGTGGCTCATAATTCCTCCTATGCAATCCCTGATCCCAATTACGTGTGTTATGCTGTGAGTCATGTTCTGGTCTAGGGGGTCGATATACGTTATGTGTGCTTTTATAATTACAATTCTGTGCGTAATGTCCTCTCTGGCAATTATAACATTTTACTACATACGACTTACCATCAGGGGTCTGGGGTTTTGGCTGATGTGGCTTCGTTGTCAGGGCTTTTATACTTACTGTCATCAGCTTATCCCCCTGTGACTCCCTGTGTTTAATGATGTTCCGATCATGCTCGATAGCGGACTCTCTTAATGCAGCCACCGAGATACCTCTCCAGTTAGGTTGAGTGGTTTGTACCCTTGTTCTCAACATTTCTTTTAAGCCGTCCATTAATACTGACACAGCTACCTCTCTATGATGTACATTTTCCTTAATGTCCTCGACCCCAGTGTATCTAGCCATTTCCTGCAATGCTCGATGGAAATATTCAGAAGCAGTTTCACCTTCTTTTTGTCTTATGGAAAAGATTTTATTCCACTTGACAACAGTAGGGAAATATACTCCTAACTGCAGATTGATCTGTCGTACATTCTCTTGAGTGTACTCATCAGTGAGAGGTACTTCTGCATCTAATTTACAATCAGCAATGAATTTCACAGGGTCAATATTGGAGGGCAAACATGCCCGTAGCACTGTCCGCCAATCTTTGTTTGTGGGTTCGGTGGCGTTACCTAATTCTCTGATAAACCTCTGACATGCGGCTAGATCCTTTCTGGGATCGGGAAATTCAGACATAATTGTCCTCAATTCTGTCCGGGACCAAGGACAATGCATAGCAATGTTCCTGACGGGAGTGATTCCCTGAGCGTCAGTCTTCCCATTGGGGACTGCGATCACCCTGACAGGATTTAGTTCAATTACATCATTCTGAGTTGCTTCTACAATGTGAGGTGCAATTGTCTCTGCATTATGTACTGTACCATACTTACCTATGGACACAACCTCACCTGTCCCTCCACTAGGGGCCTTTGCTACTGTTCTTACTGGTTGGGCCGTGACCACTTGTGTGTCTTGTATGGTGGCTGCTAGAGAGAGTGCCGATATCGTGCTGGGCTCATCTTCTTGGTCGCAGTCCTGAGGGAAGTTTAAGATGGGATACAACTTGCATGGGTTAACATTAATACATTTATCAAGTTCACTCTTATCATATATTAGTATGCCATTGACTGTAGCCACTTTCTCCCCTGTAATATAAGGTGGTGGTGGTGCAATTGCAATCAGTTTCCTGCTAGGGTTGGAACCGGCTGCGTGAGCTAGTTCCCTTTGCATATCACTCTCTCGTTGCCATAAATGTAAACAGTTTGAGTGTCTGATCCTTTGTTTTCGGGATTTTAACAGACATATCCTAATCCTTAAATTCTGCAACACCTCTGGATTAAAACTGCCTACCTTAGGGAATGGTTCCCTATCTTTCGCTGTCATACGTTCCCATTCATTGCATAAAACCTCTGCGTGTGATCCATATTTCTCACACATTATGTACCTCGCCGACCCCTTGGGCCGCGGAATATCAACCTGAAACCTGGTTGATCGTCCCTTACTTGAGCAACTGGCCCCCATCTTTTGCAGGTATTGCCTTCTCAGCTAATTCCTACAAAAAACCAAAATACTCAATATAAGGCAACGGTGAAAGTTCAAGAGTGTCACCCACTCACGCCCACGTTGGCCAATACACCTAAACACTGTCGTCAGCGCCGGTACATACCCAACCTAGGGCCCCTGTGTAACCTCTATTTACTGAAAGTATATGGGAGTGACTTACCCTTCCCAGTAAATATTGGTCGTTGGAGATTTCCTGAGTGACCAGCGAAAACTTCCTTAAAACAAAAAAATGTTACACAAATCACGTTGCGTGTGCTACACCTAGCGCTTATGATCCCGCGATTTTATGCAAAACTCGTAAAAGGGTATCACGGTGAGCTAAGTATTGCACCCACGAACGCGTGGTCCAATCGCACAGCGTATAGGTAACTGTTACTTATCCGCCGTACGACCAATGGAATCGTTTTTCAGGCTGTGAAACCTCAGCCGGAGCGTATCTGAACGGGCCTATATGGGTTCTATGCCAACCACCTGGGCTGCGCTCTCTAAACAAAAACCTCGCTGACCTTTGGTCTGCGGTACTCTATACCTTCGCTGACCTTTGGTCTGCGATATCTACTACTTTGCTCCTTTGTACTTTAATCAATGTTAACGTGAGCAAGCCACTCTCACGCCACCAAGTGTCCACTCACCTGGTGTGGTCTCCTACGGGATCCCGAATTCCCTGGGTCCACAAAACCTTTATTGTGTGCACACTCACGCTCGTTCACTCATATACACTTTGGTTTTTCTGTACAGAAAAATAACTTTCATTCAGATAAAACAGCCTTAGTTCCAGAGGTAATGCAGTAAAAAAGGTTTTTAAACTATATATTGGAAACTGATCAATTTGTGCTATTATCGTGTGGCTACCGTCTCGCCTAAACTAATACAATGCTATTGTGTGATTTGTATTTAGCGGTCGTACTTTTACGCACGTTGCGTGAACACGCCACGTGTGTATGCCTTTACGTTGCGTACGCAGTCCCGTACTCTGTCCGAGACACGTGTACAAAGGCCGTACGTCCGCAGTACTACAAATCCCACACTTCTATAAATGTAAGCGATATTTAACTATAATCGCTCACTTAACACAACACGCAGTTTCTACTGTATAAACCATGGGTCTTCAACCTGCGACCCTCCAGCTGCTGTGGAACTACACATCCCAGCATGCCCTGCCTCAGTTTTAGCATACCTTAATAGCAAAACTGTGGCAGGGCATGCTGGGATGTGTAGTTTCACAGCAGCTGGAGGGCCACAGGATGAAGACCCATGGTATAAACCTTTACAACTAGGCCAGGCTGCGTGTGCGTCTTACACTTACTTCCTTAACTATTAACTCTATATTTTAACTAAATAGCAACAATTTTTCTCAGTACAGGTCAAAATGAATCTAGTAATCAATGCTTATGGCAATAATGCGAGCAGATATGCAAAGTACAAAATACAGGTGTATGTGTGTGTTGTGTGCGCATTTGGCGCCAAACCAGAATTTTACAGATTTTAAAAATAGCTTTGCGTTCTTACCTTACGGATCCCTCCAGCATCCCTACAAACCATGCAGGGCAGACGCTTATCTAATCAGCACTAGTGTATCCACCGACCAAGAGAAGGCTTACGGGGGATACCTTTTCGCCCTTTGCTGATAGATAAAGTCTGCGTAAACCTGCTAGGCTGCGGGTATGAGTTAAAACCGGACGAGCTCCCAATTGATAATGTTGATATTATCTTAGACCGTAAAGCTATACCTCTAGATACACTTTTACCGTGAAGCCGCTATGGCCGCTAGACTGAATACACGTGTTACGCACTTTGTACGCTATTTGCGTACAGAGTCCCGTACGTGGTACGTACTTGGCGTAGCCACGCCGCGCTGAGTGTACAGAGTACACACAGCGTGCGCACACACAATTGATAACCTTTAAACCTTGAGAGTGATACAATGCAATGATATGTTTACACTTTAAACCCTTAGCAGCAAAGTACTGCAACAATGTTATACCTTAAACCTTAAGTAGTGCTGACGGTATAAAGTACCCGCAGTGCGTACACCTTATCAAGACTTATAAACCTTATACAGATAAATATGCTTTAAAACCCTTGCAGGAAAGTGAAGACACAACACCGATTTGTAGTTGAAACCACAGGGTTCTAAGGCCACCGTGGATTATTCCAAAAGGTAAAACAGTACAAATCATACACTACAGGCTAACAAGATAAATCTAAACAGAGTAATGGCTACAGAGAATGTACATACGTGAGAATGTTCGCAAACGCAACCCGGCCGGTCCTCCGCTTGTCAGGAAGAAAGCGTTCAGAGTCTTCTGACCAGCCAGGCAACAATGGGCTTTTTATACACAACTTACATACACAATACAATGGTCACTGTAATCGCATTGTCCATTGGACACAGAGATGTGTCTTTTCATTACAGGAGAGGTCATAGGTTGATTTGAAAAGATGGGCGATGTCTTTCTCCAACTGCTCTGGTGGGTGGTATCCACTGGATTCCCGCCGCATACATAATATACAGTAAATACAGTTAATATCTATATTCTACTTTTGCACATAACTATACGCTGGAACATGCGATCTTTCTCTAACCAACACCGGAATGTTACTCTTAAAATACCCTACAGCTGGATACTAGACATCACCTTCCAACCTTTATCTGACCCTTCCTATCATGCAAAGGCGAATCCATTAGTCCTAGAACTGTTTAAACTATTAATACTCGCTGATGTGGTGCAAGGGAGTTATATCTAAAATGTACACTATTTGGGTTAAATATGTAATGTTCTAATAACCCTCTACGCGCTCACAAACTCCGCCGTAAATACCCATACCACGCGCATGGTCACAGGAGTGATCCTACGCAAATTGCGGATATGTGCACGCACGGCGGACTGAGTGCACGCGCAGCGGGCATGTGCATGGGGTTAGTACAGGGCATATGCATTACAATATTTTTTGACTTTGACAGTTAGTAAGCAGTATTCCAGTGAATTTAGTTAACATGTATCCTGCATGTAGGAAAACATGAACTGCCATAAGAAAACATGCGGAACGGCAATATTTGAACTACAGGTAAATATGGAGTACAGTGAACTGGCGCTCAGTTCATGTACAGTATATTTATAAGGCAATGTAGAAAACCTACTGCAGAAGCCAATAGCTAGGAAACAGTAATATCAAGCTTGGATATTTAAAAATTCTAATATAATTAGTGATTCAGAGAATGAGATTCTGACACAGTATCTTTGTATAGAGCAGCTACACTCCATCAGCACAGCGGCATATGAAGACAGATAGTCAGAGCAATGTATGACTCAGGAAAAACCAGAGACTGTGCTTAGTGCAAATAAGATGAATGTGTGGTGTTAGCAAGACAGGGCATTTCATTTGTCTTTGTGAGAAATCCAGCACCCCAGGGACTAGAGCACCTGCAGTCGTAATGAGGATGAGCTCAGGCCCACACTGTAAGTCTGAAGATTTTAATGTAAATATTGACTTTGTATTAATGGTTTCAAATTGGACGTCTGTCACATAGGAACACAAATATTAGGAATGCATATGACCACATGAAACAATTTTATTTCCTATTCTGCAAACATTCCCATTGCTGAACCTAACTAAATTCTTAATAGTGCAGTAAGATATCACTTAGTACAGAACCCTGGATTACATACAAACAGAAGACATTGTTGTATATATTTATACAAACAATCTCTGGCATTTTAACAATGAGCCAGTAACTAGCCAAATACTATTCCAGAGATTTGTATAGGAAGATACACTTATTAATGGTAATTTCTATGCATATATTACTAACAGACCCTGTCTCCTAAATCACATTTTATGCAAAAGTAGATCAACTGATGGAAATACAGAAATTGTATGTAATGTACTAACCTAGAGTTACTGTAGATCTTCTGTTCTTCCTTTACGATGCCCGTCTGCTTTACAGTATATACGATTTGGGGGAGGCATTTGATATGCCGGCTGACGGGATCCTGTCACTCACCATACCGATGCCGGAAACCCGACAGCCTGCATACTGACAACTATTCCCCCTCTTGGGGTGTCCACGACACCCCTGGAGGGAGAATAAATAGCGTTGTGCGCCACCGTACCCGCAGCATGGTGAGCGCAGCAAGCCCGCAAGGGGCTCTTTTGCGCTCACCCTGCTGCCTTCATGCCGGCGGTTGGGATCCCGGCACCGGTGTGCTGGGAGCCGGGATCCCAAGTGCCGGCATAACATACTACACCCACAGTTTAGTAGTATATTTGGTCTGCATGCTGCCAAAAAGAGGATGTTCTATTAAAGAGGAGAAATAGAAATTGGGCCTTAACTAGTATTTAGGGCTGTCTTTCCTTTTACTGACTACCACTTCCATAATCTTCTTAGCCACTTCCATCTAGTTTTATTCCAATAAGCAAAAAGTACTGGCTTAGTATGTGCTGGATGCATTCAGATACATTTGCAAATACATCCTGAATGCAAGCTATGTAGTCATTATGTTGACATTCAGATTGTTGACACCATAATGCCAGCGTGGACGGCATTTTGGCATTCAGGATGCCGGCGTGTACAGAATGTCATCATACAACATGCCACCATTCACAATGATAACACATAATAATAACCTGTGATTATAGCTTTAGGGTTAGGGTTTGGCTGAAATTAGAGTTAATGTTAGATTTGGGTTAAGCTGCGATTAGGTTTAGGGTTAGGTTTGAGTTTATGTTCAGATTTAATGCAAAAACCCATTGTAGGAATTCTGACTTTTGATATTCTCATTGTGAATGCCAACATGTTAATTATGACCATGCTGACATCATGAATTTCGACATTCAGGCCGTGTCAACGTTATGCTGTTGACAATTTGCTGTGGACCTTCAGATTGCTGATTTAACATACCACACCTAAATGAAAGTGGTACAAAACTTAATTTTTTTTCTCCAAATAACCCATTCTTTTCAGTGGTGCCTCCAGTGTGTGTGTGTGTGTGCTAGGTGCAGAAACACTACTGAAATGAATGGGCTTGTCATCCGGGACTAGTTCCCAATAAAATAAGTAACAACAAGCAAGTTATAACAAAAAGTAAATACAAACATAGTTGTACAGCAGCAATCACTTATACCACCATCTATTATATACAGTATTTACAATGTGTTCCCATATAAATGAATGAATCAAACAATGTTCCAAAAAACATGCTGTAATGCAAACACATCACAGTTTTGAGCACAAATCAGAGCATTCTACAGCACCAAATAGCCCAATTCATGAAGCCACATTCTCTGCACCTCCCACCTGTTCCTTCCCCTTCTGTGTCTCCCAGGCAGGCTTGGACTGGGCCACAGGGGTACAGGGGAAACCACTGCCTGGGGGCCCACCTCCTGCTCTAAGGATCAGGTTCCAGACTGTGCACTTGAATTATACATTATACATATGTTACCTTATACTGGACAATGGTGTATTTTCTACAGTGCATTGCTGTTATTAATCTGGTACATTGTCCTGCATGCAGCAGCTGAATTTACTGTATATATTTATGAAGGGGCCCAGACGCTGCACTCTCTAATTGTTAGTCAAACCAATGAGGTGGCTGGCCACACCCCCTCTACAGACTGACCACACCCCTAACATAGGCCCCTACCACTGCATTCACCCGGTGGGCCCTACATGCCCCAGTCCGACACTGCTACCAGGAGACCCAGATAAAAAGTTGGCAAGTATGATTTAACTATTTTACCAAGGCCATTCTGAGGGCAGACCGTTTGTATATGTTTAGTAAAGTGAGTGTTAGTAGACAAATCACACATCGGAAATAAAACATCAAGTTACAGAAAAACTTATCAACAGCAGAGTTGCAATAAAGCTGTTCTTCAAGAAATACATTATTCTACAGCTCCTAGGGCAAATGTCCTAAAGGCACAAAACGTTCTCATCCTACACATTGCTGTTCTTTTGCAAGCTCCATTTCATAGTAACAGCACATTCTAAATGGGAATAAAATGAAACAGTCCTCATATGGCTCTAAATTACAATACAACAGAGGACGTATGTTTCTCCTGTTTTTCTCCCCTGTTTTCGCCAGGTTTGTGTTTGGCAGTGGTGCTGTTTCGCAGTGTTCTACTTAGTAATGGTTTTGTTGTCATGGGATTGCAGGGTGGGTTATTTTTCGCTAAAGTTTATATTAAATACTGTGCAGCATTGGGAGCTGTTGTGGTCTTCTGCCAATGAAACAGGTCCAATGAAGTGAGTAGAAAAGAGGATGAGTGATCAATCACAATCTGGTGCTCGGTAGCCAAACTATACATACTGTGAGACTATTGTGTTTTGTTACGTATCTTGAAATGGTTATACAGTGTCATCTGAGTCCACACAGGACATTGCAAGGTAACAAAGTCACTTTACGTTAACAGACTGTAGCATTTATGTGTTCAGCGTTTATAAAAAGTTAGTTTCAGGCAGTCGTGTCACTAGGATTGGTGTCACCCAGTGTGGACTCCTTGCACATGTGAAAGGGGATGTGTCTGCATGGGAAATCTAACTCACATCCTAGAAATATTTTAGTTATGCATTTTAACACATTTTACATGTTCTTCCTGTGTTGCTTTTTTTTTTACAGTGCTATGCATTGCATCGGTGGCACACATTAGCGCTTGAGAAATAAGGCATTCTGATGTGTAGCACTTTTAGGGAGCAATTTAATTAGTGGTGATGGATGCTCAATGCTAGCATGCCGACACCTCGCAGCTCCCAGCATTGCAAATTTTTCCTTGCTCTCTATAGAGGTGCACAGGAAGATATGGTGTGTTGCAGTACTATCATTTTTAGCGATTAGTGCAGAGTTTTCTAAACTCCGCCATTACAGTGCAGGTTTTAAGGATATCCATGCTTGAGCAAAGGTGACTTAATTCGTACTTCAGTCAATTTGATTTAACCATCTGAACGGATGTGCGATGAGGTAAATGAATCAGGAGGCACTGGTTAGCACCAGAGCCAGACTTACACGCAATATATGAGCCAAAGTGGACTTCTGGGCATTATACACAGGTACAGCGGTAAAAACTCCTGGAAATTTGGTAAGTTTTGATTAGAGATGTGCAGAAAAGATTGGCAACCTGCCATAGGCTTTTACTCTAGAGTTTTGGCTATAAAAATGATTAGATGATTAATGCAAAGAAGATATTTCAAACATATTTTGTATTTTTCATATACTTTATACAGTCAAAACTCTGGTGCAAACGTTAGTATGACAGGAAAGGCTCTGCCTCACCTGCCTCACCCCACCCCACAGGAAAGGCTCTGCCTCACCTGCCTCACCCCACCGCACGTCACTGTCCTTAAAATCTGGAGTGTAATGGCTGAGTTTGGGAATCTCTAGATTAGCGTATCTGAACATTCCTCTACTGCCATTTATTTGTCCTATTGTTCATGTGCTTTTCAAACATTTAACACATAAAAAGCACTAACAGAGCAGATAATAAGCTTTCATGTTCTGTTCTTTAGAAAACATAGTAAATAATATTAAATAATATGTAACAGCATGGAAATTAAAACCTGTGGTATTTTTTATTGCTTTGCTTTAGTGCCTGATTTGAATATTTAATGTTTATTATTATAAGGTACTAGTACTTGCATATTCAGAGTTTATTATAATAAGATACACCATTGCATTTCAGTATGGTGATAATAGTATATATTAATAGAAAGAAATGTTTATTTATTGAAATAACTCATTTTTTATTCCTAAAAATATATATACATTTTGAAACATTTAAAAATATATATTTTTATAACATGCAGCTGGAAGCACAGACCGGGACCATGTCTGCTACCCCTCTGATGGTCACATACCCCATCACATACCAGCACCTGCCACAAGTTGTGGTCACCCTCTGTGCATGTGGAATTTGGCAAAGCTGTATCACTCATAAGCAGATGGATCCAGGGTTCTGCTTTTTTTTCTTGTTATAGTCCAGAAATAAAAAAATTTCAATTGTTGCAATAATTAGTTATAGAAAGTCTATGTTATCGCTGCACAATAATAAATAGACCTACTGTATATAGCTTAATTAACTATTAAACTGGTATAGTTGCATGGGATGCTACTGCAGCATCCAATGTAAGTATAGACCACCTCTGTCTGCTGGCTTTTACAAAGGAAATCCATTCTATACACATGCAGAATGGATTTTATGTAGCAGTCCGTGACCGTCAACATTGCTACTCATATCACGCCCCAGTATGCTGTGCAGCTAGCATTCTGGAGCGCATGGGCCGCTTTTAAAAGTGCAAGGAGGGTAATTTAAGTTCCTCCCCATCACTACTAGGCTGATTTCTGTGAGTGCTGAGACCAGCTGCAGCAGAGAATACTGAACATCAGTTCTCCTAACACATATTCTACCGTGCTCTCCATGTGTGGGAGGGGAAATAAGTGCTACTGTGGGATGACTAATGCATACCTCCAAACTTTCGGGAGGTAGGAAGAGGAACTCCCTGTCCGCACCTGCCGGAAAAAAGGCAGCAGAAAAGGGGGCGTGTCATCATGGTAAAGCCGTGACCGCGAGCCACTCCCCCATTTTACTTCACTATTGGGGCATGGCTAGCACTTTGTGAGCTGCTGACATTCCCCCTGTCCCTCCTGTCTCTGTGAATAGACTCTATGCTCATGCTAAGCAGAGCAGCAAGTTACAGAGCCTCCCAACTGCCCCCCCCCCCCCCCCCCCCCACTGTGGGACACTGCTGCCCGCGGGTGGGACAGCGGGACAGTTCTAAAAAAACGGGACTGTGCCGCAAAAATCGGGACAGTTGGGAGGTATGCTAATGCCTATTTTGGAATCTGCAGGCATTGGAGGTGGGGTCTAGCTAAATGCCCCATAAATAAGTAATGACCTGGGTAATGGGGATTGGGGTGTGTAAAATATATATATGATGACACATGTAGGAAGTGGGTTGTGTCAGTGGTATCTATTACCACTAAGGGGGTGGGGGTGTAGTGCTCCTAAGGATCAATAACCAATGGTGGGTCTGTTACCACTGAGAAGTGAGGACAATGTTACAAGTGGGAGCCTATGGGCATGGGGCATATTTTATTTAAAAAAAAAAAGTAAATACACTTTTTAAAATGTTTTCTCATACGTACTAGAGGATGCTGGGGATGCTTCAAGAACCATGGGGTATAGACGGGATCCGCAGGAGACATGGGCACTTAAAGACTTTAAATGGGTGTGAACTGGCTCCTCCCTCTATGCCCCTCCTCCAGACTCCAGTTAGATTCTGTGCCCAGAGAGACTGGTCACACACTGAGGAGCTCTCCCGAGTTTCTCGGAAAAAGACTTTTGTTAGGTTTATTATTTTCAGGGAGACCTGCTGGCAACAGGCTCCCTGCATCGTGGGACTGAGGGGAGAGAAGCAGACCTACTTCTCTGAGTTCAAAGGCTCTGCTTCTTAGGCTACTGGACACCATTAGTTCCAGAGGGTTCGATCACTTGGTCCGCCTAGCTGCTTGTTCCCGGAGCCGCGCCGTCACCCCCCTCACAGAGCCGGAAGACAGAAGCCGGGTGAGTATGAGAAGATCAGAAGACTTCAGTGATGGCAGAAGATGCGTTTGAGGTACCGCACAGCGGCCGCGCTGCGCGCCATGCTCACACACAAAACACGGGACTGCAGGGTGCAGGGTGCAGGGGGGGGCGCCCTGGGCAGCATGAAGACCTCAAACAGGACTGGCATAAGTTAAAACAGTGCTTAGGCACCAGTTAAGGGACCCCCACCAGTATAAATATAAATTTAAGTGGGACTGAAGGGCGCCATGTAGTGGGCGGGGCTTAGCCCACACAGCTCTGACCAGCGCCATTTTCTCTTCACAGAAGCTGCAAAGACGCTGGCCCTGACCTCCACACTGCTGTGCAAGTAACAGGGTGCAAAACGGAGGGGCACAAGTGATTTGGTGCTAATTGATATATAATATAAAGCGCTAACAGGTCTGGGCAGTCTTTTTTTTACTCGCTGCAGTACCAGGATAGGCGCTGGGTTGTGAGCTGGCAGAACTCCCTCTGTGTCTCTCTAACAGGCTTTGTTGTGGGTCTGTCGCCTATAGCCCCAGTGTGGTTGTGGGTGTCTGTACGTGTGTGTCGACATGTCTGAGGCTGAGTGCTCTTCCCAGGAGGAGGCTGGAGTGGGGACAGAAAAGACTGTGAGAGTGACTGTGTCGGCACCGCCGACGGACGATTGGGTAAATATGTTGAGTGTTCTGAATGCAAATGTGACTCGTTTGTCTAAGAGGTTTGATAAATCTGAGTCTAAGAACCAGACATGGAGAAAATCCATGGAAGATGCATTGTCACAAGCTCAGACCCCTTCGGGGTCACAGAAACGTGCTTTTACTCAGATAGCAGATACAGATACCGACACGGACTCTGATTCTAGTGTTGACTATAGTGATACCAGATTGAATCCAAAACTGGCTAAGAGCATTCAGTACATGATTGTGGCAATAAAAGAAGTGTTGCATATAACAGAGGACCCTACTGTCCCTGATAGTAGGGTCTGTATGTATAAAGGAAAGAAACCTGAGGTAACGTTTCCTCCCTCTCATGAACTGAACGCTCTTTTTGAAAAGGCTTGGGAAAATCCTGACAAGAAGATACAGGTTCCCAAAAGAATTCCAGTGGCATATCCGTTTCCTTTTGGGGACAGGGAAAAGTGGGAGTCAACCCCCATGGTAGACAAAGCTTTATCGCGTCTATCCAAAAAGGTGGTGCTTCCGTCTCCTGACACGGCAGCCCTAAAGGATCCTGTGGATCGTAAGCAGTAAAATACACTAAAATCCATTTATGTCACTACAGGTTCGCTACTCAGGCCTGCCGTTGCTTCGGCATGGGTGAGTAGCGCTATTGAAAAGTGGGCAGATAACTTGTCATCTGAGATAGATACCCTAGACAGGGATAACGTGCTTTTGACTCTAGGTCATATCAGGGACGCTGCAACATATTTAAAAGAAGCTGTAAGGGATATTGGGCCTATGCCATGGCAGTCTCGGCAAGGAGAGCATTGTGGATTCATCAATGGAATGTTGATGCTAACTCTAAGAAGGCGATGGAGTCGTTACCGTTTAACGGTAGTGTCTTGTTTGGTGACGGCCTCACTAACCTGGTATCTACGGCTACCGTGGGTAAGTCGTCATTTTTACCTTATGTTGCTGCACAACAGAAGAAAATACCCCACTATCAGATGCAGTCCTTTCGGCCCAATAAATACAAGAAAGGTAGAGGAAGGGGAAAAAGGTCACACGGCTGTGGCAAGTTCCCAAGAGCAGAAGTCCTCTCCGGCTTCTACCAAATCCACCGCATGACGCTGGGGCTCCTCTGCGGGAGTCCGCACCAGTGGGGGCACGTCTGAGGCTCTTCAGTCAGGTCTGGGTGCACTCGGACCTGGATCCTTGGATATTAGAAATAGTAGACCAAGGGTACAAATTAGAGTTTCAGGACATGCCCCCTCACCGATTTTTCAAATCGGCCTTGCCAGTTTCTCTTCCAGAAAGAGAGGTGGTATGCGCTGCGATACTAAAGCTGTGTCAAAATCAAGTCATTGTCACGGTACCCCCATCACAACAGGGGGAGGGTTTTTATTCGAGTCTATTCGTGGTACCGAAGCCGGATGGCTCGGTCAGACCGATTCTGAACCTTAAATCTCTCAATTTCTTTCTAAAAAGATTCAAATTCAAGATGGAATCTCTCCGTGCAGTGATCTCCAATCTGGAGGAGGGCGATTTTATGGTGTCGGTCGACATAGAGGATGCCTACTTACACGTTCCCATATATCCTCCACATCAGGCATACCTGAGGTTTGCTGTTCAAGATTGTCATTACCAATTTCAGACGTTGCCGCTTGGTCTGTCCATGGCTCCGAGGATTTTCACCAAGGTTATGGCGGAAAAGATGGTTCTCCTGCGCAAGCAGGGAGTTACAATTATCCCGTACTTGGACGATCTCCTGATAAAGGCGAGATCCAAGGAACAATTGCTGAAAAACGTTGCACTCTCTCTGACGATTCTGCAACAAAATCACAGTTGGTTCCGACGACACGGCTGTCGTTCCTGGGTATGATTCTGGATACAGAATTACAGAGAGTTTTTCTTCCAGTGGAAAAGGCTCTGGAAATACAGAACATGGTAAAACAGATTCTGAAACCGGCAAGAGTGTCGATTCTTCAATGCACTCGGTTGCTGGGGAAGATGGTGGCGGCGTACGAGGTCATTCAGTATGGCAGGTTCCATGCCAGGGTGTTTCAGTGGGACCTGCTGGATAAGTGGTCCGGGTCTCACCTGGACATCCACCGGAAAATATTCCTATCTTCCAGGACCAGGATCTCCCTTCTGTGGTGGCTGCACAGTTCTCACCTTCTGGAGGGACGCAGGTTCGGGATTCAGGATTGGATCCTGGTGACCACAGATGCAAGTCTCCGAGGCTGGGGAGCAATCACGCAGGGGAGAAATTTTCAGGGAAAATGGTCAAGCCAGGAAGCTTGTCTGCACATAAACATTCTGGAATTAAGGGCCATTTACAACGGCAATCTGCAAGCGGATCATCTTCTTCGCGGTCTGCCCGTCTTGATTCAGTCAGACAACATAACAGCAGTGGCGTACATAAACCGCCAGGGTGGAACAAGGAGCAGAGCGGCAATGGCCGAGGCCACGAGAAATCTTCGCTGGGCGGAGAAACATGCAAGCGCTCTGTCAGCGGTCTTCATTCCAGGAGTGGACAACTGGGAAGCAGACTTCCTCAGCAGACACGATCTCTATCCAGGAGAGTGGGGTCTTCATCAAGAGGTCTTTGCAGAAGTGACAAGTCATTGGGGAATTCCTCAAATAGACATGATGGCGTCCCGCCTCAACAAGAAACTTCAGAGATATTGTTCCAGGTCAAGGGACCCTCAAGCGATGGCGGTGGACGCCCTAGTGACACCGTGGGTGTTTCCGTCGGTATATGTGTTCCCTCCACTTCCACTCATTCCAAAGGTGATAAAGATCATAAGAAGAACAAGGGTTCAGGCGATACTCATTGTTCCAGTCTGGCCAAGGAGGGCCTGGTATCCAGATCTTCAGGAGTTGCTCATAGAAGATCCCTGGCCTCTTCCTCTACGAGAGGACCTGTTACAACAGGGTCCGTGCATGTATCAAGACTTACCGCAGCTACGTTTGATGGCATGGCGGTTGAGCGCCAAATCCTAGCCCGGAAGGGTATTCCCAGTGAAGTCATTCCCACACTTCTTCAGGCTAGAAAAGAAGTAATGGCAAAGCATTACCACCTTATTTGGAGAAAATATGTGTCTTGGTGTGAATCCAAGAAGGCTCCTATGGAGGAATTTTAGCTGGGGCGTTTGCTCCATTTTTTACAAGCTGGTGTGGATGCTGGCCTAAAGTTGGGCTCAATTAAAGTACAAATTTTGGCCTTATCGATTTTCTTTCAGAAAGAATTGGCCTCCCTTCCAGAAGTTCAGACCTTCGTAAAAGGCGTACTACACATCCAACCTCCCTTTGTGCCCTCAGTGGCGCCTTGGGATCTGAATGTGGTGTTGCAGTTCCTGCAATCTCATTGGTTTGAACCTTTGCGTAAGGTTGAGTTAAAGTTCCTTACTTGGAAGGTAGTCATGTTGTTGGCCTTGGCTTCCGCAAGGCGGGTCTCTGAATTGGCGGCTTTGTCTCACAAAAGTCCCTATTTAATCTTCCATGCTGATAGAGCGGAGTTGAGAACTCATCAGCAATTTTTGCCAAAGGTGGTTTCATTGTTTCACATAAACCAGCCTATTTTGGTGCCTGTGGCTACTAACGCTTTGGCGGAATCAAAGTCTCTCAATGTGGTCAGAGCTTTGAAAATCTATGTCGCCAGAACAGCTCAGATTAGGAAAACAGAGGCTGTGTTTGTCCTGTGGGTGCCCAACAAGATTGGGGCTCTTGCTTCCAATCAGACTATTGCACGTTGGATCTGTAATACGATTCAGCAAGCTCACTCTATGGCAGGATTGCCGTTACCAAAATCTGTGAAGGCCCATTCTACCAGAAAGGTGGGCTCATCCTGGGCGGCTGCCCGTGGGGTCTCGGCATTACAGCTTTGCCGAGCGGCTACTTGGTCGGGATAAAACACTTTTGCGAAGTTTTACAAGTTTGATACCCTGGCTGAGGAGGACCTCTTGTTTGGTCAATCGGTGCTGCAGAGTCATCCGCACTCTCCCGCCCATTTTAGAACTTTGGTATAAACCCCATGGTTCTTGAAGCATCCCCAGCATCCTCTAGGACGTATGAGAAAATAGGATTTTAATACCTACCGGTAAATCCTTTTCTCTTAGTCCGTAGAGGATGCTGGGAGCCCGTCCCAGTGCGGACTGTATCTGCAGTTTAGTTGTAGTTACGCTCATGTTGAGTTAAGTTCAATCAGTCTGTGACTGTTGTTGGTCATGCCGTTGCATGCGTTGTTGAATGCCATGTTGTACGGCGTGGTTTGAGGTGTGAGCTGGTATGTATCTCACCTTAGTTAAAACGTTAAATAAATCCTTTTCCTCTAAATGTTCATCTTCCTGGGCACAGTTCCTATAACTAGAGTCTGGAGGAGGGGCATAGAGGGAGGAGCCAGTTCACACCCATTTAAAGTCTTAAAGTGCCCATGTCTCCTGCGGATCCCGTCTATACCCCATGGTTCTTGAAGCATCCCCAGCATCCACTACGGACTAAGAGAAAAGGATTTACCGGTAGGTATTAAAATCCTATTTGTAACTTATTTGGAAAAAATGGATGGCTTTTATGTAAAAAAAATTGTCACTTAAGTGGTTAATAGCACTTATATGCAGGGGCGTCGGAACGTTTTAGAATGGAGGGCAAGGTATCTCATTTTTCGTGCCCTGGCAAAGCCACTGGGGAGGAAGAGGCTACATAACCCTGGAGGAGGAGGTTGGGAGTCCCAGGGACGGAGGCCCTACAATGGGGGGGAGGAGGAATCTGGGACCACAGCAGCTGTGCAGCCAGCAACCATCATCTTCATGTTAAAGATGAGGCTGCTGGCTGCCGCTGCTCTGTCCCTGCACTGTACAGAGATTGCAATGTGTGGTCTTTCACCTGAGTGCACATCGCTCCTCCTGTATATCGATGCATCTCATGTTTGGGAAGGGGGTGGGTTGAGCTGCCTCCATGCCCCCCATTCCAGCGCCTCTGCTTCTATGGGTGTGAAGAATTAAAGGCTGAGAAGATATTTACAAATGACTACAGTACCATAGATGTATGACTCCACCCATTATTTGCTTTGCTTTGATTTGTGCTAATGCAGCTGGAAAATTCACTGATCGATGCCAGATAAGGATTATCCTATTTCTTCCTGCCTACTAGTATTCTGTCACCTGTTTTACAACTTATCAGCCGTCAGTACCTTGACCAAAATATACAGTGGTGCTTGATTTCACAGTGTACTGCCTAAGTATTTTTGTACCTACTGTACATTACTGATGGCAATGGCACTAGTGTAGCCCACAGATGTATTTTCAGTGTGGCTGTAAAATATCTAGGATGAAAAAAATGAAAATAATAAAGCAGATATACAATGCTGCAATCTGCTTACACAGCTATGAAACAGATAATGTGCACACACAAGTAAGTATACAGTAATTGGGCTACTGGTAGTCACAGAGAGCATGCACAAATCTTTTATGTCCGCACAGTCCGGGAGTAATGAGTATCTGAGGAGCTGAGTGCTATATGGATACAGGTCACACAGGTGTGTCTATATCAGTGGTTCTCAAACTCGGTCCTCAGGACCCCACACAGTGCATGTTTTGCAGGTAACCCAGCAGGAACACAGGTGTATTCATTAATCACTGACACATTTTAAAAGGTCCACAGGTGGAGTTAATTATGTCACTTGTGATTCTGTGAGGAGACCTGAAAAACATGCACCGTGTGGGGTCCTGAGGACCGAGTTTGAGAACCTGTGGTCTATATCAATTAGAAAACCCCCATTATTCAGTATTAAAGGCGAATATCTACCAAACACATTACGGGGTGCTACCAAAAGCAAAAATGTACACAATGAGAGATAGAGAGAGAGATTTCAGTTGCCCTAAGGTGGTGCACTGTTACAAGCACTATTAAAATATAACTTTTAATTATCAATAATATGGTAAAACCAGCGAATATATTAAAAAAGAGGAAATAGAATCAGTGAAGAACAGAGAAATTTGTGGATAAAAATTATTCTGTGCACTGGATGTCAATGGATAATATCTTATTGATATATAAAATTCTTCAATTGAGTTTAGATCACAAAACTAGTGTCCAATTCTTTTGTACCTATTCAAATGAATTAATAATCATGTGTGACCACTTTACTCATATTATACTATATCCCATAGATGCCATTGAATCCACAGAGATGTTAATATGTATCTGTTGAGGTTCTGTATTCTTATGGGGTATCTCCCCTTGAGTAGCACGTGCTCATAGAGGTTGCAGCGATCCTGGATATACCACTATTATATCCCTCCCGGGGTTCCTGGTACTCACTGTGATAAATCACCTCCTAACATGTAAGCTATTATATAAGGATAATCTCGCTTTTGTCCCATATAGGTTGATTCAAATATGTTCTTCACTTCGGGATATCAGCATCTCATTGGCTCATAGGTCTCAGTCCCTAAATGGTTGTGTGTCTTTGCACCCCAGATATATCTATTGGTGCAAGTATCACTGCTGCCACATTCCTTATTAATAGATATAGGTGTTAATATGTTAAAATGTTGCGAGCACTTATTAAAGTTCACTTTAATGATAGCATACAATTGCAGATTTCCGTGGGATATTTGGCAATCTTATGTGTTCAGTATTTCAGGTGCAATGATAAATGTGTGATGTTAACAATAATTTTTTTATTAGCACTTTCTTATATATCTCATTCACTGTATCAATCAAAATTAATGTCACTATTGCTCTATATGTAGTGATAGGTTTAGGTGTTGATACATTTCAGAGCACTGTGGATACTCATTAATATTCACTTAATTCACATCATATGAGTGTCACACTGTCAAAAATCATATCATTCATATATGATTTACTGGGTACATATTAAGAACTGCCCTCTCGGGATTTGAACACTAGAATCTAACAACAATGTATCATACAGTATTAAACATTAGTATCCATTGACTATCTAAAGTACGCAGCTAGCCTGACGTACGTTTCGCTGTCGCTTTATCAGATTTATCAGTTATGTACACGTTATTGTTTACACAGCTAATTATCAAGGCCCACGTAAATAAATATTTAGCATGATTTTGAACTGTGAATGAAATAAGTATACAGGCAGAATAAACAATGCCTCCAAAAACTATTACTACTACATTTATTGTGGTTTGTAATTAGACCAAGTTCTCTCATTAATGGACTCCTATTTGTAAGGAATAAACACAGATCCTGTCAAATTGTAATGCAGATGCTTCACACAGGAAGCCTATCTGAGGGGTTTTCTGGTCTGTTTGAATACCATCTATCAAACAGGGACAAGAGTAATAGTTATGTGAGTAATTAGCATCAATCAGGAATGGATACGAATTCAACAAAAATATTGATGACACAGATGTGGATGAGGACCCGGTAGAACTCACATTCCTGCTGGATAGTGGACTGCCAATAGCCACATATTCCTACTGAAGGGGTTTAAGTTTATTCTTGCATTCTTTATTTTGAGATTGAAAGAAAAAAAGGTCTCTCTATTCATGAAAGTACCCAGAGACCACACTGTAGTATTGGTTGTTCTAGACCAGGGGTGGGGAACTTTTTTTCTACCAAGGGCCATTTGGATATTTATAAAATCCTTCAGGGGCCATACAAAAATTCTCAACTTAAAAATTACCCTGCCCCCAGTAGGTCTGCCCCTTAGAGGTACTCAGTGCGTGCGCCTCTGGAGCGTGTGTGCCAAAAAATGGGTGTGGCCATTTAAAATGGGACATGATACACATATGCCCCCAATAGTGCAGTGCCAGATCCACAAATGTCCCCACAGTGCCAGATCCACAAATGCCCCCACAGTGCCAGATAAACAATTGCCCCCACAGTGCCAGATCCACAATTGCCCCCACAATGCCAGGTGTACAAATGCCCCCACAGTGCCAGATCCACAATTGCCCCCACAGTGCCAGATCCACAATAGGCCCCACAGTGCCAGGTATACAAATGCCCCCACAGTGCCAGATCCACATATGCCCCCACAGTGCCAGGTATACAAATACCCCCACAGTGCCAGATCCACAAATGCCCCCACAGTGCCAGGTATACAAATGCCCCCGCAGTGCCAGATCCACAAATGCCCCAACAGTGCCAGATCCACAAATGCCCCCACAGTGCCAGGTATACAAATGCCCCCACAGTGCCAGATCCACAAATGCCCCCACAGTGCCCCCCTACCCCACTGTGTTGCTCACCGCTGCTGCTGCTCCATCCGGCAACGTGTCTCGGGTGTCGGGGTCAGGACAGGGAGGAGAGCGCGGCTATGTCGAGCGGCGGCGGTGTGTAGGACCTCAAACCAGCCGCCGATTCGTGAGCCAATCAGAGCTTACGGACCGGCAGTGGTGGCTCCAGATTGGCTGCCGATCCGCAATTCTGATTGTCTCACAAACCGGTGGCTGGTTTGAGATCTTACCTGCTGCCAGACATAGTAGCTGCACTCTACTCCCTGCCCTGACAACTGAGACACTCCGCCGCCGGACTGAGCGGCGGTGTGTCTCACTGACATAAGCGGGTGGGCCGGAACAAACGGCTTTGCAGGCCTTATACAGCCCACGGTCCGGAGGTTCCCCACCCCTGTTCTAGACAAACATACAATGATGTGTATTGTTTACTTTAGATTGCGTATGAAGGGGGCAATTCCAAGTTGATCGTAGCAGGAAATTTTTTAGCAGTTGGGCAAAACCATGTGCACTGCAGGATGGGCAGATATAACATGTGCAGAGAGAGTTAGATTTGGGTGGGTTATATAGTTTCTGTGCAGGGTAATACTGGCTGCTTTATTTTTACACTGCAATTTAGATTGCAGATTGAACACACCACACCCAAATCAAACTGTCTCTGCACATGTTAAATCTGCCTCCCCTGCAGTGCACATGGTTTTGCCCAACTGCTAACAGAATTCCTGCTGCGATCAACTTGGAATTACCCCCGAAGAGTAGACAGAAAATGAGCAGAGATTGTGGAAACTGTTGGGGAGTGATCAGGATATATCCAACAATGCTCTTCCCATAGGGACAGAATTGGCTCAAACCACACTGCCCAGTGAGAATAATGGAAATTGTGATTTGTATTATGCTTTTATTATAAAAAGATCATTTTGCTCACTTACCATATTGACAACTGGTGTTTTTCGACCACACTATGATTTCCAGTAAATCGGGTTATAATGGTGTTCTCAGTTGCAAGTAAAATGGGTAAATCTTCCAACTTTCCCTATAATCCCTTAGTTATTCACCCTGGAAGAAGAAGAAATCAGGGTAACAACTGTCTTGCACAATATGGCACATTCTGTTTCATAGTAGATACAGATTCTGGTACAGTACTGATCTACTGAACTACACTAGCAGCTTCAAGGCACTTCAATAGATGATCTGTAACTATCCAACAGAAGTGCTGAGCTGAATATCTTATTTTTGCAGCAAGGCTTCTGGCAATGGGGGTAATTCCAAGTTGATCGCAGCAGGATTTTTTCTAGCAGTTGGGCAAAACCAAGGGGGTGATTCCGAGTTGTTCGCTCGCTAGCTGCTTTTAGCAGCATTGCACACGCTAAGCCGCCGCCCTCTGGGAGTGTATCTTAGCTTAGCAGAATTGCGAACGAAAGATTAGCAGAATTGCGAATAGAAATTTCTTAGCAGTTTCTGAGTAGCTCCAGACTTACTCAGCCATTGCGACCAGCTTAGTCCTTTTCTTTCCTGGTTTGACGTCACAAACACACCCAGCGTTTGCCCAACCACTCCCCTGTTTCTCCAGCCACTCCTGCATTTTGCAACTTGACCGCCTGCGTTTTTCCGCACACTCCCATAAAACGGCCAGTTTCCGCCCAGAAACACCCACTTCCTGTCAATCACACTACGATCAGCACAGCGATGAAAAAGCTTCGTTATGCCGTGCGTAAAAAACCTAACTTTTGTGTAAAATAACTAAGCGCATGCGCTCTGTGAACCTTGCGCATGCGCAGTAAGCGACATCGCAGTATAGCAAAAATCGGCAACGAGCTAATAACTCGGAATGACCCCCCATGTGCACTGCAGGAGAGGCAGATATAACATGTGCAGAGAGAGTTAGATTTGGGTGTGGTGTGTTCAATCTGCAATCTAATTTGCAGTGTAAAAATCAAGCAGCCAGTATTACCCTGCACAGAAATAAAATAACCCACCCAAATTTAACTCTTTCTGCACATGTTATATCTGCCACACATGCAGTGCACATGGTTTTGCCCAACTGCTAAAAAATTTCCTGCTGCGATCAACTTGGAATTACCCCCCATGTCTAGTAATACCAGCACCGTTTTGAAACATATAACCAATAGATATAAAATTCAGTAGATCTGGTAGGAAGTATTAATTTATATTTAATATACAGGTAAAGGTGTACTATGGTAGCAGAGGACTGTCATTTAATTTGCATGAAATATGTTCATATGACATTTACTGAAAAGTCTACTTTCTGACAGTTGTAGGGAATGTTAAATATTATGGTAATCTAAAAAGTAAAGAACTTAATGTATAAAGCCTGAAGGCTTGTTGAGGGACATGGTGATTAAAAGATTTGTATATGGGAGTGAGGATTTTACATGTTAATTAGGAGAGAATCAGAAGCCAAGAAAAGGATTTGCATTGTGAATGAATGGTGTCCCGCTAAGACTCAGGGTGAGATTGATGAGTTGCAAAGGAAACTCATTTTAGTGTAATACAGGCTGAGCCTTGTAAGTGGTGTTCCTGCTTGCATATTAGTCTTATCTAAACAGCATGATAGCAGCTGTATCCAAGCACATTTTACAGTAATACCGGTGATATATGCATTTACATTGTGTAAATAGAAAATAACAGCTACTCTATTACTTACGTACATTACGTTTTTGAGTAAAAACTTACTGTTTATTTGGTTAATTTTATTACGTTCAGTTAATGAGAGATGTAAATAAAATATAACTATAAGTGGTCCTCTAAAGATTTACTAAAGTGCTATTCCTCCCAACCCACAGGCGTTTTGCCATGTTATGTGCCGTTTGCAAATTATGTGATTTAGAAAGTATCACATATAAATCACATACAGTATAAAACCGCATTATTTTAAAGCCCAGATCTGACCACACAGGTACGACTACAAGTTGGGCAATGCATTAAGTTGCTGTTTGCAAAAGTGATAAGTCTATTACATAATTAAGTTGCATACACACTGCGTTTTTGCCTAGCGTGTATGCACAGCGATGATCACTGACATTGCTGGGCTGAAAAGCGCTCAGTGCATACACACTGAGCTCTTTTCCCCCTGCCCAACGATGTCAGCGGGGGTGAATGGCTTTCCATAGCAGGACGCTATGGAAAGCCGCTCACAGTGGCAAACACAGGATTTCTTGAAGGGGGTTTCCAAATGCAGTACACAATTTCCCACTCTGCGGAACATTGGAGCAAGTGCAGGAGTCTGGAGGAGCCGTAGAAGAAACTAGTAACGACTCTGAACATTGGTCTTTTTATACACTATAAACTGTATGGAATACAGTATTTATATTTCTCATACGTCCTAGAGGATGCTGGGGTCACCATTACAACCATGGGGTATAAACGGGATCCGCAGGAGACATGGGCACTTTGAGACTTTGAAAGGGTGTGAACTGGCTCCTCCCTCTATGCCCCTCCTCCAGACTCCAGTTTTAGCATTGTGCACAGTGAGACTGGACGCACTACATGGAGCTCTACTGAGTTTCTCTGAAAAATACTTTTGTTAGGTTTTTTATGTTCAGGGATGCTGCTGGCAACAGTCTCCCTGCTTCGTGGGACTTAGGGGAGAGAAGTATGACCCACTTCCAGTCAGTTCAAGGGCTCTGCTTCTGGCTACAGGACACCATTAGCTCCTGAGGGTGCTGATCGTTGGGTACGCCTAGATGCTCACTCCTGCAGCCGGCCGTCACCCCCTTACAGAGCCAGAAGTCAGAAGACAGGTGAGAAACAGAAGCAAAGAAGACTTCTTCTTCAGTGACGGCATTTTCTGAGCTACCGCGCAGCGGGCAGACGCTGCGCGCCAAGCTCCCACACACACAGCACTGCAGGGGGTAGGGGGTGTGGGGGGGCGCCCTGGGAAGCTGAAAAACATCCTCATTATTCCACTGGCAAGAGGGGACATTAGTGCCACGGCACTGTCCTAGCCCCCGCCAGTATAAACATTAGAAAAAGCGGGACAGAAGCGCACCATTAAGGGGGCGGAGCTTCTAGCTCACGGCGCCATTTCCTCTCCACATGCTGCAGAGACGCTGGCCCTCCTCACACTGACAAGTACCAGGGTGCAAAACGGAGAGGGGGGGGGGGCATGTAAATTGGTGCAATATATGTGATAGTAAAAGCGCTATAGGTCTGAGGCAATTTCTTGGTGATTTCAGACCCGTTGATTTAGCGCTGGGTTGTGAGCTGGCAAATCCCCTCTGTGTCTCTCTGTCTGTCCCTTATATGCCCGGTGTGTCTGTGGTTGTTTGGTGCACGAGTGTCGACATGTCTGAGTCTGAAGGGAGTTCCTCAAGTAGACTTGATGGATTCTCTTCTCAACAAGAAGCTTCAGAGATATTATTCCAGGTCAAGGGACCCTCAAGCAATTGCAGTGGATGCTCTGGTGACACCGTGGGTGTTTCAGTCGGTGTATGTATTCCCTCCACTTCCTCTCATTCCAAAAGTTCTAAAGACCATAAGAAGAACACAGATCCAGGCGATCCTCATTGTCCCAGACTGGCCAAGGAGGGCTTGGTATCCAGATCTTCAGGAATTACTCATAGGAGATCCCTGGCCTCTTCCTCTGCGCGAGGACCTGTTACAACAGGGGCCGTGCGTGTATCAGGACTTACCGCGGCTACGTTTGACGCGTGGCAGTTGGGCGCAAAATCCTAGCCCGTAAGGGTATTCCCAGTGAAGTCATTCCCACACTTATTCAGGCCAGAAAAGGGGTAATGTCTAAACATTACCACCGTATTTGGAGAAAATATGTTCTTGGTGTGAATCCAAGAAGGCTCCTACGGAAGAGTTTCAGCTAGGACGTTTTCTCCATTTTCTGCAAGCATGTGTGGATGCGGGCCTAAAATTGGGCTCAATTAAGGTAGAGATTTCAGCCTTATCGGTTTTCCTTTAGAAACAATTGGCCTTCCTTCCTTCCAACCTCTATTTGTGCCTCCAGTGGCACTATGGTACCTTAATGTGGTGTTGCAGTTACTTCAATCACATTGGTTTGAACCTTTACTTAAGGTGGAGTTGAAATTCCTCACTTGGAAAGTGGTCATCCTGTTGGCCTTGGCATCTGCAAGGTGGGTGTCTGAGTTAGCGGCCTTGTCTAACAAGACCCCTTTTTTGATCTTCCATGAAGATAGAGCTGAATTGAGGACACGTCAACAATTTCTACTGAAGGAGGTTTCCTCTTTCCACATGAACCAACCTATTGTGGTGCCTGTGGCTACTGACGCCTTCGCTGAGTCAAAATCTCTGGATGTGGTCAGAGATTTGAAGATTTATGTCGCCAGAACAGCTCAGATTAGGAAAACAGGTGCTCTGTTTGTCCTGTATGCTCCCAACAAGGTTGGGTGTCCTGCTTCCAAGCAGACGATTGCACGCTGGATCTGTAACACGATTCAGCATGCTCATTCCATGGCTGGATTGCCGTTACCGGAATCGGTGAAGGCCCATTCCACTAGAAAGGTGGGCTCATCCTGGGCGGCTGCCCGGGGGGTCTCCGCATTAGAACTTTGCCGAGCAGCTACTTGGTCGGGGTCAAACACATTTGCAAAGTTCTACAAGTTTGAAACCTTGGCCGATGAGTCATCCGCACTCTCCCGCCCGTTTTAGAGCTTTGGTATAACCCCAAGGTTCTAATGGTGACCCCAGCATCCTCTATGACGTATGAGAAAATAGGATTTTAATACCTACCGGTAAATCCTTTTCTCTTAGTCCGTAGAGGATGCTTGGTGCCTCTCCCAGTGCATACTGTATCTGCAGTTATTAGTTGTGGTTACACACATGTTGTGTTACGTTTATTGTCAGCAGAGCCGGCCCTAGGTATAGGCAAGCTAGGCAATTGCCTAGGGCATTTGGTATGCCTAGGGGCACAAGCAGCTTCTGCTGATTAAAATGATATGCGGCATGCCTATATTCTGTGTGTAGCATTTCGTATGCAGATACAGCCACAGTCGCACACAGTATATAGGCATGCCGCATATCATTTTAATCAGCAGAAGCTGCTTGTGCATCCTAGCCACATAGCAATGCAAATAAGATGCATTTTCATTAAAAAATAGGCACCCGACGTTAGCAGAGCTGCCAGTTGACTCACACCAGGAACTATATGTGTCATTATGTGTATAAGGGCATTAATAATGTGCGGCATATGTGTAAGGGGCACTGTGTGTGTCATTATGTGTATAAGGGCACTAATAATGTGTGGCATATGTGTAAGGGACATTATGTGTGTCATTATATGTATAAGGGCATTAACAATGTGTGGCATATGTGTAAGGGAAATTATGTGTATAAGGGCATTAATAATGTGTGTCATATGTGTAAGGGGCATTACTGTGTGGTGTTATGTGTCTAAATGCATTACCAATGTGTGGCATTATGTGTATATGGTGCTCTACTGTGTGGTATAATGTATAGAAAGGCCACTACTGTGTGGTCTAATGTGAATAAAGAGCAATATGGTGTGGTGTAATGTGAATAAGTAGCAATATGGAGTGGTGTAATGAGAATAAAGAGCAATATGGTGTGGTGTAATGTGAATAAGGAGCAATTCAGTATGATGTTATGTGAATGAGGGGCACTACTGTGAGGAGTAATGTATATAAGGTAAAGTGGTACTACTGTGTGATGTAATGTGAATAAGGGACCCTATCGCATTATAAATTGTGAATAAAGTTGCACTACTGTAAGGCATAAGTTGAATTGGGGTACTATTGTGTGGCCATGCCCCTTGCCAGCAAAAACACATACCTTTTTGGGCTGTGTGCCGAATGTGCACACTGTTCTTATTTAAAATACAGTGGGTAGAAGAAATAAAAAGGACTGCTATTGGGGGGCGTGATAGTGCTGGGAAAGGGGTGCAGGGTCAGAGGCGGAACTAGCGGTGGTGCTAGGGGGCACCAGCCAAAATTTTGCCTAGGGCATCATTTTGGTTAGGGCCGGCTCTGATTGTCAGCATGTTGCTGCAATTGTTCATGCCGTTGGCTTGTGTTCTGTTGAATGCCACGTTGTGCTTGAGGTGTGAGCTGGTATGAATCTCACCTTAGTTTAACAATAAATCCTTTCCTCAAAATGTCCGTCTCCCTGGGCACAGTTCCTATAACTGGAGTCTGGAGGAGGGGCATAGAGGAAGGAGCCAGTTCACACCCTTTCAAAGTCTTAAAGTGCCCATGTCTCCTGCGGATCCTGTCTATACCCCATGGTTCTAATGGTGATCCCAGCATCCTCTACGGACTAAGAGAAAAGGATTTACCGGTAGGTATTAAAATCCTATTTTAACCCCTTTAGATGGTCTCTAGTATAGGCTGTATCAAACATACTTAAATAATATAAATAAGTGGTCAGAAAAAGGTTAAACATCCCATAATAAATAAATAAATAAATAAATAAATACACAAACATAATATAACCAGTACTGCACTTTCTAAGAACACATTCTTCCACCTCATGGTAAGGCTCCTGTCTCTTCTTCCTGGTTCAGTGCACTGATTGAGGACTCGGATCCACACACACAGCAAACTTGGTAGAAGAAGCTGCTACCACTGAGCATCTGGGCATGTGCAGCAGCTCTGCTGTCCCAAAAACTGCATGATGTGGTGGCAGTTCTAGTAATAGTATTATTTACCATGACCATTGTTGTTATCATTTGAGCCACTTGCCAACAGGGGGGGGGGGGGTTTCCGTGCAACCGGAACACCCCCCCCCCCCCCCCCTGCGTTTGCCTATGGCCCACCCCTCCATTCATCTACTGGTAATACCAGTAGATGAACGGCGGCCGCCAGTAATGAAGCGGTAGCGCGCATCAGCGCTCATCGCTTGTGCATACACACTGGGCGGCTTTGAACTGAAAGCAGCTTAACACACCAAAAGTGAGCTGCTTTCGGCTCAAAATCGCCCACTGTGTATGGGCCTTTAGATTAATGTAAATGCAATATCTGGTGAAAATCAGTGTGGGGAGACAGTATTATACTATGTGCAACTTCTTTTTATTTCTTTTTCTGGATTCCATGTATTGAAGTTCAGTGCTAAGTGGAACCTATAACAAGAGGATGTTATAAATTGTTGTGAAGGGGAAGTAGACTGTATTTGTTGGGGCACTCTTTGGAAGAGTGCCCCAACAAATAGAGTCTACTTCCCCTTCACAACAATTTATAAATTATTTTCTGACTCGGGAGCACCACCAACTAGATACAGTACATCGTCTAGACCAGCGATTTTCAACCGCTGTGCCGCGGCACACTAGTGTGCCGTGAGCGATATCTAGGTGTGCCGCCGCCAGAGATGCTCCCCGCTGCTGCCCGCCAGACAGATCCATTGGCGCCTGCCAACCAGAGAGCCGCCGCCCGCCGCAATCAATAGCCGGCTCGGGCAGCGCTGTGCTGTTTGCACTTCCGCGTGCGTGACCTATGAGTCATGCACACGGAAGTGCACACTGCACAGCGCTGCCCGAGCCGGCTATTGATTGCAGCGGGCGGCGGCTCTCTGGTTGGCCACGTCTTATTCCTGCCTGCAGTGCCTGCTCGCCCGCTAACTGGCCACTCCACGACGCATTCCTGCCTGGAGTGCCCGTCCGTCCACTGACCACTGCAGCTCCTCCATCCATGCTGCCATCACAGGTTTTACATTTAAAATAAAAAATGTATTTATTTATGTAAGCACTGCTTGGAATCGGGGGGGGGAGATGTGAACAGCAGCAATTATTATTGGGGGCAGTGAGTGGAATTACTGGGGGGACAGTGTGTGGCATTATTAAGGAATATATATGTATATTGACAGCCAACGGGATGTTGGCTGTCAGTATACCGACAGCGGCATCCTGTCTGTTTAATTACTGTGGGGACCAATGTGTTTTTTTTTCCCGTGGCGCACTGATGGTGTGCCTTGGCAATTTAAAAATCTTATGAGTGTGCCGCGAGTTGAAAAAGGTTGAAAATCACTGGTCTAGACAGTGAGGGGTTAAATTGACCATGTTGGTTCACAAAATAATTATACTTGATAATTGATTCAGTTTATGTGCAGAACCTCCTGTACAGCCTGTTAACAAGAGGAAGTTGCCAAAGTATAATCTAAAATATGATTTCTAAGACTGTTATTTGGAGCATCTTTGGCATATATACTAGAGATGAGCGGGTTCGGTTTCTCTGAAACCGAACCCGCACGAACTTCATGTTTTTTTCACGGGTCCGAGCAGACTCGGATCCTCCCGCCTTGCTCGGTTAACCCGAGCGCGCCCGAACGTCATCATGACGCTGTCGGATTCTCGCGAGACTCGGATTCTATATAAGGAGCCGCGCGTCGCCGCCATTTTCACACGTGCATTGAGATTGATAGGGAGAGGACGTGGCTGGCGTCCTCTCCATTAGAAATTAGATTAGAAGAGAGAGAGAGATTGTGCAGAGTCAGACAGAGTTTACCACAGTGACCAGTGCAGTTGTTGTTAGTTAACTTTTATTTATTTTAATATAATATATCCGTTCTCTGCTATATCCGTTCTCTGCCTGAAAAAAAACGATACACAGCAGCAGCCAGTCACACAGTGTGACTCAGTCTGTGTGCACTCAGCTCAGCCCAGTGTGCTGCACATCAATGTATAAAAGGCAAAGCTTATAATAATTGTGGGGGAGACTGGGGAGCACTGCAGGTTGTTATAGCAGGAGCCCCCAGGAGTACATAATATTATATTAATTTAAAATTAAACAGTGCACACTTTTGCTGCAGGAGTGCCACTGCCAGTGTGACTAGTGGTGACCAGTGCCTGACCACCAGTATAGTAGTATATTGTTGTATGTATTGTATACTATCTCTTTATCAACCAGTCTATATTAGCAGCAGACACAGTACAGTGCGGTAGTTCACGGCTGTGGCTACCTCTGTGTCGGCAGTCGGAACTCGGCAGGCAGTCCGTCCATCCATAATTGTATTACAATATATACCACCTAACCGTGGTATTTTTTTTTCTTTCTTTATACCGTCGTCATAGTGTCATACTAGTTGTTACGAGTATACTACTATCTCTTTATCAACCAGTGTACAGTGCGGTAGTTCACGGCTGTGGCTACCTCTGTGTCGGCAGTCGGCAGGCAGTCCGTCCATCCATAATTGTATTATTATTATAATATATACCACCTAACCGTGGTTTTTTTTTCATTCTTTATACCGTCATAGTGTCATACTAGTTGTTACGAGTATACTACTATCTCTTTATCAACCAGTGTACAGTGCGGTAGTTCACGGCTGTGGCTACCTCTGTGTCGGCAGTCGGCAGGCAGTCCGTCCATCCATAATTGTATTATTATTATAATATATACCACCTAACTGTGGTATTTTTTTTTCTTTCTTTATACCGTCGTCATAGTGTCATACTAGTTGTTACGAGTATACTACTATCTCTTTATCAACCAGTGTACAGTGCGGTAGTTCACGGCTGTGGCTACCTCTGTGTCGGCAGTCGGCAGGCAGTCCGTCCATCCATAATTGTATTATTATTATAATATATACCACCTAACCGTGTTTTTTTTTTCATTCTTTATACCGTCGTCATAGTGTCATACTAGTTGTTACGAGTATACTACTATCTCTTTATCAACCAGTGTACAGTGCGGTAGTTCACGGCTGTGGCTACCTCTGTGTCGGCAGTCGGCAGGCAGTCCGTCCATCCATAATTGTATTATTATTATAATATATACCACCTAACTGTGGTATTTTTTTTTCTTTCTTTATACCGTCGTCATAGTGTCATACTAGTTGTTACGAGTATACTACTATCTCTTTATCAACCAGTGTACAGTGCGGTAGTTCACGGCTGTGGCTACCACTGTGTCGGCAGTCGGCAGGCAGTCCGTCCATCCATAATTGTATTATTATTATAATATATACCACCTAACCGTGGTTTTTTTTTCATTCTTTATACCGTCATAGTGTCATACTAGTTGTTACGAGTATACTACTATCTCTTTATCAACCAGTGTACAGTGCGGTAGTTCACGGCTGTGGCTACCTCTGTGTCGGCAGTCGGCAGGCAGTCCGTCCATCCATAATTGTATTATTATTATAATATATACCACCTAACCGTGGTTTTTTTTTCATTCTTTATACCGTCGTCATAGTGTCATACTAGTTGTTACGAGTATACTACTATCTCTTTATCAACCAGTGTACAGTGCGGTAGTTCACGGCTGTGGCTACCTCTGTGTCGGCAGTCGGCAGGCAGTCCGTCCATCCATAATTGTATTATTATTATAATATATACCACCTAACCGTGGTTTTTTTTTCATTCTTTATACCGTCGTCATAGTGTCATACTAGTTGTTACGAGTATACTACTATCTCTTTATCAACCAGTGTACAGTGCGGTAGTTCACGGCTGTGGCTACCTCTGTGTCGGCAGTCGGCAGGCAGTCCGTCCATCCATAATTGTATTATTATTATAATATATACCACCTAACTGTGGTATTTTTTTTTCTTTCTTTATACCGTCGTCATAGTGTCATACTAGTTGTTACGAGTATACTACTATCTCTTTATCAACCAGTGTACAGTGCGGTAGTTCACGGCTGTGGCTACCTCTGTGTCGGCAGTCGGCAGGCAGTCCGTCCATCCATAATTGTATTATTATTATAATATATACCACCTAACTGTGGTATTTTTTTTTCTTTCTTTATACCGTCGTCATAGTGTCATACTAGTTGTTACGAGTATACTACTATCTCTTTATCAACCAGTGTACAGTGCGGTAGTTCACGGCTGTGGCTACCTCTGTGTCGGCAGTCGGCAGGCAGTCCGTCCATCCATAATTGTATTATTATTATAATATATACCACCTAACCGTGGTTTTTTTATACCACCTAACCGTGGCAGTCCGTCCATAATTGTATACTAGTATCCAATCCATCCATCTCCATTGTTTACCTGAGGTGCCTTTTAGTTCTGCCTATAAAATATGGAGAACAAAAAAGTTGAGGTTCCAAAATTAGGGAAAGATCAAGATCCACTTCCACCTCGTGCTGAAGCTGCTGCCACTAGTCATGGCCGAGACGATGAAATGCCAGCAACGTCGTCTGCCAAGGCCGATGCCCAATGTCATAGTACAGAGCATGTCAAATCCAAAACACCAAATATCAGAAAAAAAAGGACTCCAAAACCTAAAATAAAATTGTCGGAGGAGAAGCGTAAACTTGCCAATATGCCATTTACCACACGGAGTGGCAAGGAACGGCTGAGGCCCTGGCCTATGTTCATGGCTAGTGGTTCAGCTTCACATGAGGATGGAAGCACTCAGCCTCTCGCTAGAAAACTGAAAAGACTCAAGCTGGCAAAAGCACCGCAAAGAACTGTGCGTTCTTTGAAATCCCAAATCCACAAGGAGAGTCCAATTGTGTCGTTTGCGATGCCTGACCTTCCCAACACTGGACGTGAAGAGCATGCGCCTTCCACTATTTGCATGCCCCCTGCAAGTGCTGGAAGGAGCACCCGCAGTCCAGTTCCTGATAGTCAGATTGAAGATGTCAGTGTTGAAGTACACCAGGATGAGGAGGATATGGGTGTTGCTGGCGCTGGGGAGGAAATTGACCAGGAGGATTCTGATGGTGAGGTGGTTTGTTTAAGTCAGGCACCCGGGGAGACACCTGTTGTCCGTGGGAGGAATATGGCCGTTGACATGCCAGGTGAAAATACCAAAAAAATCAGCTCTTCGGTTGGAGGTATTTCGCCAGAAATGCGGACAACAGGTGTCAAGCCGTGTGTTCCCTTTGTCAAGCTGTAATAAGTAGGGGTAAGGACGTTAACCACCTCGGAACATCCTCCCTTATACGTCACCTGCAGCGCATTCATAATAAGTCAGTGACAAGTTCAAAAACTTTGGGTGACAGCGGAAGCAGTCCACTGACCAGTAAATCCCTTCCTCTTGTAACCAAGCTCACGCAAACCACCCCACCAACTCCCTCAGTGTCAATTTCCTCCTTCCCCAGGAATGCCAATAGTCCTGCAGGCCATGTCACTGGCAAGTCTGACGAGTCCTCTCCTGCCTGGGATTCCTCCGATGCATCCTTGCGTGTAACGCCTACTGCTGCTGGCGCTGCTGTTGTTGCCGCTGGGAGTCGATGGTCATCCCAGAGGGGAAGTCGTAAGCCCACTTGTACTACTTCCAGTAAGCAATTGACTGTTCAACAGTCCTTTGCGAGGAAGATGAAATATCACAGCAGTCATCCTACTGCAAAGCGGATAACTGAGTCCTTGACAACTATGTTGGTGTTAGACGTGCGTCCGGTATCCGCCGTTAGTTCACAGGGAACTAGACAATTTATTGAGGCAGTGTGCCCCCGTTACCAAATACCATCTAGGTTCCACTTCTCTAGGCAGGCGATACCGAGAATGTACACGGACGTCAGAAAAAGACTCACCAGTGTCCTAAAAAATGCAGTTGTACCCAATGTCCACTTAACCACGGACATGTGGACAAGTGGAGCAGGGCAGGGTCAGGACTATATGACTGTGACAGCCCACTGGGTAGATGTATGGACTCCCGCCGCAAGAACAGCAGCGGCGGCACCAGTAGCAGCATCTCGCAAACGCCAACTCTTTCCTAGGCAGGCTACGCTTTGTATCACCGCTTTCCAGAATACGCACACAGCTGAAAACCTCTTACGGCAACTGAGGAAGATCATCGCGGAATGGCTTACCCCAATTGGACTCTCCTGTGGATTTGTGGCATCGGACAACGCCAGCAATATTGTGTGTGCATTAAATATGGGCAAATTCCAGCACGTCCCATGTTTTGCACATACCTTGAATTTGGTGGTGCAGAATTTTTTAAAAAACGACAGGGGCGTGCAAGAGATGCTGTCGGTGGCCAGAAAAATTGCGGGACACTTTCGGCGTACAGGCACCACGTACAGAAGACTGGAGCACCACCAAAAACTACTGAACCTGCCCTGCCATCATCTGAAGCAAGAAGTGGTAACGAGGTGGAATTCAACCCTCTATATGCTTCAGAGGTTGGAGGAGCAGCAAAAGGCCATTCAAGCCTATACAATTGAGCACGATATAGGAGATGGAATGCACCTGTCTCAAGTGCAGTGGAGAATGATTTCAACGTTGTGCAAGGTTCTGATGCCCTTTGAACTTGCCACACGTGAAGTCAGTTCAGACACTGCCAGCCTGAGTCAGGTCATTCCCCTCATCAGGCTTTTGCAGAAGAAGCTGGAGGCATTGAAGAAGGAGCTAACACGGAGCGATTCCGCTAGGCATGTGGGACTTGTGGATGCAGCCCTTAATTCGCTTAACAAGGATTCACGGGTGGTCAATCTGTTGAAATAAGAGCACTACATTTTGGCCACCGTGCTCGATCCTAGATTTAAAGCCTACCTTGGATCTCTCTTTCCGGCAGACACAGGTCTGCTGGGGTTGAAAGACCTGCTGGTGACAAAATTGTCAAGTCAAGCGGAACGCGACCTGTCAACATCTCCTCCTTCACATTCTCCCGCAACTGGGGGTGCGAGGAAAAGGCTCAGAATTCCGAGCCCACCCGCTGGCGGTGATGCAGGGCAGTCTGGAGCGACTGCTGATGCTGACATCTGGTCCGGACTGAAGGACCTGACAACGATTACGGACATGTCGTCTACTGTCACTGCATATGATTCTCTCAACATTGATAGAATGGTGGAGGATTATATGAGTGACCGCATCCAAGTAGGCACGTCACACAGTCCGTACTTATACTGGCAGGAAAAAGAGGCAATTTGGAGGCCCTTGCACAAACTGGCTTTATTCTACCTAAGTTGCCCTCCCACAAGTGTGTACTCCGAAAGAGTGTTTAGTGCCGCCGCTCACCTTGTCAGCAATCGGCGTACGAGGTTACATCCAGAAAATGTGGAGAAGATGATGTTCATTAAAATGAATTATAATCAATTCCTCCGCGGAGACATTGACCAGCAGCAATTGCCTCCACAAAGTACACAGGGAGCTGAGATGGTGGATTCCAGTGGGGACGAATTGATAATCTGTGAGGAGGGGGATGTACACGGTGATATATCGGAGGGTGAAGATGAGGTGGACATCTTGCCTCTGTAGAGCCAGTTTGTGCAAGGAGAGATTAATTGCTTCTTTTTTGGGGGGGGTCCAAACCAACCCGTCATATCAGTCACAGTCGTGTGGCAGACCCTGTCACTGAAATGATGGGTTGGTTAAAGTGTGCATGTCCTGTTTTGTTTATACAACATAAGGGTGGGTGGGAGGGCCCAAGGATAATTCCATCTTGCACCTCTTTTTTCTTTTCTTTTTCTTTGCATCATGTGCTGATTGGGGAGGGTTTTTTGGAAGGGACATCCTGCGTGACACTGCAGTGCCACTCCTAGATGGGCCCGGTGTTTGTGTCGGCCACTAGGGTCGCTAATCTTACTCACACAGCTACCTCATTGCGCCTCTTTTTTTCTTTGCGTCATGTGCTGTTTGGGGAGGGTTTTTTGGAAGGGACATCCTGCGTGACACTGCAGTGCCACTCCTAGATGTGCCCGGTGTTTGTGTCGGCCACTAGGGTCGCTAATCTTACTCACACAGTCAGCTACCTCATTGCGCCTCTTTTTTTCTTTGCGTCATGTGCTGTTTGGGGAGGGTTTTTTGGAAGGGCCATCCTGCGTGACACTGCAGTGCCACTCCTAGATGGGCCCGGTGTTTGTGTCGGCCACTAGGGTCGCTAATCTTACTCACACAGCTACCTCATTGCGCCTCTTTTTTTCTTTGCGTCATGTGCTGTTTGGGGAGGGTTTTTTGGAAGGGACATCCTGCGTGACACTGCAGTGCCACTCCTAGATGGGCCCGGTGTTTGTGTCGGCCACTAGGGTCGCTTATCTTTCTCACACAGCTACCTCATTGCGCCTCTTTTTTTCTTTGCGTCATGTGCTGTTTGGGGAGGGTTTTTTGGAAGGGACATCCTGCGTGACACTGCAGTGCCACTCCTAGATGGGCCCGGTGTTTGTGTCGGCCACTAGGGTCGCTTATCTTTCTCACACAGTCAGCTACCTCATTGCGCCTCTTTTTTTCTTTGCGTCATGTGCTGTTTGGGGAGGGTTTTTTGGAAGGGACATCCTGCGTGACACTGCAGTGCCACTCCTAGATGGGCCCGGTGTTTGTGTCGGCCACTAGGGTCGCTTATCTTTCTCACACAGTCAGCTACCTCATTGCGCCTCTTTTTTTCTTTGCGTCATGTGCTGTTTGGGGAGGGTTTTTTGGAAGGGACATCCTGCGTGACACTGCAGTGCCACTCCTAGATGGGCCCGGTGTTTGTGTCGGCCACTAGGGTCGCTAATCTTACTCACACAGCTACCTCATTGCGCCTCTTTTTTTCTTTGCGTCATGTGCTGTTTCGGGAGGGTTTTTTGGAAGGGACATCCTGCGTGACACTGCAGTGCCACTCCTAGATGGGCCCGGTGTTTGTGTCGGCCACTAGGGTCGCTTATCTTACTCACACAGCGACCTCGGTGCAAATTTTAGGACTAAAAATAATATTGTGAGGTGTGATGTGTTCAGAATAGGCTGAAAATGAGTGTAAATTATGTTTTTTGAGGTTAATAATACTTTGGGATCAAAATTACCCCCAAATTCTATGATTTAAGCTGTTTTTTAGGGTTTTTTGAAAAAAACACCCGAATCCAAAACACACCCGAATCCGACAAAAAAAATTCGGTGAGGTTTTGCCAAAACGCGGTCGAACCCAAAACACGGCCGCGGAACCGAACCCAAAACCAAAACACAAAACCCGAAAAATTTCCGGCGCTCATCTCTAATATATACTCGTAGTTATACCAGTATTGAACTTGCATATACTTCAGGATAGTTCACTTTGGAGGTCACAAAACCCCATGTTTTGGTTTTGCCAAAACCAACCTCTGTGTTTTGGTTATATTTTCTAGTGATGAGCGGGTTCGGTTTCTCGGAAACCGAACCCCCCCGAACTTCACCCTTTTTACACAGGTCTGAGCCATACTCGGATTCTCCCGTATGGCTCGGTTAACCCGAGCGCGCCAGAACGTCATCATCCCGCTGTCGGATCCTCGCGAGATTCGGATTCTATATAAGCAGCCGCGCGTCGCCGCCATTTTCACCCGTGCATTGGAAAAGTTAGGGAGAGGACGTGGCTGGCGTCCTCTCCGTTAGTGTTGAACTTGATTGTGCTTTATTGCTTAATTGTGGGGAGGACTGGGGAGCAGCTGTATAATATAGGAGGAGTACAGTGCAGAGTTTTGCTGATCAGTGACCACCAGTTTTATCCGTTCTATGCCTGAAAAAAACGCTCCTTATCTGTGCTCAGTGTGCTGCATATACAGTATCTGTGCTCACATTGCTTAATTGTGGGGACTGGAGAGCAGTTGTATTATATACATTCTTGCCTACCTGACCCTCTCCATGAGGGAGAAAATGCTCTGTTCCTGGACTTTCCTGGTAATGTATGATTGCCATCACCTGTGGTGAAAGACCTTTCTTATCAATTAACTAGCTCACCACAGGTGATGGCAATCATACATTACCAGGAAAGTCCAGGAACAGAGCATTTTCTCCCTCATGGAGAGGGTCAGGTAGGCAAGTATGATTATATAGCAGGAGTACAGTGTAGAGTTTTGCTGACAGTGACCACCAGTATACGTTGTCTGCCTGAAAAACACTCCATATCTGTGCTCAGTGTGCTGCTTTATTGTGGGGACTGGGGACCACCAGTATAATATTATATAGGAGGAGAACAGTGCAGAGTTTTGCTGACCAGTGACCACCAGTATATGATATATAGCATTACGGTACAGTAGGCTACTGCTGTACCTACCTCTGTGTCGTCAAGTATACTATCCATCTAGATTCTATACCTGTGGTGCATTGCAGTTGTGCAGTTTGCTGACACAGTGACCACCAGTATATATAGCAGTACGGTACGGAAGGCCACTGCTGTACCTACCTCTGTGTCGTCATTAAGTATACTATCCATCTACATTCTATACCTGTGGTGCATTTTAGTTTTGCAGTTTGCTGACACAGTGACCACCAGTATACTATATATAGCAGTACGGTATGGAAGGCCACTGCTGTACCTACCTCTGTGTCGTCATTAAGTATACTATCCATCTACATTCTATACCTGTGGTGCATTTTAGTTTTGCAGTTTGCTGACACAGTGACCATCAGTATACTATATATAGCAGTACGGTACGGAAGGCCACTGCTGTACCTACCTCTGTGTCGTCATTAAGTATACTGTCCATCTACATTCTATACCTGTGGTGCATTTTAGTTTTGCAGTTTGCTGACACAGTGACCACCAGTATACTATATATTGCCGTACGGTACAGAAGGCCACTGCTGTACCTACCTCTGTGTCGTCATTAAGTATACTATCCATCTACATTCTATACCTGTGGTGCATTTTAGTTTTGCAGTTTGCTGACACAGTGACCACCAGTATACTATATATAGCAGTACGGTACGGAAGGCCACTGCTGTACCTACCTCTTTGTCGTCATTAAGTATACTATCCATCTACATTCTATACCCGTGGTGCATTTTAGTTTTGCAGTTTGCTGACACAGTGACCACCAGTATACTATATATAGCAGTATGGTACGGAAGGCCACTGCTGTACCTACCTCTGTGTCGTCATTAAGTATACTGTCCATCTACATTCTATACCTGTGGTGCATTTTAGTTGTGCGCAGTATATATAGTAGTAGGCCATTGCTATTGATACTGGCATATAATTCCACACATTAAAAAATGGTGAACAAAAATGTGGAGGTTAAAATAGGGAAAGATCAAGATCCACTTCCACCTCGTGCTGTAGCTGCTGCCACTAGAGATGAGCGGGTTCGGTTTCTCTGAATCCGAACCCGCACGAACTTCATGTTTTTTTCACGGGTCCGAGCAGACTCGGATCCTCCCGCCTTGCTCGGTTAACCCGAGCGCGCCCGAACGTCATCATGACGCTGTCGGATTCTCGCGAGACTCGGATTCTATATAAGGAGCCGCGCGTCGCCGCCATTTTCACACGTGCATTGAGATTGATAGGGAGAGGACGTGGCTGGCGTCCTCTCAATTTAGATTAGGGTTGAGAGAGAGAGAGAGAGATTGACCTGAGGCTGTGATACTGTAGAAGAGAGTGCAGAGTTTAGTGACTGACGACCACAGTGACCACCAGACAGTGCAGTTGTTTGTTTTATTTAATATATCCGTTCTCTGCCTGAAAAAAACGATACACACAGTGACTCAGTCACATACCATATCTGTGTGCACTGCTCAGCCCAGTGTGCTGCATCAATGTATATATATATCTGACTGTGCTCAGCTCACACAGCTTATAATTGTGGGGGAGACTGGGGAGCACTGCAGTGCCAGTTATAGGTTATAGCAGGAGCCAGGAGTACATAATATTATATTAAAATTAAACAGTGCACACTTTTGCTGCAGGAGTGCCACTGCCAGTGTGACTAGTGACCAGTGACCTGACCACCAGTATATATAATATTAGTAGTATACTATCTCTTTATCAACCAGTCTATATTAGCAGCAGACACAGTACAGTGCGGTAGTTCACGGCTGTGGCTACCGCTGTGTCGGCACTCGGCAGCCCGTCCATAATTGTATATACCACCTAACCGTGTTTTTTTTTTCTTTCTTTATAGTCATACTAGTTACGAGTATACTATCTCTTTATCAACCAGTCTATATTAGCAGCAGACACAGTACAGTGCGGTAGTTCACGGCTGTGGCTACCTCTGTGTCGGCACTCGGCAGCCCGTCCATAATTGTATATACCACCTAACCGTGGTTTTTTTTTCTTTCTTTATACATACATACTAGTTACGAGTATACTATCTCTTTATCAACCAGTCTATATTAGCAGCAGACACAGTACAGTGCGGTAGTTCACGGCTGTGGCTACCTCTGTGTCGGCACTCGGCAGCCCGTCCATAATTGTATATACCACCTAACCGTGGTTTTTTTTTCTTTCTTTATACATACATACTAGTTACGAGTATACTATCTCTTTATCAACCAGTCTATATATTAGCAGCAGACACAGTACAGTGCGGTAGTTCACGGCTGTGGCTACCTCTGTGTCGGCACTCGGCAGCCCGTCCATAATTGTATATACCACCTAACCGTGGTTTTTTTTTCTTTCTTTATACATACATACTAGTTACGAGTATACTATCTCTTTATCAACCAGTCTATATATTAGCAGCAGACACAGTACAGTGCGGTAGTTCACGGCTGTGGCTACCTCTGTGTCGGCACTCGGCAGCCCGTCCATAATTGTATATACCACCTAACCGTGGTTTTTTTTTCTTTCTTTATACATACATACTAGTTACGAGTATACTATCTCTTTATCAACCAGTCTATATTAGCAGCAGACACAGTACAGTGCGGTAGTTCACGGCTGTGGCTACCTCTGTGTCGGCACTCGGCAGCCCGTCCATAATTGTATATACCACCTAACCATGGTTTTTTTTTCTTTCTTTATACATACATACTAGTTACGAGTATACTATCTCTTTATCAACCAGTCTATATATTAGCAGCAGACACAGTACAGTGCGGTAGTTCACGGCTGTGGCTACCTCTGTGTCGGCACTCGGCAGCCCGTCCATAATTGTATATACCACCTAACCGTGGTTTTTTTTTCTTTCTTTATAGTCATACTAGTTACGAGTATACTATCTCTTTATCAACCAGTCTATATTAGCAGCAGACACAGTACAGTGCAGTAGTTCACGGCTGTGGCTACCTCTGTGTCGGCACTCGGCAGCCCGTCCATAATTGTATATACCACCTAACCGTGGTTTTTTTTTCTTTCTTTATACATACATAATAGTTACGAGTATACTATCTCTTTATCAACCAGTCTATATATTAGCAGCAGACACAGTACAGTGCGGTAGTTCACGGCTGTGGCTACCTCTGTGTCGGCACTCGGCAGCCCGTCCATAATTGTATATACCACCTAACCGTGGTTTTTTTTTCTTTCTTTATAGTCATACTAGTTACGAGTATACTATCTCTTTATCAACCAGTCTATATTAGCAGCAGACACAGTACAGTGCGGTAGTTCACGGCTGTGGCTACCTCTGTGTCGGCACTCGGCAGCCCGTCCATAATTGTATATACCACCTAACCGTGGTTTTTTTTTCTTTCTTTATACATACATACTAGTTACGAGTATACTATCTCTTTATCAACCAGTCTATATTAGCAGCAGACACAGTACAGTGCGGTAGTTCACGGCTGTGGCTACCTCTGTGTCGGCACTCGGCAGCCCGTCCATAATTGTATATACCACCTAACCGTGGTTTTTTTTTCTTTCTTTATACATACATACTAGTTACGAGTATACTATCTCTTTATCAACCAGTCTATATATTAGCAGCAGACACAGTACAGTGCGGTAGTTCACGGCTGTGGCTACCTCTGTGTCGGCACTCGGCAGCCCGTCCATAATTGTATACTAGTATCCAATCCATCCATCTCCATTGTTTACCTGAGGTGCCTTTTAGTTGTGCCTATTAAAATATGGAGAACAAAAATGTTGAGGTTCCAAAATTAGGGAAAGATCAAGATCCACTTCCACCTCGTGCTGAAGCTGCTGCCACTAGTCATGGCCGAGACGATGAAATGCCAGCAACGTCGTCTGCCAAGGCCGATGCCCAATGTCATAGTACAGAGCATGTCAAATCAAAAACACCAAATATCAGTAAAAAAAGGACTCCAAAACCTAAAATAAAATTGTCGGAGGAGAAGCGTAAACTTGCCAATATGCCATTTACCACACGGAGTGGCAAGGAACGGCTGAGGCCCTGGCCTATGTTCATGGCTAGTGGTTCAGCTTCACATGAGGATGGAAGCACTCAGCCTCTCGCTAGAAAAATGAAAAGACTAAAGCTGGCAAAAGCAGTAGCACCGCAAAGAACTGTGCGTTCTTCGAAATCCCAAATCCACAAGGAGAGTCCGACTCCAATTGTGTCGGTTGCGATGCCTGACCTTCCCAACACTGGACGTGAAGAGCATGCGCCTTCCACCATTTGCACGCCCCCTGCAAGTGATGGAAGGAGCACCCGCAGTCCAGTTCCTGATAGTCAGATTGAAGATGTCAGTGTTGAAGTACACCAGGATGAGGAGGATATGGGTGTTGCTGGCGCTGGGGAGGAAATTGACCAGGAGGATTCTGATGGTGAGGTGGTTTGTTTAAGTCAGGCACCCGGGGAGACACCTGTTGTCCGTGGTAGGAATATGGCGGTTGACATGCCTGGTGAAAATACCAAAAAAATCAGCTCTTCGGTGTGGAAGTATTTCACCAGAAATGCGGACAACAGGTGTCAAGCCGTGTGTTCCCTTTGTCAAGCTGTAATAAGTAGGGGTAAGGACGTTAACCACCTCGGAACATCCTCCCTTATACGTCACCTGCAGCGCATTCATAATAAGTCAGTGACAAGTTCAAAAACTTTGGGTGACAGCGGAAGCAGTCCACTGACCAGTAAATCCCTTCCTCTTGTAACCAAGCTCACGCAAACCACCCCACCTACTCCCTCAGTGTCAATTTCCTCCTTCCCCAGGAATGCCAATAGTCCTGCAGGCAATGTCACTGGCAATTCTGACGAGTCCTCTCCTGCCTGGGATTCCTCCGATGCATCCTTGCGTGTAACGCCTACTGCTGCTGGCGCTGCTGTTGTTGCTGCTGGGAGTCGATGGTCATCCCAGAGGGGAAGTCGTAAGCCCACTTGTACTACTTCCAGTAAGCAATTGACTGTTCAACAGTCCTTTGCGAGGAAGATGAAATATCACAGCAGTCATCCTGCTGCAAAGCGGATAACTGAGGCCTTGACAACTATGTTGGTGTTAGACGTGCGTCCGGTATCCGCCGTTAGTTCACAGGGAACTAGACAATTTATTGAGGCAGTGTGCCCCCGTTACCAAATACCATCTAGGTTCCACTTCTCTAGGCAGGCGATACCGAGAATGTACACGGACGTCAGAAAAAGACTCACCAGTGTCCTAAAAAATGCAGTTGTACCCAATGTCCACTTAACCACGGACATGTGGACAAGTGGAGCAGGGCAGGGTCAGGACTATATGACTGTGACAGCCCACTGGGTAGATGTATGGACTCCCGCCGCAAGAACAGCAGCGGCGGCACCAGTAGCAGCATCTCGCAAACGCCAACTCTTTCCTAGGCAGGCTACGCTTTGTATCACCGCTTTCCAGAATACGCACACAGCTGAAAACCTCTTACGGCAACTGAGGAAGATCATCGCGGAATGGCTTACCCCAATTGGACTCTCCTGTGGATTTGTGGCATCGGACAACGCCAGCAATATTGTGTGTGCATTAAATATGGGCAAATTCCAGCACGTCCCATGTGTTGCACATACCTTGAATTTGGTGGTGCAGAATTTTTTAAAAAACGACAGGGGCGTGCAAGAGATGCTGTCGTGGCCAGAAGAATTGCGGGACACTTTCGGCGTACAGGCACCACGTACAGAAGACTGGAGCACCACCAAAAACTACTGAACCTGCCCTGCCATCATCTGAAGCAAGAAGTGGTAACGAGGTGGAATTCAACCCTCTATATGCTTCAGAGGTTGGAGGAGCAGCAAAAGGCCATTCAAGCCTATACAATTGAGCACGATATAGTAGGTGGAATGCACCTGTCTCAAGCGCAGTGGAGAATGATTTCAACGTTGTGCAAGGTTCTGATGCCCTTTGAACATGCCACACGTGAAGTCAGTTCAGACTCTGCCAGCCTGAGTCAGGTCATTCCCCTCATCAGGCTTTTGCAGAAGAAGCTGGAGACATTGAAGGAGGAGCTAACACGGAGCGATTCCGCTAGGCATGTGGGACTTGTGGATGGAGCCCTTAATTCGCTTAACAAGGATTCACGGGTGGTCAATCTGTTGAAATCAGAGCACTACATTTTGGCCACCGTGCTCGATCCTAGATTTAAAGCCTACCTTGGATCTCTCTTTCCGGCAGACACAAGTCTGCTGGGGTTGAAAGACCTGCTGGTGACAAAATTGTCAAGTCAAGCGGAACGCGACCTGTCAACATCTCCTCCTTCACATTCTCCCGCAACTGGGGGTGCGAGGAAAAGGCTCAGAATTCCGAGCCCACCCGCTGGCGGTGATGCAGGGCAGTCTGGAGCGACTGCTGATGCTGACATCTGGTCCGGACTGAAGGACCTGACAACGATTACGGACATGTCGTCTACTGTCACTGCATATGATTCTCTCAACATTGATAGAATGGTGGAGGATTATATGAGTGACCGCATCCAAGTAGGCACGTCACACAGTCCGTACTTATACTGGCAGGAAAAAGAGGCAATTTGGAGGCCCTTGCACAAACTGGCTTTATTCTACCTAAGTTGCCCTCCCACAAGTGTGTACTCCGAAAGAGTGTTTAGTGCCGCCGCTCACCTTGTCAGCAATCGGCGTACGAGGTTACATCCAGAAAATGTGGAGAAGATGATGTTCATTAAAATGAATTATAATCAATTCCTCCGCGGAGACATTGACCAGCAGCAATTGCCACCACAAAGTACACAGGGAGCTGAGATGGTGGATTCCAGTGGGGACGAATTGATAATCTGTGAGGAGGGGGATGTACACGGTGATATATCGGAGGGTGATGATGAGGTGGACATCTTGCCTCTGTAGAGCCAGTTTGTGCAAGGAGAGATTAATTGCTTCTTTTTTGGGGGGGGGTCCAAACCAACCCGTCATATCAGTCACAGTCGTGTGGCAGACCCTGTCACTGAAATGATGGGTTGGTTAAAGTGTGCATGTCCTGTTTTGTTTATACAACATAAGGGTGGGTGGGAGGGCCCAAGGACAATTCCATCTTGCACCTCTTTTTTCTTTTCTTTTTCTTTGCGTCATGTGCTGTTTGTGGAGGGTTTTTTGGAAGGGACATCCTGCGTGACACTGCAGTGCCACTCCTAGATGGGCCCGGTGTTTGTGTCGGCCACTAGGGTCGCTTATCTTACTCACACAGCTACCTCATTGCGCCTCTTTTTTTCTTTGCGTCATGTGCTGTTTGGGGAGGGTTTTTTGGAAGGGACATCCTGCGTGACACTGCAGTGACACTCCTAGATGGGCCCGGTGTTTGTGTCGGCCACTAGGGTCGCTTATCTTACTCACACAGCTACCTCATTGCGCCTCTTTTTTTCTTTGCGTCATGTGCTGTTTGGGGAGGGTTTTTTGGAAGGGACATCCTGCGTGACACTGCAGTGCCACTCCTAGATGGGCCCGGTGTTTGTGTCGGCCACTAGGGTCGCTAATCTTACTCACACAGCTACCTCATTGCGCCTCTTTTTTTCTTTGCGTCATGTGCTGTTTGGGGAGGGTTTTTTGGAAGGGCCATCCTGCGTGACACTGCAGTGCCACTCCTAGATGGGCCCGGTGTTTGTGTCGGCCACTAGGGTCGCTTATCTTACTCACACAGCGACCTCGGTGCAAATTTTAGGACTAAAAATAATATTGTGAGGTGTGAGGTATTCAGAATAGACTGAAAATGAGTGGAAATTATGGTTTTTGAGGTTAATAATACTTTGGGATCAAAATGACCGCCAAATTCTATGATTTAAGCTGTTTTTTAGGTTTTTTGGAAAAAAACACCCGAATCCAAAACACACCCGAATCCGACAAAAAAAATTCGGTGAGGTTTTGCCAAAACGCGGTCGAACCCAAAACACGGCCGCGGAACCGAACCCAAAACCAAAACACAAAACCCGAAAAATTTCCGGCGCTCATCTCTAGCTGCCACTAGTCATTGCCGAGACGATGAAATGCCATCAACGTCGTCTGCCAAGGCCGATGCCCAATGTCATAGTAGAGAGCATGTAAAATCCAAAAAACAAAAGTTCAGTTAAATGACCCAAAAATCTAAATTGAAAGCGTCTGATGAGAAGCGTAAACTTGCCAATATGCCATTTACGACACGGAGTGGCAAGGAACGGCTGAAGCCCTGGCCTATGTTCATGGCTAGTGGTTCAGATTCACATGAGGATGGAAGCACTCATCCTCTCGCTAGAAAACTGCAGTGCCACTCCTAGATGGGCCAGGTGTTTGTGTCGGCCACTTGTGTCGCTTAGCTTAGCCATCCAGCGACCTTGGTGCACCTCTTTTTTTCTTTGCATCATGTGCTGTTTGGGGACAATTTTTTTGAAGTGCCATCCTGTCTGACACTGCAGTGCCACTCCTAGATGGGCCAGGTGTTTGTGTCGACCACTTGTGTCGCTTAGCTTAGTCACACAGCGACCTTGGTGCGCCTCTTTTTTTCTTTGCATCATGTGCTGTTTGAGGACAATTGTTTTGAAGTGCCATCCTGTCTGACACTGCAGTGCCACTCCTAGATGGGCCAGCTGTTTGTGTCGGCCACTTGTGTCGCTTAGCTTAGTCACACAGCGACCTTGGTGCGCCTCTTTTTTTCTTTGCATCATGTGCTGTTTGGGGACTATTTTTTTGAAGTGCCATCCTGTCTGACACTGCAGTGCCACTCCTAGATGGGCCAGGTGTTTGTGTCGGCCACTTGTGTCGCTTAGCTTAGCCATCCAGCGACCTCGGTGCAAATTTTAGGACTAAAAATAATATTGTGAGGTGTGAGGTGTTCAGAATAGACTGGAAATGAGTGGAAATTATGGTTATTGAGGTTAATAATACTATGGGATCAAAATGACCCCCAAATTCTATGATTTAAGCTGTTTTTTAGGGTTTTTTGAAAAAAACACCCGAATCCAAAATACACCCGAATCTGACAAAAAAATTTCGGTGAGATTTTTCCAAAACGCGTCCGAATCCAAAACACGGCCGCGGAACCGAATCCAAAACCAAAACACAAAACCCGAAAAATGTCCGGTGCACATCACTAATATTTTCTGGTTTTGGCAAAACCACTGTCATGTGTTTTGGATTTATCTATTTACTTGATAAATACAGCTAAAATCATGTAATTTTGGGTCTGGTTTAGTTCCTACAGTATTAGTAACCCCAATAACATTAATTTCCAGGCATTTCGAGTTAATTTTGATCACCTCCTGGATCACAATATTGTTCACTAATATTGGCCAAAAGCTGGCTGTCTAAACTAATGATAATGGCCTTCTTTTTCTCACAGTGAAGAACTGCTGCCACTGGTGGCTGACTTAGGGCCCAATTCACCTGATCGTAGCACAAATTTGTTAGCAGTTGGGCAAAATCATGTGCACTGCAGGGGGGGCAGATATACAGTAACATGTGCAGAGAGAGTTAGATTTGGGTGGGGGGTGTTCAAGGTGAAATCTAAATTGCAGTGTAAAAATAAAGCAGCCAGTATTTAACCTGCACAGAAACAAAATAGCCCACCCAAATCTAACTCTCTCTGTACATGTTATATCTGCCCCCCCCTGCAGTGCACATGGTTTTGCCCAACTACTAACAAATTTGCTGCTGCGATCAGATCTGATTACCCCCTTAGTTTGACACAAACAACATCCTCATCATCATCTTCATTATACACAACATCCTTAGATACACAAATACCCCCTCATACTGTTGCACTTTCACAATTGCATCCTCAATTTCTATGTCACCGTCTTTACTTGTACTGCTCATCCCCACATTTGCAGAGAGTGCAGAAATGGTGAAAGAAGGATCTCTATAAGTACAGTGTCAGAAATGTCAGACTCACACATAGCTAACGTGGACACCTCTACTAGACTTAGGGGATCATTCCAAGTTGATCGCTCGCTAGCTATTTTTTGCAGTGCTGCAAACAGATAGTCGTTGCCTATGGGGGAGTGTATTTTTGCTTTGCAAGTGTGCGAAAGCTTGTGCAGCCGAGCGGTACAAAAACAGTTTGTGCAGTTTCTGAGTAGGTCTGAACTTACTCAGCCGTTGCGATCACTTCAGCCTGTCCGGTCCCGGGATTGACATCAGACACCCGCCCTGCAAATGCGCCTGCGTTTTTCCAACCACTCCCTGAAAACGGTCAGTTGAAACCCATAAATGCCTTCTTCCTGTCAATCTTCTTGCGATTAGCTGTGCGAATGGATTCTTCGTTAAATCCATCGCCCAGCACCAATCCGCTTTGAACCCGTACGATGTGCCTGCGCATTGCGGTGCATATGCATGCGCAGTTATGCCGAGTTTTGACCTGATCGCAGCGCTGCCAGGTCGCAATGACCCCCTTAGAGCGAGAAGGTCTTGCATCATCATACAGTATGAGGTTACAGAAGATGATGCCTGACTACTGGGGTCATTCCGAGTTGTTCGCTCATTGCCGATTTTCGCTATGCTGCGATTTGTTGCAAAATGCGCATGCGCAAGGCACGCAGGGTGCATGCGCTTAGTTATTTAACTAAAAATTTAGCAGTGTTGCTGTGGATCCTGCGGCGCTTTTCAGTCGCACTGCTGATTGGTGAATGATTGACAGGAAAGGGGCGTTTCTGGGTGGTAATTGTGCATTTTCCGGGAGTGTGCTAAAAATCGCAGGTGTGTCAGGGAAAAACGCGGGAGTGTCTGGAGAAACGAGCGAACAACTCGTAGGCCTAGGACCCTCATTCCGAGATGTTCGCTCGCTAGCTGCTTTTAGCAGTATTGCACACGCTAGGCTGCCACCCTCTGGGAGTGTATCTTAGCTTAGCAGAATAGCGAACGAAAGATTAGCAGAACTGCTAATAAATAATTCTTTGCAGTTTCTGAGTAGCTCCAGACCTACTCACAGATTGCGATCAGCTCAGTCCGTTTAGTTCCTGGTTTGACGTCACAAACACGCCCTGCGTTCGGCCAGCCACTCTCCCATTTCTCCAGACACTCCCGCGTTTTTCCCTGACACGCCTGCGTTTTTTAGCACACTCCCGGAAAACGCTCAGTTACCACCCAGAAACGCCCCTTTCCTGTCAATCATTCACCGAGCAGCAATACGACTAAAAAGCGCCGCAGGATCCACAGCAAAACTGCTAAGTTTTTAGTTAAATAACTAAGCGCATGCGCCCTGCGTGCCTTGCGCATGCACAATTAGCAACAAATCGCAGCATAGCGAAAATCGGAAATGAGCGAACAACTCTGAATGAGGGCCAATGTTTGATCCTGACTTCCACAATAGGCATTCTAAAGCATAAAACAGCAGTAGCACTAGCAGGACCACCATTCGCAAACAAAGGCCATGTCCTGAGCCTTTCCTTGCCACTGCGTATGGTGAAGAGCATGTTGTCAATTTTTCAGCAGTAAATTTTCCCATTATTATTAGATAAGATTTTTTTCTTTAACATTGTGAAATATTGATTCGATTTCAGGTGCCTTTTCCTAAACTTTGTGTCCCCTGGACCGCCTTTTATTAGATGTTGAATTGCTATTATGATTGGCAGCAGCCGCAGAACTAGTACTGGGTTGCTGCTTCTGCTCTTCTACTGACTGATCCATATCGACTAAGCTCTTAGTCTGAACCTGAACACATGTTTTTTTTTTTTTTACACACCACTTCTAGTTATGGTGGCAGCTAAAGTACGTTATTTTTTAACATAGTTTTATTTTCATTTTTTAACACTATGCATGCCTTGAACACACAACACAGTGCCGCACATTGCTGCAGCCCGCAATAAACAGTGACTCTATAGTTTTTTTTATAATGACACAGCAGTGGTGTGCGGTGAGGTGAGGCAGAGCCTTTCCTGTCATACTAACGTATATTCCAGAGTTTTGTCTAAAGTATATACAAAATACAAAGAATATATTAGAAATATCTTTTTATTATTCTCATTTTTATAGTCAAAAATCTGGAGCAAAAAGTCTTTGGCAGGTGGGCTGCCTACCTTTTCTACATATCTTTGATCAAAACTCACTGCAAACTGCTGCATCTGTGTATAATGCCCACATGGACACTTTGGCTCATGTAATGCTGGCTCTGGTACTAGCCAGTTCTGCCTGAGCCATTTACCTCACTGCACATCCCTGTGACACAAGGCCCCTTTAAGTTGATGCAGAACACCTACAGGCATTTTTTTTAAATAATAAATGTCACAGTGTCCCTTTAAGTTAATACAGTGCTTCTACTGGCGTTTTATTTTTTGTATATAATAATTGACACTTTGTAACCTGTACTAGCTTTGCCTTAAAGTGCTCCTGCTCCAGTCCTAACTTAAAAGGTTTACATTTTTATTTGAATTGATATATGGCTATGCCTCCCCTCCTCCATTTTATGCTGCCATATGATATAAAGTTTAAACCATCACAGTGCTGCAGCCCGCAGCCCCACACTCTAACCCTCTGGTGTCCTGTGTGAAACGGCACCCAAATCATGAAGGAGGGACTTTTATGCAATCCAAAACATGTGAGATTGACGCCGGGAAGATTGCGAGCCTGGTGGATTTGGGTTGTAGGAAACCGAACATGCTCATCTCTACTTTACATTAGAGATGTGCACCGCCCATTTTTCGGGTTTTGTGTTTTGGTTTTGGACTCGGTTCCGTGGCCGTGTTTTGGATTCGGACGCGTTTTGGCAAAACCTCCCTGAAATTTTTTTGTCGGATTCGGGTGTGTTTTGGATTTGGGTGTTTTTTTTTTCAAAAAACCCTCAAAAACAGCTTAAATCATAGAATTTTGGGGTCATTTTGATCCCATAGTATTATTAACCTCAATAACCATAATTTCCACTCATTTCCAGTCTATTCTGAAAACCTCACACCTCACAATATTATTTTTAGTCATAAAATTTGCACCGAGGTCGCTGGATGACTAAGCTAAGCGACCCAAGTGGGCAGCACAAACACCTGGCCCATCTAGGAGTGGCACTGCAGTGTCAGACAGGATGGCACTTAAAAAAAATTAGCCCCAAACATCACATGATGCAGAGATCAATAAAAAAAAAGAGGTGCAAGATGGAATTGCCCTTGGACCCTCCCACCCACCCTTATGTTGTATAAACAGGACATGCACACTTTAACAAACCCATCATTTCAGTGACAGGGTCTGCCACACGACTGTGGCTGAAATGACTGGTTGGTTTGGGCCCCCACCAAAAAGGAAGCAATCAATCTATCCTTGCACAAACTGGCTCTACAGAGGCAAGATGTCCACCTCCTCCTCATCGTCCGATTCCTCACCCCTTTCACTGTGTACATCCCCCTCCTCACAGATTATTAATTCGTCCCCACTGGAATCCACCATCTCAGGTCCCTGTGTACTTTCTGGAGGCAATTGCTGGTGAATGTCTCCATGGAGGAATTGATTATAATTCATTTTGATGAACATCATCTTCTCCACATTTTCTGGAAGTAACCTCGTACACCGATTGCTGACAAGGTGACCGGCTGCACTAAACACTCTTTCGGAGTACACACTGGAGGGGGGGGGCAACTTAGGTAAAATAAAGCCAGTTTATGCAGTGACAGTAGACAACATGTCAGTAATCGTTGGCAGGTCCTTCAGTCCGGACCAGATGTCAGCACTCACTACAGACTGCCCTGCATCACCGCCAGCAGGTGGGCTCGGAATTCTTAGCCTTTTCCTCGCAGCCCCAGTTGCGGGAGAATGTGAAGGAGGAGCTGTTGACGGGCCACGTTCCGCTTGAGTTGACAAGTGTCTCACCAGCAGGTCTTTGCACCTCTGCACACTTGTGTCTGCTGGAAAGAGAGATACAACGTAGGCTTTAAACCTAGGATCGAGCACGGTGGCCAAAATGTAGTGCTCTGATTTCAACAGATTGAGCACCCGTGAATCCTGGTTAAGCGAATGAAGGGCCCCATCCACAAGTCCCACATGCCTAGCGGAATCGCTCCGTTTTAGCTCCACCTTCAATGTATCCAGCTTCTTCTGCAAAAGCCTGATGAGGGGAATGACCTGACTCAGGCTGGCAGTGTCTGAACTGACTCAAAGGGTTGCAGAACCTTGCACAACGTTGAAATCATTCTCCACTGCGCTTGAGTCAGGTGCATTACCCCTCCTTTGCCTATATCATAGGTAGATGTATAGGCTTGAATGGCCTTTTGCTGCTCCTCCATCCTCTGAAGCATATAGAGGGTTGAATTCCACCTCGTTACCACCTCTTGCTTCAGATGATGGCGGGGCAGGTTCAGGAATGTTTGCTGGTGCTCCAGTCTTCGGCTAACGGTGGCTGAATGACGAAAGTGGCCCGCAATTCTTCGGGCCACCGACAGCATCTCTTGCACGCCCCTGTCATTTTTTTTAAAATTCTGCACCACCAAATTCAATGTATGGGCAAAACATGGGACGTGCTGGAATTTGCCCACATGTAATGCACGCACAATATTGGTGGCGTTGTCCGATTTTACAAATCGCCAGGAGAGTCCAATTGGGGTAAGCCATTCTGCGATGATGTTCCTCAGTTTCCGTAAGAGGTTGTCAGCTGTGTGTCTCTTATGGAAAGCGGTGATACAAAGCGTAGCCTGCCTAGGAACGAGTTGGCGTTTGCGAGATGCTGCTACTGGTGCCGCCGCTGCTGTTCTTGCTGCGGGAATCAATACATCTACCCAGTGGGCTGTCACAGTCATATAGTCCTTAGTCTGCCCTGCTCCACTTGTCCACATGTCCGTGGTTAAGTGGACATTGGGTACAACTGCATTTTTTAGGACACTGGTGACTCTTTTTCTGACGTCTGTGTACATTCTCGGTATCGCCTGCCTAGAGAAATGGAACCTAGATGGTATTTGGTACCGGGGACACACTACCTCAATCAATTCTCTAATTCCCTGTGAATTAACGGTGGATACCGGACACACGTTTAACACCACAGCAGCTGCCAAGACCTGAGTTATCTGCTTTGCAGCAGGATGACTGCTGTGATATTTCATCTTCCTCGCAAAGGACTGTTGGACAGTCAATTGCTTACTGGAAGTAGTACAAGTGGTCTTCCAACTACCCCTCTGGGATGACGATCGACTCCCAGCAGCAACTACAGCGCCAGCAGCAGTAGGCGTTACACTCAAGGATCCATCGGAGGAATCCCAGTTAGGAGAGGACTCATCAGACTAGCCAGTGACATGGCCTGCAGGACTATTGGCATTCCTGTCTAAGGGGGAAATTGACACTGAGGGAGTTGATGGTGTGGTTTGCAGGAGCTTGGATACAAGAGGAAGGGATTTAGTTGTCAGTGGACTGCTTCCGCTGTCACCCAAAGTTTTTGAACTTGTAAATGACTTCTGATGAATGCGCTCCAGGTGACATATAAGGGAGGATGTTCCTAGGTGGTTAACATCCTTACCCCTACTTATTACAGCTTGACAAAGGCAACACACGGCTTGACACCTGTCGTCCGCATTTCTGTTGAAATAATTCCACACCGAAGAGGTGATTTTTTTTTTTGTAATTTGACCAGGCATGTCAATGGCCATATTCGTCCCACGGACAACAGGTGTCTCCCCGGGTGCCTGACTTAAACAAACCACCTCACCATCAGAATCCTCCTTGTCAATTTCCTCCTCAGCGCCAGCAACACCCATATCCTCATCCTGGTGTACTTCAACAGTGACATCTTCAATTTGACTATCAGGAACTGGTCTGTGGGTGCTCCTTCCAGCACTTGCAGGGGGCGTGCAAATGGTGGAAGGCGCCACATCTTCCCGTCCAGTGCTGGGAAGGTCAGGCATTGCAACCGACACAATTGGACTCTCCTTGGGGATTTGTGATTTAGAAGAACGTACAGTTTTTCTAGCTGGAGGATGAGTGCTTCCATCCTCATGTGAAGCTGAACCACTAGCCATGAACATAGGACAGTGCATCAGCCATTCCTTGCCACTCCGTGTCGTAAATGGCATATTGGCAAGTTTACGCTTCTCATCAGACGCTTTTAATTTTGATTTTTGGGTAATTTTACTTAACTTTTGTTTTTTGGATTTTGCATGCTCTCTACTATGAAATTCGGCATCGGCCTAGGCAGACGACGTTGATGGCATTTCATCGTCTCAGCCATGACTAGTGGCAGCCGCTTCAGCACGAGGTGGAAGTGGCTCTTGATCTTTCCCTATTTTACCCTCCACATTTTTGTTCTCCATTTTTTAATGTGTGGAATTATATGCCAGTAATATATCAATAGCAATGGCCTACTGTACTGTACTATATATGTATACTGTTGGTCACCAAAATTCTGCACTGTACTACTAGAAGCTGTAGAAAAGTATATATATTATTGTATATATATCAGTACAGAGCAGTGTAACTGTGACACATGTGTCCTGACAAGCAGTATAGAAGCTATAGAAAAGTATATATATTACTGTATATCATTCAGTAGTAGTACAGAGCAGTGTAACTGTGACACATGTGTGTCCTGACAAGCAGTATAGAAGCTATAGAAAATGATTTAAAATTATTGTATATATCACTACAGAGCGGTGTAACTCTGACACATGTGTCCTGACAAGCAGTATAGAAGCTATAGAAAATTATTTAAAATTATTGTATATATCAGTACAGAGCGGTGTCACTGTAACACATGTGTCCTGACAAGCAGTATAGAAGCTATAGAAAAGTATATATATTACTCTCTATCAGTAGTAGTACAGAGCGGTGTAACTGTGACACATGTGTGTTCTGACAAGCAGTATAGAAGCTATATAAAAGTATATATATTATTGTATATATATATATATATATATATATATATATATCAGTACAGAGCAGTGTAACTGTGACACATGTGTCCTGACAAGCAGTATAGAAGCTATAGAAAAGTATATAAATTTCTGTATATCAGTAGTAGTACAGAGTGGTGTAACTGTGTGTCCTGACAAGCAGTATAGAAGCTATAGAAAAGTATATATATTACTGTATATATCAGTACAGAGCAGTGTAACTGTGACACATGTGTCCTGACAAGCAGTATAGAGGCTATAGAAAAGTATATATATTATTGTATATATCAGTACAGAGCGGTGTAACTGTGACCATGTGTCCTGACAAGCAGTATAGAAGCTATAGAAAAGTATATATATTATATACTGGTGGCCCCAGTCCCCACAATGCAGCACACTGATCAGATATTTGCAGCACACTGAACACAGATATGGAGCGTTTTCAGGCAGAGAACGTAGATATTTTCAGCACACTGAGCACAGATTATTTGCAGCACACTGAGCACAGATATTTTCAGCACACTGAGCACAGATTACGGAGCTTTTCAGGGAGAGAACGCAGCCACGTCCTCTCCGTTCAATCTCCAAAGCACAAGTGAAAATGGCGGCGATGCGCGGCTCCTTATATAGAATACTAATCTTGCGAGAATCCGACAGCGGGATGATGACGTTCGGACGCGTTCTGGTTAACCGAGCAAGGCGGGAAGATCCAAGGCTGCCTCGGAACCGTGTAAAATAGGTGAAGTTCGGGGGGGTTCGGATCCCGAGGAACCGAACCCGCTCATCTCTACTTTATATCTATCACTGTCAAGTCCTGTGCAGATTCTTTTCCGTGGAAGAGTAGCTGAGGTAGAATAGGCTGGTATATTTCTACCATTATTCTCTGTGACACCCAAGATAGTTGTGATGACAACTCTGTGAAACAGCAGCAATGTGTGTAATGCCTCAGTCATTGGTACTACAGTATATGGGTATCTATTCTCTTCTGGCAATTTGTTGTACAATTTTGTTTGTTTACTGTATATACAGGAACATTCCAACAAACAATTTTGTTTGTTGGAATGTTCCTGTATATACAGTAAAGCCCCTTTGTAATTGGACATTAGTTTGATGCATCTGGCGATTTGGGGCATGCATAACGTACTGTTAGATGAGTATTAAACGGGGATAAAACGGGGAAGAGCGTGCATAAAACGGGGAATTGAGACAAGGGACTCGGATGTAATCCTACCGCTGTATAAAGCATTGGTACGTCCGCACCTGGAATATTGTTTTCAGTTTTGGGCACCACTGTATAAAAAAGATATCGGTGAACTCGAAAGTGTTCAAAGGCGAGCTACTAAACTGATTAAAGGCCTAGAGGGACTGGATTATGAGGAAAGGCTTACTAGGTTGAATATGTATACACTAGAAAAGAGGCGCCTAGGAGGAGATATTATTAATATCTTCAAATATGTAAAGGGACATTACAAAGAGTTATCAGAGGAATTGTTTATTAAAAGAACACAGTTTAGGACACGTGGGCACTCACTGCGGCTGGAGGAGAGAAAGTTCCAAACGCAACGGAGGAAAGCGTTCTTCACTGTTAGGGCAATAAGGATGTGGAATTCCCTGCCAGAGAAGGTGGTAATGGCGGACTCTGCAAATGGATTTTAAAAAGGAATGGATAAATTTCTGAATGAAAATGATATCCAAGGTTATAATATTTAAAATATTAACGTGGTTAATCCGGGGGTAATATGAGTTATAGTAGTTAACTAGTCATAATCATTATTCAGCAAGTATGTACATCACAACTTAATATGGGTTGAACACGATGGGCAATTTGCCTCTATTCAACCTCAATTACTATGTTACTATGTTACTATTACATTATTGACTTCAGGAGTCATATCAGTAACAGTGTTCTGTGGTGGGATACGAGTGTCTTTATACTGAGCTTGCTGATATATATACCCCTGGTGGAGCGGAGTCACTGTCCATGACATGGCAGGTAATGATAGCGTACTCATCTTTCTCTGCAAGAGCTGCAGCAGATTCTGCCACATTTGGCTGTCCTTCAGTCTGTGAAGCCAGTTGCCATAATGGTCCTGTAAATTTAAACACGTGTTAGGATTTCTGTTTCTGTCACATATTGTTATTACCTTTTTTTCCCCTGTAAGTGGACTCCAGAACTGCCTCCTCATCTGTGGTTGGATCCATTGGAGGTACCAAGGGCTGTCTGTATGTGGAATATGTTGATTAAATCATGGAACAATAACGTGATTAGTTTATGACGACTGTTATTAATGTATATTGTACATTGTGATTTGAAACCATGTAAAAAATGTGGCGTATTCCTGTAAATACGTTTGTCAACCTGTTTGCAGTCATTGGCACTCATTAATTATGCTTTAAAAAAAAAAAAAGCCAGTTTTGTCTGCTTCTCCGGTTGGTGGTAGTGGGATGGCACCTGCGGATAAAGGTGGCAGGGTGATTAGGGCTTCAAGCCCAGACTCCTCAGTCCCTGCCCCCTTTCCCTGACCAGCGGTTTTCAGTGGATACCATGCTTGCGGTTCCTGTTTTTCAGATTTCATTGCCTGCTGTGGGGGCCATGATACGTGGGGTTAGTGCGCCATCTGCTGGCCTGCCCGGTTTGTTGCAGAGGGATTCTTCGCTCAGTTCACTTTCTGCCACGTTCACTCTTCCTATCAGGGCTTCGCACGCGGTAGCCCAAGGGTTAGTGTCGGACAACGCATTGTCTAGGGCTTGGTCTGGTGAGCCCCCATGGCTCACGGCGTATATGTTTTCCTGGCAGCTTGTTGTTCTGAGCCCCCATGAGCGCTCCCGTACTTTCTTCCCAGCTATCTTTTTCTGCCCCTCCTTTTCCGCCTGTCCCCCCTTTTGCGCCTGTTGGGGATATTCCCCCTCCTACTCCTGACTTCCCTGGAGGCGTTGTTGGGTTGAGTAATGTTTCACCTGCTGTCATTTCCCCTAAGCCTATAGCAGACCTAGCTTTCAGTACCGCAGGTGTTCAGGTGTCGACGCAGAGTATCGGGCTTTCTGGAGCCGGCGAGTCAGAGGGATCCAGGGTCCCCGAAGAGGCGTTACCTTGAAGGAGGAGTCGAGGGCCCTCCAGGAACCGGTGAGCATGTTGTTACTTTTTTCTCTTCTGCCAGTTCTTCTTTCATTAGTGTGTCTTCCGGTTCTCCCAGGAGCCTGCGTAAATTGGCTAGGCTCATTGCGCATCGCTTACACAGGATAGGATCGGAAGGGCAGAGGGTGGGGAGCTTCTATTCCTCTCAATGCTCCTTTGTACACAGAAATGGTTCATGGTGCCTACATGGCTGTTTCTAGTGGTTTAGGGAAGCGGCTGAGAGAAGTGAGTGGGGCCGACCACCCGGCCGCAGACTGCACCTCCGCTGCTGGCGGTGGACCCTCCGAGGCAACCGCATTATCTGGAGGTGTCCAGTGAGACTTTTTCCTCCCATTAAGGTTTTTGGATTGGTTACGTGGGTGACTTTTATCCTGACAGGGTTGCAGGTCAGTTTTTGTTGGATGGTTTTGGTTTTGGTTTACCCATCTCTGTTTCTGAAGAAGCCTGGGCAAGAGGTGAATTCTTCCGCCTCCCATGCTGAGAGTCCAGGGTTCAATTCCCAAAGTGCAAGTGTATTTGTTAGCGTGGTTGTACGTAGGAATTTTAGGTCGGCTCGTGACTTCCCCCATGTGGTTGCGTGGAAGGTTGAGTCTGGGTTGCGGTTGGGTCGCATGAGTGGCCCTTTTTCCTTCCCCTCCTTTGGCCAGCTGGTGTGTCTGCCCTTTAGGTGTTTCCCATGGGTCATTCTGTTTCTTGTGCCTACTTTGAGATATTCTGCTCTTTTTTGCATTTGTGCATCCTTTCAGCCTCCGGTCACCAAGGAGTTGCTCGATACTTGGTTGTTTTTCTCTTCGTAGGCCCAAGTGATAGTTCAGTTTTCAGTGAGTTTTTTTCTCCGCACTTCCTTACGGCTAACATGGTTCAGAAGTTTCTTGATCTAATTTAGGAGTGTTTGAGTACACATAAGGTCAGGCTTACACAGGTCCAATCGTTGCTGGTTTCCTTCAACTTTGCATTGTAGGATCATCCCCATGGGGTGGGTTTCCTGAATAGTATAGCAGACGCTCTTTCACGTTTTGACTTGGCAAAATTTTGTGAGCTTGTTCCGGGGGTGGCAGCAGTCGGTTTACCGTGCCCACATTATATATGGCAGATCATCAGGTTGGTTCAGCGGAGTTGGCTAGGCAGTTCTTAGCTCCTTCCACACTTCGTGCTTATGATGCAGCATGGCAAGATTGGGAGTCGTATAAGGTTAGGAACGCTTCCCTGGGTAAGTCTTTGAAGCATTATTTGCTTGCTTTTGTGTGGAACCATTATGTGAGTGTTAGGTCCAAGGCTGCTATGGCTACTGCCCTTGCGGGTATTTCCTTTCACTCCAAGCTTCGCGGCCTGTCTGACCCTACCAAGTCGCTTGTGCTTTCTCTGGCTCTAAAGGGTTGGGCTAGGGCGAGCACGGCGCATGCGGTCCTTCGTAGGTCTATTGACCTGGGGGTTTTGCGTGACTTATTGGGTGTTTTGCCTAGTATGGTGGCCTCTGACCAGGAAATTTTTCCTTTGTAGGCTGTCTTTTGCTTTCGCATTTTTTGATGCTTTTAGAGTTAGTGAGTTGGTTACGGGCAGCAGGACGTCAGCCAGTACCGGTTTGATGTTCAATAATGTTTTGCTAAGAGCTGATGATGTTTTATGTAAAATTGCGCGCTCTTAGACGGAACCGGCTGGCCGTGGCTGCTGGATTTCTATTTGGCGCAGGCGGATAATGCTATTTGCCTAGTGCACTTGGCTAGTGACTATCTATTGTTACGCCTTCCAGTTGGGGGTCCATTATTGTTTCATGTGTATGTGGTGGCAATTACCAAGTTTCAGTTTGCAGCTGTGCTTCGGCGCTGCCGGTTTGGCATTAGGTTTCGGTGCTGTGGATTTTGAGACCCATTCCTTTCGGATTGGGACAGCTACGCAGGCTGCAGCTGGGGGTCTTCCAGCGGCAGCTATACAGGAGCTCGGCCGTTGGAAGTCTAAAGCCTATAAATCTTTGGCATCTGCCCTTGTCTTCTTTCCTTCTAGGTTTGGTTCTCTGACTTTGTGGTTACGGCCATGTGGCTTTTGCTTTGTTCATTTCAGTTCTATTACAGGTTGCTCTGGCGTTGCACAACCTCAGGTGACTCGGTCCAGCCGGGACCACTGGGGTCCAGCTTAGGGCCTCGCAGTTTGAGATTGTTTTGCTTCTTTAGGTTCAGTGATGCAGAGAGTGGGGCCTATTCCTTGCGGATAGTGGCAACTGCTCTGGCTGCATCTGGGGTATTCCGGCAGCGGCTATACAGGGGCCCTACCACTGGAAATGTTCGGCTTGTATGTTTTCTATACGTTGATTATGGTTTGTTGCGCCTGTTGCGCTAGCCAAAAAACGTAGTTTACCTGTCAGTTTCTGAATGGCTAACATTCAGGAATTGAGGGTGTGAAGTGAATTTTTAAATTTTCCTCCGAGGGGGCCAAATTACGATTGGCACTCTTACGGTCCACGGGAGGTTTTTTGAGTTTTCTCCTTCACTTGGGTTCCTTTCTGTTGTTGTATTATTGTCTAAGTTTGAATTGTTGCTACTGTTAGGGTTTTTCTTTTCAGCTGCATTGGATACTTCGGAACAGATTTGGCTAGTTGGCCATTCTTAAATTTTTTGGGCAGAGAGGCATCCTATGGCAGGACAAGCGGCAGACTTTTTGGTGACAGGGTAGTCCGATGGTTAGGTGTGAGAGGTTTGCATTGGGTTGGTTTGCTTCAGCTTCTTTTCCGTCACGAACGAAGGTGGGGCCTGTGATTCACTTTGGCGGGAATCACATGGGTCGAGTTAAGGGCTTCGACCTCCTCCTAAGTGTCAAGACAGATTTGGTGGCTTTGCGAGCATCTTGGCCTCAAGTGAGAGTGGTGGTCAGATATTGTACCCCATTTTCACTGGCGGGGTGCTGTTCGCTTCTCTGCCATAGAGCAGGCTCGTCAGAAGGTGACTTCTTTGGTGTCTGTGTATGTGAAGGCCATTGGTGGTTTGGCAGTTTGGTAGTTTGGCATCCCCTGCTCGTTCTTCGTAACTGGCAGTTTTATAGGGAGGACGGTGTTCACCTTTCCCCAGCAGGCATTTAGTGGGTTTTTGGAGAGCATTTTTACCTGTTTGAATGGTTAGTTTAGGGTTTTTGGTTTTCTTTTGTTTGGATGGTGTCTGTGGTTTAGGTAAACTTTGTTGTTGAAAGTCGCTACCAGCCAGCGGTCAAAAGCTTGCATAAGTGGTCATTGTGGGGCACCCCCTTTTGGTAAGACGGCGAGTGTGTCCTCCCCCTGTGGGTAGTCTACGGACGTTCCTGTGCGGTTTTGTCCATTGCTCTGCTAGAGTAAAGGGTAGTGAGTCCTACACAATGCAGTTTATGTTGTTGTTAGGAGGTGGTGGTAAGTCCCCTCCTAGGTTATTTGTTATTATTCTAGTTGACTAGTGCTGGTGAGTTGGTAGCACCTTTCTTTGCCATCCTCCAATACATAGTTAAAATTAGGTCATCAAACAATAATTACCAGTTGACCTTTTAAATCTAGCAGTTGGTGTCCGTGTTGTTATTTCTTAGTGCTAAGCTAGTTTAAGTATATATTTTTAAGTGTGTCACAATAAAGTTATGGGCGACTTATTGGACCTCTATGTAGGTAATTCTGTATTGCCTCTCATCTTACTAATAAAATATATTCTATAAAAAAAAATTTAATTGCAGAATGGTGATGTGGAACAAATTGTTAAAAACAAAGAATTTTCTAAATTCTAAAGCAGTTTCAAACTGATCCATGTAACAAAACACAGTCCTCAGAAATCAGGACAATACAAAATATTCAAATGACCTTGCGAAAGACAGAAGAGCTTGAACAATGCCCAGTCAAAAATACAGTATTATACAGTTATTATTATAATTTATTATACACTGCCAGTAATGCCCACACAAGTCAGGATGATGAGAAGTATGAGCTGGTAAAGGATCGACTTGTGAGAGACAGAGGACCATCAACAATGTCGCCCTAAAAAAGTGGTGCACAATAGAAAAGTCCTTAGGCACTCCCATGCACCCTTATGTTGTATATTATAATGGACATGCACAGTTTAAGAAACCAAGTACTTCAGCAAACGGAACTGACACTTTTAAGGCTGAAGTTCTTGGTGTGTTTGGGCCCCCACAAAATACCACATCTTTGTGGTTCAGTTAAACCAAGCTGCCATTGCGGTTAAGCTTCTGTGGAACTACACATCGCAGCATGCCCTGCCACAGTTTTGCTATTAACATATGCTACAACTGAGGTGGGGCATGCTGGGATGTGTAGTTCCACAGCAGCTGGGGGGGGCCACAGGTTGGAGACCCATGCTCTAAACCAGGGGTGGGGAACCCATAGTAGACCATAATGCAACGGAGGGGGGAAGTCCAGGAGTGCCACCCCCGTGTCGGCTTTTGGCACGCCTTTGGACTGAAAGCAGCTGCAGCACTAGTACTGGGTTGCTCCTGCTCTTCTGTAGACTGATCCATAATTGGTTTTATTTTTTAAAACCAGTACAGGAGTAAAGACACTGTTGTTAAACTTAACTGCCACAACACCAAGTGAACGTATAATGAGATAGGGAAAGGAGAGACGAAACAATGCAGTTTTGTTAAAAAATAGTATTGTTTTTCAACTTAGGATTTTTGGGGTGAAGATGTTGGTGATACCACACACTAGGTAGCACAACCCTAATATACACTACTAATAATAATACACTATGCAATTAATTTGATTATTATAAAAAATAATGGAAATCAGGGAATTTTTTACACAGCAGGAAGAAAAGGTCTCCTTTACAAGAACTATTTTGTAGTAGAGATAGAGGGTAACACGCACCCAGTAACACAACCCTAATAACGCTGCATCTTAACATAGCACACTTCGTGGATAATAATACTTATAAATGGAATTAGAAAAGACTTCTCTTTGTTTTTTTAAACAAAAAAAAGATGTAATTTTGTTTTTCTTCTTTTAACAGTCAGGAAAACGCTCAAAAGATGGCTTCTTGGGATGCTGCTCAGTTTTGGACAGATAAATCTAAAATCAGCACTATCTCCGCCCAGGCTCACACACAAGTGACAAGTAATAATGCAGTATAATTTCCTTGAGGAAGAAGAACAGTGCAAGTTCACAAGAGCTACTTAGGGGTCTATTTACTAAGAATTGGACGGAGATAAAGCGGATGGAGATAAAGTCCCAGCCAATCCGCTCCTAACTGCCATGTCACAGACTGGGTTTGAAAAATTAGTTAGGAGGTGATTGGCTAGTACTTTATCTCCAACGACTTTATCTCCGTCCAACACTTAGTAAATAGACCCCTACGTTTTTTAACGTTTTTGTGCAGCACCACACATTTGCAGCTTTGCAGAGCAGCGGTGAATAGCATGTGCACAGCGGCTATTCACTGGAGACAGAGGGAGATGGGGGCATGCCAATAGCTCACAGAGCACAGGACATGCCCCCTCAGTGATGAAAATGGGGGTGTGGCTCACGATCGCGGCACTCCTGCAAGGCCACGCGGCCTTTCCCATTGACCACACCCCTTTCAAAATCGCCCATGGCTTCACCGCACCACAGTCCCGCATACACTATCAGGAATGTTGGTTGGTATGGTGTGTGAGTGTAGTGTGTGATAAACAAAAACAAACACATGCACTGGCAGTGATTTCTGCAGTCACTTTTCCCAGGCACCTACTACTGTCTCCAGTTACCTATTATTAAACTCTAAAGTAAAACTAACTCCTAATGACAGCCTAATGGCAACAGGGTGGGTGCTTATGGCATTTTCTTTGCTTACACAGTGCACCAGCCCCATCCACACCCTCTCCCTCTGCTCTGCAGTGTGAGATGGCATCTGATCATGAAGAAAGGAATTTTATTTCCGATACAATACACGCAAGATCCGACTCTGGGAAAATTACGTTTTGCCTCATTCTGGGGTGCGAGGTTGGTGGGAATATCCTACCTGGGACTCGGAAACCTTCAGATCCCCTGCATTTGTGTGTGTTCCATTTTTGTAAAAACCAAACCACTCATCTCTAAATATCATGCACACAAAATGACACCCCTATAGAGAACACTAATCCAATGTCAGTAAATTGACTTCTGAACCCTTTTAGTGGATCACTAAATGGGGACAAAGCATTGGATTGGCATGTGTCTCTCAACATTGCCTCTTATAGAACGCAGGTGTGTCTTAAAATGTAAACAGTTGTGAAAAATGAAATAGAAGAGATGGGAGGTTGTATCTGATTTCTCAACTGCATGTCAGTCCTGAGTCCGTTGGGTCTAACATCATCTGACATGACATTACTATTTGACCCAGTTTACACCAAATCTATTATTGTTGCCAGCAAGCAGGAGAAAACAGTCCGGTCTTCACATGTTCACAAAGCGTGAGGTGGGGGATTTTCCGAGAATTGTGCTAAGAGACAGAAAAGATACCAGGAGCCAGCATTTAACACACTGGGAACCTTCATTTGTGCTCAGGCGCTAGTCCATCTAAAACTGGTCTGGAAAAATGTCATACGGTATGTCTTTTGACCCTTCATGTTTCTTCGCACCAAGGATAGAAAATGTGTTGAGCATTTTCATTTCCCATGTCCCCAAAGGCTAATACTGTGCAGCGTTGCACTGGGTAACACAGCTAAAAAACTGATTGATTCACACATTTTCCTGGTGCTAGAAGTGATGCAATTAAGTATTTGTCACCTCTTCTGCAGGGTAAGGGTTATCTACATTGTTGTCATTGTAGCATAATCATTATACTATGTCATAACTTAAGAGCAATGGGGGCTTACATATATTTTATGACTGACCGCAGAACCTCTAAGGGAGCCACGCAACAACTGGGGGTTTTTTTTTCTCTGAAAAAACCTGACATTAATTCGGCTTTTAAGTAGTGTACTGTCAAGAACCAATTTGGCAGCATTCAAATTCCAATATTTACTGTACAAAACTAGCAATAAACTCTAAAGAACGTGACCCTAATGCCATGATTTTACTGCAGAGGAACGTGCACTTCTAACATAAATGGACATTAAGATAAATGAAGCAATTAGAAGAATTCTGTACCATGCACTTGGGACACAGTACAGCTGTAGCTGGGATTTTATTCTAGCTCTCTAAGCAATGTCTAATTGTGTTCTGTGAACATGGAAAACCTTTACGCCACTGGATAGATTTCTCATAAATGCTCTGCTGCAGTGAGACTGCCAAGGAGCTGAACAGAGAAGCCACACTGGCCATGTTTGAGATGAAAAGGAGCCAGCTAGTGTGTGCAGGGAGTGTCTCTGGGTAGCAGTGTTAGTTGGAAATAGTATATGAGCTCAGGTGCTGTGGACGTTCTCCTCAAGCTTATTTCATGCTTAGAGTGAAATCTTTACTGTACTGTTAACCTGTCAATTAATTCAAATGGATGTGGTATTATGGAATGCTATGGAACTACAGTATGTTCAATTTCCCTAAGGCCTATGTTTGAAAGAAGAGTTTAGAACATTGTTGTAAGTAAGTTTGCTATTCCTGGCTACTTCATATTTCAAAAGAGCTGTCAGCTGGCTGGCTCTATGGGTCATTTGTATTGTTAAAGGAGCGAAACCACAAAAACGTCCGTTTTGTGTATTTATAGTCTGTGCTGATTAAAATAACAACCTAATATGAGCTATCACTGCACAGACAGACCTAGAGATTTTCCTACCTTGCTTCAGTGTATGCTACAGTTGGTGTAAAGGTGCATACACACGGTGAGATCCTTGCTATGCCCGATTTTGACTATGCGATTTCCCTTGAACTCCCCCAGAGGCCAGAAGCACCGATTTTGACTATCTGTACTTACGATTTTGTCTATGTACTATTTTGACTAAGTACCAATTTTGACTATACTTTGTACTAGATAGTATACTAGATAATCAAGATTGACTTGCCTGCACAGTCTATCTAGCCTTGCGATACCAACCTCATGGGAGTGTGCATCAGGATCGAATCGGGATCGCAAGGTGGCTAACACCTTGCGATTTGCACTAACTTTCCTTGTGATTTTGCCTATTTAGTCAAAATCAAAAGCAAGATCTCACCGTGTATACACACCTTTAGTTAGGCTAGGCACAGTGGTCAAGGCTTGACGTCAAGAGCAAACATGTTACCAAACACCTCAGTACCCCCCAAGTGAGATGAGGAATGACACATCATTGCGCACCTGTCACTATGTGGTTACTATGGTGGGTGAGGTTTAGTGATACAATTTGCTTTGGCAGGTAAACGCTCTTGGGAGATTTGAAAGGTATGAAAGGTCTTCCCATAATGTTGTAGTCTGGGGAGTAGATTTATAAAACTTCTAAAAATAAAATGTGGTGTTGCCGACAGCAACAATCCTTATTTTATTATTTTCTAGACTACAATAAAGAATTGATAACTAGAATATGATTGGTTGCTATTGGCAATACCACTACTTTTCAATCTGTCCCCAGGAATGCAGGTCCTGATTTGCAGTAAATTTATGAAGTGGCAATTTCCTGCTTTTTGGAATGTTTAAGCCCAAAAATTAAAAGCTAAAAAGTTATTAATATTACTATGTTTAATGTCAGGCTTAAAAATGTATATGAAGGGTGGTTTACAAAACCCACCGCTTACTAAATTTATTCTATTGAGTAGAACTGAGATCACAAGTCAACTCATTCTGCTGTGCAATGTCATTGGTGTAGGACAGTAAAATTAGAATCCATATGTGGTGTGGAATAAGGACAATTGAACACATTTAAAAATTGGAGAGTGGAAGAGCATCCTCCAAAAATAAACACAATTTATCATAATATGTAAGGGCTTTATTCATAGTTTAACAAATTACATTGTATACAGTTTACAGTTGTGAGACGTTACATATGTTTAAAAAAAGCATTAAAGCATCATACCTTATGATTGTTATGCTCTAAATGCAAACAATTATGAATGCATTTGAGATTCTATTTATTTGCTCCTTCTCAATGTGCTGTGTTATTACACATACTGTACAATATACTGCATGTGTACTATAGCCAGTGGTGCAAGTGGATTTTACTTGATGGTACTCTCTGCATTCGCCTTCAGCATTTGTGCAAAGAATGGGCGCGGCCAAATGACACTGGTCATGGCCACATGATACAGATGCGTGTCCGCATGACACACCCACATTTCCATCACACTGGGGTTATGCCCAGTGCTCAAGTTGCTACTGGGCTGTCCCAGTCACTTACGGCCAGGAGTCTGTCCTGCCTCCGAACACTTTGAGCCTCTTGGTGGCGCAGCAAACGGTGCTGGCAGTAACGTGGCATGAGTAAGGTGTACTGGCTACTAATTTCTTTATGGTACTACTACTGTATTTTCATAATGGTACACCATAATGACCCGTGTCAGCTTACTTGTACCACTGACTATAGCTCTGATATTATTCATGTAAATTGTGAAGGAGTGCAATTAGTGGATATCCATTGCAAATGTATATATATATCCTGACATACCAGCAGATCCTACTTGCATGATTCTCACCATGATAAATCCTTGTGTTAATTTAATTTCTACTTCCCTGTAAGCATTTTGGTAACAGCTTGCTGGATTTCATTGCTTCATTCATTAACATGAGGTTGCTGTGAACACATGAAGTGTTTGTGGCCTGTGAGCAATTTCTATTTTTTGCTGTGTGAATAACTGAAGAGCTGGTGCCAGCATCTCTTGCCAATGTACAAACATTGTTTCCCTGTCAGATATGATAGCAAATGCAGTAATTTTCCATTTGACCTGTATATCCAGCAGGACAACGATTAAATATGGATCTTTTCTTGAAATTGTGATTTCTGGTCCAAGTGGAATGAATGCAGGGTGGCATAGGAATGTTTCCCCTTATGTAAGATTGTGGAAGACAATAGTGATGGGAACGGTAATGATGATAACAGAGCTGTGGACATATCTTTTCTAAAGTCACCCTGACCTTGACAATTATGATACTGTGCTGTCTGCTCCTGATTTTGCGCTGAAATTCTCATTTTAAGCTTTAATTCCCAATATCAGCCGGCATCTGAATTTACTAGGCAGGGGTTAGGACAAATGGATTCTAATAAGCAATGTGTATCACTTTCTTGGGAAAGGTCCCTCATGAAACCATCAGTCTCCACAACATAAGTTAACCAGTGTCTATCACTACTAGAAACCTAGCTGGTCCACTATTGTAAAAGTTTGTGGGGATAACGGTGATGGAAAATTGCTAGCTATACCAGTGTCTGTTATGAAATTGCCAGTTTCACTTATGATAAAAGTCTAGACATGGGCTTGTGTGCTTGGGTTGAGTTGGACAGGTTCGGTTAATAGGAAGTGGGCAGTCAGAAGACTGACAGTGGTATCCCTGATGGTGAGAATCTCAAGAGAGGTTCCCCTCCCCCTGCAGCCTAATCCTATCCCTCCCCCAAGTGCCTAAACCTAAGCCCCCTCCCCACTGCCTAACCCTGGCATACTTACGATCGGGATGCTAGCTGCCAAGATACTGGCCACCTGCATTTCAAATGATGTCTGGATTCCAGCACCGGTCTACTTGCCGCATGTCAGGATTTCAGCACCGGGATTTCTACTGCCGACTTTCTGACCGACGGCATCCCTTTGCATTACTTTTTACTCATTTTCACCAGTGCTGAAAACACCTGTGCATGTATTACATACAGTACCCTAAATTAATTAATTACCCAGTAAACAAGTTGGCATATTCTAGCAGTGGAACAATTGGTGAGGTGCAAGATACCAAGGAAGTAGGAGTGGGTCATGCCCAACGTTCACACACTAATTGTTTTATAAGTCTTAGAGGACTTAAATTCCAATCACAGACGGGGCTAAGTTCCTTTTGCTTTTCAACCCCTAGGAAAAGGTCATCCGTGGTCACATAGAGTACTAATCTATCAAACCATGCTTTATGAGTAGGTAAGGAAATGGAGCTCCAATGCACAGAAGTTACCAGTTTAGCAGCACTTTTGAGGTGTTTTATTACTGACATCGTATACCCAGCTGTGGAACCAGTGGACAGGTTCAAGAGCAAGAAAATTGGATCAGTAGGGGTGTATCTGTCCATAATTATTGTAGACAGAATTAAAACTTTCTCCCAAAATGGTTGTAAAATGAAATAATCCAACCAGATATGGAGTGCGGATCTTACTGTTATCTCCAACAACATCTAGAAACACCAGGGTGCATTTTTGCAAGGGCAAAGATGCAGCAGAACCAAATGGAGAGATCCCTAAATTGGGTTTCTATAACAGAATAACTAGTGAAACAAGAAAATGTAGTAAGACAATTTTTTTTGCCAATCTTTTGGGTCTAATTGGATTTGGAGATCTCATACCCAGTCTCTGGCAAAAATTATGAAATGAACCAGAAGTTGTACTCCCTGGAGAGAAAATGCATCACCCACGAGGGATCAAGACAAATGGGCTCAAAGGGGGTTAAGGGTCTGCAACAGGCTAACCATACATTCCAGATCTTAATGAAAAACTTTAGCTGGAGATAATGCCAAACTTTAGGTTCCAGCAAAGACCAGTTGATCTTGAGGTCCCCAAAAGAAAACACACCCATAGCACCAACCAGCTAGCCTGAGCGACCTCGGTAGGGAGCTGGCCTCCCTACTCGGGCCACCCCCTTCTGTGACTACACTTGAAAGGCAGTGAGAGATCAAAGTTCCATTGATTCTTCAAAACACTAATTCTTATAAAAAAATCCCTCAATATGCATGACAAGAGTTTGGATTAGACCTGTATAGGTGCAATAATGAGAGCTTCAGAATTGTAGTGGATTTTCTACATTAGCTATTTTGAATCTGAAAAACTACAAAAAGATCTCTTCAACTATAACAAGAAACATAATTTCTGCAGTGGGGTACACTGGATTTCACAGGGAATAACATTGGGGTGTAGAGTTGGATCTTGATCCGAGGCACCAGCAGGCTAAAGCTTTGACTGTTCCCAGGATGCATTGCACTGCCTCCTCTATAGCCCCGCCTCCAGGCACTGGAGCTAAGTTTGTAAGTTGGTGCCTGCAGAGCAGGTCACTAACAGGTGGGGCTGTGCTAGGCAGCCCTGAAAAGAGCTTTTTAAGAAGACTTCAAGGGCCACAGCACTCTCTATGTCATTATGACATGCTGTGCTGTGGCTCCATCACCTCCCCCAGCAGCGCTGCATACTCCCACAGCCTGGTTCCCAGGTACTTGTAGCGGAGGCACACCAGACTTTAAGCACACACCACTGACGCTCTCCTGGATCGTGTGGCTGCACATCAGGGAGGAGGTAAGAGGGTCCCAGGAGATGGACCGCGCCACTGGCATGGACACTGTACTGCACAGGGACCCCACTATATCCACCAGGGCAGGGAGCACAGGCTGGATTTACTAAAATCCATTTAATATAGGCTCCACAGTACCTGGTGGTGAGGACCAGCATAGGGGATAAGGCGCTGACCTGTAGCCCCTCCCTCAGCACTGTACGCCATCTACTGCTGGTGTTCCTGCCCTGGAGGTGCATTTCTCTCTCCCTCACTCCCTGACAGAGATTTCGGCGCCACGTTCACTACTAGCTGGGCTGATCTCCGGGACTGCAGGGCACTGTCTCCTCTGTAAAGCCGCCTGTCTCATCAGCAAACTGCATTTACAGGCACTTAAGTATTCTACATGTCATTTTAGACAGTGTTAGTTAAGAACAAGTGTACTGCTATCTGAATATTGTTTACATACATATTTATATGTAAATTACTAGTCCAGTACAGATTTATTGTTTATATGAAATAACTTCTGCATTGTACATGTGACTGAGTGTGCCTGTAGCTGTTGTGTGGGATTCCATTCTCCTGTATCACATATTGCTATCACTATATTCTGTGCCCTGAGGGGCTAAGTGCGTCAGGGTCCTATATATATATATATATATATATAGTAGTAAACACAGAACAAAGTCCAGGGAAGCCGCACTGACACTCTCAGATGCATAAACGCAGGTATCCGGTTAAAGCAAATGATATAAAATCACACATCCATCCCACAACTCCAAGGTTGTGGTGTAGATAGAGCCATCACACTGCTCAATGTTCAAATGATTTTTACTCCTTGTGTCAAACAATAAACAGTATTAGGCTCAGCATATAAACAAACGTCTGTTTCTGTCAACATCAAACCTTGGAGTTGCGGGATGGATATGTGATTTTATATAGGACAAAAATCTGTGAATAAGATTGAAACGTTGAACTCTACTCTGGGGTCCGTGTGATTCTTATAAGCCATCCTGAGTGCCGCCTATGTCTGTTTTATATATATATATATATATATATATATATATATATATATAGAGAGAGAGAGAGAGAGAGAGAGAGAGAGAGAGGTAGTTTCTTTGGGGGAGCCTATTTTGTATGATTTTCTATAGGTAAATTCCCTTCACAGTCAAATGGGTCTTAGGTATAAGTTCTGGTCGTATACCTAATCCAAAGTCTGTGATTTGTTGAGTACAACCAAAGGATTAATATTTAACAATGTAGACATATTTGTTAAAAACATGTAAAAATACATAATTTCATATAAAATTACTCAATAAACAATATATATTAAAAATCAATTGTTTTTATTTTCATTTCCGGATATAGATAGTCAATCCATGTAACACCCAATGCGTTTCGTCATTCAATACTTCATCAGGGGTATACAATGCACTACAACATAAAACATAAAAAGGTTGTCTCAATATCCATACATCATAGTGGAAAATAGAAACAAACATAAATACAGGGAACATGTTTCTACATAATTTGTATAAAAGACAAAACAAATTCAATTCGGAGGACAAGATGCACAGTTCACTAATGATTCTTAAATTCGATTAGAAATGGGCAATATCCATCTAATGTACATTCTCAGAGTATGATTAAAGAATACATTTTCTAAAGGTCAGATGATGTTTAGGACATGCCCATTTTTTACAATAATATGAGCAAAAACGACAAAACAAAGAAGCAATAAATGAAATAACCTCAAAGGAGTGTCAGAAAATGATAACAATAACAATAGTAATGGTGTCAAAGTGAGGGTGCCATCTAAATATAAGAGCATTATGGCACCTCGTAAAAATCTTTTATATAGGATCCCAATGGTAAATACCATGAACTCCACAATATATTTATACACCTTCTTAGTATTAGTCACCCGTGAGACCTAAAGATATTTTTACTTACCCAATGTTCATTAGTTTTTTGAATACTATGTAGATCTTTCCATATACTAGTCCCTCTGGGTTGTGACCTTGATGATACATTAATGACAGAATTAATACCTGATTAAAGATTAATGATAATTACACTACTTAATATTAATAATACAATATTACATCAGCGAAACCCTCCATTATGAAAAAAGTGGATCAAATGAGCATAATTTGTATATATAATTCAACCTTATCTATAGATTTTCATTCGTATTATATCTACTTACTGTTATAGGATTGGTTGGACCGTATACAATGATGTCGCAAATAGACCTTAGTGACTGACTATTATTCCTAGTCATCCAGTCCCATTGGACCTATAAGGGGTCAGATTTCCCCATTATAATTTATTTGGCCAGTACTGATGCATTGATGCAATTAGTGGAGAAATTACCTTTACTATAAGTTCGACTGTGGTTCCCAGCTTTTGTAGACAAAGTTTTAAAATCCCAAAATGAGGTCCTTTTTTGATCTATGGATAATAAATGGTCAATTCCCACCTTTACAATTAATTCATTAAATTTCCCAATCTAGTCCATATAGCCTTATGGAAAAAATACCTCTCCTGTGGATTCCTCAATAGCAAACTTTCTTGTTTGGCTGTCCAGCAGGTAATGAGGTTGGAATTCTCCAATCCCCTCTATTTATACCACCTTGGGTTTTACATCACCTCCTATTGTTACCCAATTGGTTAGTTTTAATAATGTTCCTTAACTCATTCATTTTTATATATTTTAACTTGTGACTTAAACTTGGTGCTACAATAAAAACCTCATAGTGCTAGTAATCATTTGTGAACCAGTAGTGTTTATTACGGGCCAGGAATGGGTTTAATTACCTGTTTGCGTTCCATCTTAAGCTTGTTACTACTTCCGGGTAGATTCAAGCCTCCTTTTCATTCTACATTGGTGATTTAGTGTATGATAGAGGGGTGCTGTCCACCCTTGTTCAACCCCGCCTTATGCATGTCCTGTATCTAGGAGGTGGACCCAATCCTGCGGCCCACATCCCGGAAGTTTGGGTGCGCTAGGCACCTCTTTCCCTTAGCATGACGTGTATTGGGGGAGTGGAGCGCATACTTTTTTTCCACATCCCGGAAATGTCTGCAGCACTACCTTACAGTGAGTGGAACGCAAGACGTCCGTCAGCGTTCCACAGCCATGGAAAAAACAATGGTGTCTATGTAGTGAACTAAGGTGCTAAAATCCATGTGGATACTTATTTGGTGTGGTATGTACTTTGTGTAATGTTTATATAGTGAGTGGTGTATGAAAAAAGGTCTCTCGAATGACTTTTACCTCAGTCAGTAAATTAACAATTCTTATAACTAATAATGGGAACCCATAGTATACTTATATCTAACTTTCCATTTAATGGATAATAGTTACCATAATATATTATGTCTAATTTTAATGAAAAAGATAAATAGAATATACCTTTTATTATAATAATTAATTTATAAGACCAAATATTGAAGTTGAACGAATACAGTAAACTGTGAAGACATAATATTGTATATAAGGTTACATAAGAATTTCTAAAGAGTCAAAGTATTTCTACTTAGATTTTAGAATAATACGTGTTAGTATCAGATTAATATTCAATTTGACTTTGCTAAAACCAAAAATAATTTATTTTTTTCATAAAAAACATACAATGTCAATGCCTTCATTGAGGCCATATGGTGTCAATGAATTTAGGGTGAAAATCCAGTAGGATTCTCTCCTCGAGAGTTGGAGTTCTCTATTTCCACCCCTTAGATCTTCTGTTATCTGTTCAAGTATAGTGAATTTAAATCTACTTGCATCCAAATTGTGTTTTTCCAAGAAATGTCTTGGAAGACTATGCGTTAGAACCTTATTTTTAACATTCCTCATATGTTCTAGTGTACGAAATTTAAGTTTTCCCTTTGTTCTCCCCACATATACCATACCACAATCGCACATTATTCGATATATCACAAACGTAGCATTACAATTTAAGGTATCCCTAAGTTTGATCGGTTTTTTTATCCCTTTGGTTTGGATAATTGGATCTTTTTCCATTTGTTTACAGCATTTGCACTTTGTGCATGGGTAACAGCCCATTGTTTTATTAGAAAGTGAATTAGCCATTATTTCAGAGGTTCCCTTGATACTTCAAAGTGTACTTGGGGCTACTTTACTTTTTAGATTGGGAGCTTTTCTGAACGTTAATGTTGGTTTATTAGGAAGATGTGGGACCAGTATTGTATCCTTTAAAAGTATAACCAAGTGTCATTCTATTATGATTTTTATCTTTCTATTTTCTTTATTGAATTGGGTTATGAAAGATCTTCCTCTAAGTGACTCATTCATAACTCTTGGTTGTTGTTCGATTAATTGTGATCTTACTTTCTTGTGGGCCCTATTTCTTTCTCTTTCTATTTTTCCTTTATCGTATCCTCTTGTAATGAACCTTTCTGCTAGCAATTTTGATTGATGTAGTCTTTATCTTGACTGCAATTTTTTCTACTCCTTAGGAATTGTGAATAAGGCACATTTTGTTTCCAATTTGATAAATGGCAGCTATCAGCTGGGATGTAACTGTTAGTGTCGGTCTTCGTGAAAAAGTGGATGTTCTAATTTTGTCTGTGGGTAATCCCTCTAGTTAAAGGTTGAGGAAATCTATTTTCTCCCTATCCTGTTTGTGGGTAAACTTTAGATTGTAATTGTTGGTGTTCATATTTGATTCTTCATTGGTCCAGATTAGTATTAGATCATCAACATATCTCCTGTAAAACTTAATGTTGATGTTTTAATATTCGGTATTATGGATAAATTCATTTTCCCATTGTCCCATCAGAATATTGGCACAGGCTGGTGAAAATTTAGTGCCCATAGCTGTTCCTTGGCACTGTAGGTAGAAGGCCCATTCAAATGTAAAATAATGATGTACTAGAATGTATTCAATTCCTTTTAGGATGAAATTTCTTTCTTCAAATGGAGCCGGGTGGAAGCTGCCGTGAGGTCGGGTGGCTGAGTGACATCCTGCTGCAGCGCTACTCCGTAGTGCTGATCTCCTCTGGCTGCCGCCGGCTGTCCCCCCGCGGCTCGCCTTCCCTCTCCTCCTCTGGGTCCCATCTAAATTCAACTTGAAAAAGTCAAATTTTAGATGGGATTGAATAGGAGTTGTCGGATCCATTCCGACAAATACATGTTGGAATGGATCCGAATTTAATTGAATATACCCCATAGTCTCTCAAGACATTTCTTGGAAAAACACAATTCGGATGCAAGTAGATTTAAATTTACTATACTTGAACAGATAACAGAAGATCTAAGGGGTGGAAATAGAGATTTTTAAATGAACAAAATAAATTATTTTTGGTTTAGCAAAGTCAAATTGAATATTAAACCGATACTAACACGTATTATCCTAAAATCTAAGTAGAAATACTTTGACTCTTTAGAAATTCTTATGTAACCTTATATACAATATTATGTCTTCACAGTTTACTGTATTCGTTCAACTTCAATATTTGGTTTTATAAATTAATTATTATAATAAAAGCATTATTCTATTTATGTTTTTCATTAAAATTATACATAATGTATTATGGTAACTATTATCCATTAAATGGAAAGTTAGATATAAGTATACTATGGGTTCCCATTATTATTTATAAGAATTGTTAATTTACTGACTGTGAGGTATAAGTCATTCGAGAGACCTTTTTTCACACACCACCCACTATATAAACATTACACAAAGTACACACAACACCAAATAAGTATCCACATGGATTTTAGCACCTTAGTTCACTACATAGACACCACTGTTTTTTCCATGGGTGTGGAACGCAGACAGACCTCTTGCGTTCCACTCACTGTAAGGTAGCGCTGCAGACATTTCCGGGATGTGGAATGCAAGCATGCGCTCCACTCCCCCAATACACGTCACGCTAAGGGAAAGAGGTGCCTAGCGCACCCAAACTTCCGGGATGTGGAGTGCAGGCTTGCGTTCCACCTCCTAGTAACAGGACACGTATAAGGTGGGGTTGAACAAGGGCGGACAGCGCCCCTCTGTCATACACTAAATCACCAATGTAGAACGAAAAGGAGGCTTGAATCTACCCGGAAGTAGTAACAAGCTTAAGCTGGAACGCAAATGGGTAATTAAACCCGTTCCCGGCCCGTAATAAACACTACTGGTTCACAAATGATTACTAACACTATGAGGTTTTTATTGTAGCACCAAGTTTAAGTTACAAGCTAAAATATATAAAAACAAATGAGTTAAGAAACATTATTAAAACTAACCAATTGGGTAACAATAGGAAGTGATGTAAAACCCAAGATGGTATAAGTAGAGGGGATTGGAGAATTCCAACCACATTACCTGCTGGACAGCCAAACAAGAAGGTCTGCTATTGAGGAATCCACAGGAGAGGTATTTTTTCCATAAGGCTATATGGTCTAGATTGGGAAATTTAATGAATTAATTCTAAAGGTGGGAATTGACCATTTGTTATCCATAGATCCAAAAAGGACCTCATTTTGGGATTTTAAAACTTTGTCTACAAAAGCCGGGAACCACAGTCGAACTTATAGGAAAGGTAATTTCTCCACTAGTTGCATCAATGCATCAATACAGGCCAAATAAATTATAATGGGGAAATCTGACCCCTTATAGGTCCAATGGGACTGGATGACTAGGAATAATAGTCACTAAGGTCTATTTGCGACATCATTGTATACAGGGCAACCAATTCTATAACAGTAAGTAGATATAATACTAATGATAATCTATAGAAAAGGTTGAATTATAAACACAAATTACGCTAATTTGATCCTCCTTTTTAATAATGGAGGGTTTCGCTGATGTGATATTGTATTATTAATATTAAATAGTGTAATTATCATTAATCTTTAATCAAGTATTAATTCTGTTATTAATGTATCATCAGGGTCACAACCCAGAGGGACAATTATATGGAAAGATCTACATAGTATTCAAAAAACTAATGAACATTGAGTAAGTAAATATATCTTTAGGTCTCACGGGTGACTGATGCTAAGAAGGTGTATAAATATATTGTGGAGTTCATGGTATTTACCATTGGGATCCTATATAAAAGATTTTTTACAAGGGGCCATAATGCACTTATATTAAGATGGCACTCTCTCTTTGACACCATTACTATTGTTATTGTTATCATTTTCTGACATTCTTTTGAGGTTATTTCATTTGTTGCTTCTTTGTCTTGTCCTTTTTGCTCATATTATTGTAAAAAATGGGCATTTCCCAAACATCATCTGACCTTTAGGAAATTTATTCTGTAATCATACTCTGAGAATGCACATTAGATGGATATAGCCCATTTCTAATTGAATTTAAGAACCATTAATCAACCGTGCATCTTGTCCTCCGAATTGGATTTGTTTTGTCTTTTATACAAATGATGTAAAAACATGTTCCCTGTATTTATGTTTGTTTTTATTTTCCACTATGATGTATGGATATTGAGACAACCTTTTTATGTTTTAAATTGTAGTGTGTTGTATACCCCTGATGAAGTCTAGAATGATGAAACACATTGGGTGTTAGATGGATTGACTATCTACAGTATATCCAGAAATAAAAAGAAACAATTGCTTTTTAATATATATTGTTTATTGAGTAATTTTATATGAAATTATGTATTTTTACATGTTTTTAACAAATATGTCTACATTGTTAAATATTAATCCTTTGGTTGTACTCATCAAATCACAGACTTTGGATTAGGTATAGGACCAGAACTTATACCCAAGACCCATTTGACTGTGAAGGGAATTTACCTATAGAAAATCATACAAATTAGGCGCCCCCAAAGAAACTACCTCTCTACATCTTTTCACCTGGTCCGTTCAAGCAGAGGGACATTTTTTTGGGAGCTGCAGCACTTAAATAAGAAGAATAATTTGTAGAGGGAACTATCTTAATTTAATATCAAAATATTAAGAGTGACTAAAGCGCAGTACTAGTTATAAAAAAAAAATATATATATATATGTATATATAGAAAAAACACAGTTCCCAAGTGCGCTATATGGGTTACAGATACATATAAGATCTTCCACAGAAGTCCAACCAGATGTATTCTGTATAATGAAGCACAATAGATCCTGGGGTCCTAAAATAAATAACCCCTCACCAAAAGATCACCCAAACAGAGGCCCACGGCCAATTAGTAAAAAGTAATATTTTAATATCACAAATTCCACATATAAAATTTCATTGTAGACAAAAGTCAAATATTTATACAAAGAATTTATATAAAATATATATATATGTCGATGAGATATAGCCAGTATATGTAGATTGTTCAGACACTCCCTCACCTTAAAAGGTGTGAGCTCAAGAGGGAGTATCTTCACAGACTGGATAGACCGCTCATGACTGACAGATCCAACACGTTTCATCTAAGCAACTTCATCAGGGGCAACTCTTCATTTTTTTAAAGGATGAAAAAAGGTGATGTCTCAAATTTATGGATAAGACTTCGTGTAGTAGATGATATTTAAAATTAATAAGTACTTACCAGTTATTACAGGTGGGAACTGAGAAATGCTTTTAAGTCTGTATATAAAAGATCATACGGTAACCTGATTGGAAGAAATACACATTTTAAATGTGTTCACTATAGGGGATTTGAAATCATATGGAAATTCATCATTATACTCAGTCAACATACCTTAAACATAAGGAAGTTCATCTCATATATAGCTCTCTTTAGTGGCTTGTAATAAAGCTCATCTTAAAAATGGTAAAAACCCATAGAATAATGTCCTCAAGCCCACCTAGTTGAAAGAGGAGGATACAAATATATAAGAAGAAACCCAACTAGGATATTTCAAACATAAATTTACAAACTCTGGGGACACATACCTGAATGTGTTACTCAATTTTTGTATTCGTGAATGATTTTAAACTTGATGGGAAAATGTGTACATCTATAAGGACCATAAATTGATAATTAGCGTGGAGAATCTCAGCCATCATAGACCACACCAAAGATATGAAAACATACATACCACAATAGAATAACTGGTTATATAAAAACACCGGACACTGTAGACATTGAAACTTCCAGTGCAATTTACAATTCGATCTTCAAAAATGAAAAATATTGTTTTAATTGAAAAACTTAGTTTACAGCAATATAGCGCTCTCTAAGAGAACCACTAATTAGCATAACTGTAGCCCATAAAGACAAGTGAATGGAAAGAGTTTGTACACTCACCTAAATAGCTTTGGCAGCACCCAGACACATGGAAATCTCAGGATAATGTGCTGCTAATTCTGGCAGCTATTTAAGCTCCCCAGTGAATTACATCACTTCCTCTAATTAATAAAGATTATAATATGCCTAAAAGGCTAAGGAACAGATTTGGACTGGAAATTTTCCATCCATTATGCTAACATATTCAACCTGTTTGTTAATACATTATGAGCATTTCATTTAAGCAAGCGGTATTTGATTTTAATACTAATGTGTAATTGATCTCGGGCCGGCGGGACTAGGAAGAGGGCATGGCCAGCTGACGTCAGAAGGTGTATTTCCGGTATGCATTCCACCTGGAACGCAAACGGTGTCTCCTGATAGGTCAGTAAAAGGGGCTCCACTGAACCTCTGACGCTGACTGCATCAGAGACACACCCCCTTCTGATGCTCATCTCGTCACTAGCTCAAACCAGGACCTTAGGCTGCGTCCCTCGTACCACTGACGTACTCATCACATGGGACCCGACGTCAGCTGGCCATGCCCTCTTCCTAGTCCCCGCCGGCCCGAGATCACGCCCCTCTGATGTGACGCGTCTACAAACAGGCAGAACATCCATGCCTGTAGTCGCCTGGACACACCTCTTTCACGATCACCTGGCCGTTATGATCAAATCACAATTAGAGTACACAGGATACTTCCCCCTATTATACCTGGAACGCAAACAGAAACTAAGGTTTCTAAAGTTGTTCGCTCGCTAGCAGTTTGTAGCAGTCGTGCCAACGCTAAGCCGCTGCCCTCTGGGAGTGTATTTTAGCTTAGCAGAAGTGCGAACGAAAGGATCGCAGAGCGGCTACAAAAAAAAATTGTGCAGTTTCAGAGCTGCTCCAGACCTACTCAGCGCTTGCGATCACTTCAAACTATTCAGTTCCTGTTTTGACGTCATGAACACGCCCTGCGTTCGGCCAGCCACTCCTGCGTTTTTCTTGGCAAGGCCTGTATTTTTTTCGAACACTCTCTGAAAACGGTCAGTACACACCCAGAAACGCCCTCTTCCTGTCAATCACTCTGCGGCCAGCAGTACGACTGAAATGCATCGCTAGACCTTGTGTGAAACTGCATCGGCCGTTGTGAAAGTACGTCGCACGTGCGCATTGCGCTGCATTTGCATGCGCAGAAGTGCCACTTTTTTGCCTGATCGCTGCGCAGCTACCGAAAACAGCTAGCGAACAACTCAGAATGACCACCTAAATGCATTCCACTGTATAGATATCTGCAATACACTGTTTTTAGGGCTTCAGTTTTACAAATACAGCACAAAATTAATACTATCTAACAAATAAACTTATCCTCTCCAAAACATAATAATATTTATACATTTGACTTGCAAAAATACAGGACAATAATCCAGTACAAATATTGACCAGTGAAAATACAACCTACAAAACATCATAGCAATGGGTCACAGATACTTAAATAAACCGTATCTTCAAGAGTTCTCACTACCACTGTCCCTAAAGTAAAAATTAATACTCCCTAATTAATTAATATGGTGATGAGTTAGTTATAATTTTTTATTTTTTTTGTGTTGGTATATATATATATATATATATATTATATATATATATATATAGTGTTACACAGATTATATGCTTGGGTATTTTTACTGTGTGTTTCAGTCACCTCATACCGCTTAAATCCTATGTTTTATGTACTGTGTTTACTGTCACATAACATAGGGGTTTTTTGCAAATATTGGGGTCATTCCGAGTTGTTCGCTCGTTATTTTTTTGTCGCAACGGAGCGAATAGTCGCTAATGCGCATGCGCAATGTCCGCAGTGCGACTGCGCCTAGTAAATTTGCTATGCAGTTAGGAATTTTACTCACGGCATTACAACGTTTTTTTCTTCGTTCTGGTGATCGTAATGTGATTGACAGGAAGTGGGTGTTTCTGGGCGGAAACAGGCCGTTTTATGGGTGTGTGCGAAAAAACACTACCGTTTCTGGGAAAAACGCGGGAGTGTCTGGAGAAACGGAGGAGTGTCTGGGCGAACATGGGTGTGTTTGTGACGTCAAACCAGGAACGACAAGCACTGAACTGATCGCAGATGCCGAGTAAGTCTGGAGCTACTCAGAAACTGCTAAGAAGTGTCTATTCGCAATTCTGCTAATCTTTCGTTCGCAATTTTAATATGCTAAGATTCACTCCCAGTAGGCGGCGGCTTAGCGTGTGCAAAGCTGCTAATAGCAGCTTGCGAGCGAACAACTCGGAATGACCCCCATTGCATTTGTCTGGCTATATTGTACCGTTACGCCCTATGGCTACATTCCTTATAATGTCTGCCACACAGGGTGGGAAATCGGCGGACGCTTCTGCATCCTGCAGTACTGGCACCACAGATCAGGGCCGTAACTAGGTGTGTGCCGATGGTGCCTTGCCCACAGCGCATATGCACTGTAGGCGCACCATCCGGCATCACCACCCGCACAGCCGCTCAATAAGAATTAATCTACCAGGACCCAGGAGGCGCCCACAGCACCGCAGCTCCGCACGAGTGAAGAAACAGGAAATAAACTACAGCTCCCAGCAGCCCTTATTGCAGGAAGCTGTAGTTTATTTCCTGTTTCATCACTCAGTCAGCGTGGTTTCGGCATGTGATGCTGCCCCCGCGCTCTTACTGTTGCCGGCCCCACAGCGCAGCACTGCAGGAGAGGAGACAGAGAGACAGCCCTCACTGCTGGGAGCTGAGCTCTCTGGCTGTCAGGGGGCGGAGCCAAGCTGAGGCAGACGTTACAGACAGAAGGCCCACACTCCGGAGGAGCAGAGGTGACAGGAAGTGTGTAAGTCTGTCTCTCTCTTCCAGCTCTCTCCTTCATCTCTACCTCTGATTAACACTCTCTCCTCTCTCTTATCTTTCTTATCTCTCCCCCTGTGTAACACTCTCCCCTCTACCTTATCTCTCCCCCTGTGTAACTCTCCCCCTACCTTATCTTTCCCCCTGTGTAACTCTCCCCCTGTGTTACTCTCCCCCCTACCTTATCTCTCCCACTGTGTAAGTCTCCCCCTACCTTATCTCTCCCCCTGTGTAACTCCCCCCCTACCTTATCTCTCCCCCTGTGTAACTTTCGCCCCTATCTTATCTCTCCCCCTGTGTAACACTTCCCCTACCTTATCTCTCCCCATGTGTAACCCTCTCCCCCTGTATAACTCTCCCCCCTACCTTATCTCTCCCCCTGTGTAACACTTCCCCTACCTTATCTCTCCCCATGTGTAACCCTCTCCCCCCTACCTTATCTCTCCCCCTGTATAACACTTCCCCTACCTTATCTCTCCCCCTGTGTAACTCTCCCCCCTACCTTATCTCTCCCCATGTGTAACCCTCCCCCCACCTTATCTCTCCCCCTGTGTAACCCCCCCTGTGTAATTCTCACCCTTACCTTATCTCTCCCCCTGTGTATCTCCCCTACCTTATCTCTCCCCCTGTGTAACTCCCCTACCTTATCTCTCCCCCTGTGTAACTCTCCCCCTACCTTATCTCTCCCCCTGTGTAACTCTCCCCCTACCTTATCTCTCCCCCTGTATAACACCCTCTCCTTCCTCCTCGTTCCATCTGTATAACACCCTCTCCTTCTTTCTCTCTACCTCTGTATAACACTCTCTCCTTCCTCTTCTCTCCCTCTGTATAACACCCTCTCCGCGCTCCCTCTGTATAACACTCTCTCCTTCCTCCATGCTCCCTCCGTATAACACTCTCTTCCTCATCTCTGCCTCTGTATAACACTCTCTCTCCTTCATATTCTCTCCCTCTTTATAACACCCTCTTCTTCCTCTTCTCTCCCTCTGTATAACTCTCTTCTTCCTCCCCTCTCTCTCTGTATAACACTCTCTCCTTCCTCCATGCTCCCTTCGTATAACACTCTCTCCTTTCTCGTCTCCTACTCTGTATAACACCTCTTCTTCCGCCTCTCTCTCCTTCCTCCTCTCTCCCTCTGTATAACACCATCTCCGCGCTCCCTCCGTATAACACTCTCTCCTTCCGTATAACACTCTTCCTCGTCTCTCCCTCTGTATAACACTCTCCTTCATCTTCTCTCCCTATTTATAACACCCTCTTCTTCCTCTTCTCTCCCTCTGTATAACTCTCTCTGTATAACACTCTCTCCTTCCTCCGCGCTCCCTCCATATAACACTCTTTCCTTCCTCCATGCTCCCTTCGTATAACACTCTCTCCTTTCTCGTCTCCTTCTCTGTATACCACCTCTTCTTCCGCCTCTCTCCGTCTGTATAACACTCTCTCATTCCTTCTTGCTCCCTCTGTATAACAGCGCCACCTTTCTCCTGGATCTGATGCTCCGCCCCCCTGCAGTGTCTCTAGGGAGAGACATGATGACATGGGGGTTGAGGAGGAGGCATTCCAGCTCACAGTGCAGCAGCCCAGTGAGTCCGGAGTCAGACCTCCGGTGACCTTTTCCCCACCTGCCGTCAGTCACAGAGCTTGGGGTGGTGAGTGATGTATAAAACAAGAATGTTATTTTATATTTCTCTACCTGGAGTAATGTGTAAAATGGGACTCTATCTGGTGTAAAGCGTGTAAGTGGCGCTACTGTGCGGTGTAATTTGAGTACTGGAGACTACTGTGCAGCGTAATATGAATTGGTATTATTTTGTGGTCACACCTCTTCCCCTAGAAGCCATGCCCCTATAGTTTTGGAGCGTGCCTACGATGCGCGCTGGCCCTGTTTTAAATATGGGGGGGGGCGCCGATGCTATTTCTTGCACACAGCGCTAAAATGTGTAGTTACGGCACTGCCACAGATTTACCTGAGAATTAAGTTTTAGCTGCTGGTTTATGCGCTGAGTGCCATACACCCAGTCAACCTGCAGCACCTGTGGCCAATCAGGACCCACCCTGGGCAGCGCTCTCAAGTCTGTTGACTACACTTGTGACACACCTTATGCCCAATGTGGGACCTCCATTGCCATTGCAGCCACATATTGTCCCTGTAGTTAATCCGCTCTGGGCGGATACTCTGTCTACCCAATTACAACAATTAAATCAATCTTTGGTTTGACAGAAGTCTACCCCACGCTCATCTGGGACCAAGGGCTCATCTAAATGGGCCATTTCTTCCGCTATTAAGCTAATTCTTCAAATAGATGATGACATTGAGCCTCCTACTGCGTCTAAGAAACCTGATAAATTAAAACGTCAGAAGGTTGCTAAAGTAGTCTTACCACATTCTGACCATTTAATTGACATACGTCAGGAATCCTGGTTGTCACCAGGAAAGACATTTTCCCTGTCTAAAAAGATGCTAGCTCATTATCCTATCCCTGCGGAGTTGAGTAACAAGTGGGAAACTCCACTCATGTCACCCGTCTTGTGGTTTCATTTACTCTGCCTGTCACCACTGTCACCTAACTGAAGGAACCGACAGCTAAGCATGGAGGGTTGCCTGAAGTCTATTTACTCCCTTACTGGTGCTGTACATAGACCCACTATGGCAGCCTCCTGGGCTGCGAAAGGTATTGAAGCATGGGTTCAGGCAATTGAGGATGAGCTGCCTCATGATTTTTCTGACACTGCCAGATAATATCTGTCTTATATTACCACAGCCTTCCACTATATTCAGGAGGCGTCCTATGATGCAGGTGTAATGGCGGCCAAGGCATCTACTACGTCTATCCTGGCTCGTCGAATTATGTGGTTGAGGTCCTGGAAGGTGGACCTGGACTCCAAGAAGACCTTGGAGGTACTACCTTTTAAGGGAGACATCCTATTTGGGTAGGATCTGAACAAGATTGTGACTGACTTGGCTACTGCCAAGACTGCGTGTCTCCCAAATACTAATCTTTCTGTTCTGAAGGCTAAGAGTACCACCTTTCGTTCCTTTCGACCTCCAAGAAAAGCAAAGGGTCAGGCGTATCCGCGACAGGCTCGTGCTTCCAAAACCACTAAGCCTAAATCTAAACAATCCTGGGCCGCCCATCAGCCTGCTTCCAAAAAAGACAAGCATGCTGCATAATGGGGCGGGCCTCTCCCTGCAGTTCGCTCAGGCGTGGTTAAAGACGCCTGGGTGCGGGAAATTTGTCTCTCACGGGTACGCAATCTCTTTTAAGACACGTCCCTCTCACCAGTTTTAACAACGGTTATCCCTGCGGATCCGTTAAAGGCGCAAGCTCTACACTTGGTTTTACAATCCCTCCTGGATACAAGAGTGTTAGTGCCGGTACCTCTTTCTCAGAGAGGCAGGGGTTACTATTCAACCCTGTTTCTATTTCCGAAGACAAATTGGTCCTTCCGGCCTATACTCAACCTCAAATCATTGAACAAGTTTGTGAGAGTATCCAAATTCCGAAGGAAAATCTGCGCTCGGACATGGAACCCGAAGACTATATGGTATCCATGGACCTTCAGGATGCTTCCCTGCTACGGCCCCTCGGATCTTCACCAAGGTCATGGCTGTGATGATGACTCTTCTCCGCCGTCAGGGTATCAGGATCCTACTATATCTGGACGACTTGCTGATCCTGGCAAACTCCCAAGAGGTTCTTCTCAGTCATCTGGAACTACAATTCCTACAATCAAACGGGTGGCACATCAACTGGAAAAAGTCCTCGCTAGTCCCTGCTCGGAGCATGGTGCACCTGGGGGCGCTACTGGATGAACACAACCAACAATTGTTTTTGTCTCCAGAGAAAATCCTGAAACTTCAGGACAGGATCAGATATTTCCTCTCTCGCCCAAGAGTGTTGATGCACTCGGCGATGCAAGTACTAGGCCTCATGGTGTCGGCTTTCGACATGGTAGAGTAAGCTCAATTTCATTCCCGCCCTCTGTGGAGGTTAATTCTTTCCAAGTGGGAGGGCCTGCCTCATCAGATCAGGTCTCAAATTATCTCCTTGATTACGGAGATTCGTCTGTCACTGAGCTGGTGGCTATAGGACCAACAGTTGAGAAGGGGCCGTCCCCTTCTGGATCTCCAACTGTGTCCTCCTGACAATGGATGCCAGTCTGCGGGGTTGGGTACGGTGTTGGAGCAACGCTCTCTCCAGGGTCGGTGGACCAGGGAGTAGTCTCTCCTCCCGATAAACATTCTGGAATTGCAGGCGGTGTTCAATGCGTTGACACTAGCCCTGCCTCTAGTACAGAACAGGCCTGTACAAGTACAATCAGACTACGCCACCATGGTGGCATACATAAATCATCAAGGCAGCACTCGGAGCCACATGGCAATGCTGAAAGTATCAAAAATCCTCTGTTGGGCTGAATGCCATCTGCCAGCAATATCGGCAGTGTTCATCCCCGGAGTACTCAACTAGGAAGTGGATTTCCTCAGTTGTCAGGACATTCACACCAGAGAGTGGAGTCTTCATCCGGAAGTCTTTCAACTCCTAGTGGACAAAAGGGGCCAACAAGATGTAGACTTGATGGCGTCTCGACACAATCACAAGGTTCCGGTCTTCGTATCAAGGACAAGGGATCCTCAAGCAGCATTCATGGACGCACTAGCAATTCCATGGAATTTTAGGCTTCCATACATGTTCCCTCCAGTGTCACTCCTGCCCAGGGTACTTTGGAAGTTCAAGCAAGAAAAATGAATACTAATTCTAGTCGCTCCAGCGGGGCCCAGATGGCATTGGTTCTCAGACCTGCAGGGTCTATCGATAGAGCATCCTCTTCTACTTCCTCAATGCCCAGACCTCCTCGTTCAGGGCCCTTGTGTCTATCCGGACCTGGCCAGACTGGCTTTGATAGCATGGCTCTTGAAGCTTGACTCCTGAGGGCCAAGGGATTCTCTGAGGCGGTTATTCAAACTATGTTGAAGACCCGCAAACCGGCTTCTGCACGGATTTATTACAGGGTCTGGAATTCTTATTTCACATGGTGTGCTGCTAAGAATTATGATGCCTATTCGTTCAGAACTTCTAGGCTTTTGGCTTTTCTGCAACAAGGCCTAGATTTAGGCCTTCGTCTGGCCTCCCTCAAGGTTCATATATCTGCATTGTCAGTGTGGTTTCAGAGGAAAATTGCATCTATTCCTGACGTTCATACTTTCACTCAGAGTGTTTTAAGGATTCAGCCTCCCTATGTCCCTCCTGTGGCTCCATGGGATCTGTCGGTTGTCTTTAATGCCCTGCAAGAGTCTCCATTCGAACCTCTTGAGTCTGTAAATGTGTTACACTTAAGGTTGTGTTTTTATTGGCTATTGCCTCTGCTAGGAGGGTGTCGGACTTAGGCGCTTTGTCCTGTCGTCCACCCTTTCTGATTTTTCACCGTGACCGGGCAGTTCTTCGAACTCGCCCTGGTTATCTACCTAAGGTGGTATCATCCTTTCATCTTAACCAAGAGATTGTGATTCCGGCCTTTATCTCTTCTGGTTTGTCCTCCAAAGAGCGGTCTTTGGATGTGGTACGGGCTCTCCGTATTTACGCAGAGAGGACTGTCTTCCTCAGAAGGTCAGATACCCTTTTTGGACTTTTTGGTTTTCACAAACGTGGCTGGCCTGCGAATAAGCAGACCTTGGCCAGATGGATTAGAATGGTGATTGCACAAGCCTATGCGCAGGCTGATCTTCCAGCTCCTGCTGCTATCAAAGCCCATTCTACTTAGTCTGTTGGACCTTCTTGGGTGGCCCGCCGAGGCGCATCCGCTGAACAATTGCGCAAAGCGGCTACATGGTCCTCTGTGAACACTTTCATCAGGTTCTATGCCTTCGATACTTCCTCCTCTCAGGATACTTCCTTTGGACGCTGGGTTCTTGTACCCGCTACAGTGCGTCCCCTCCTATGAGAAACTGCTTTAGGACATCCCCAATGTTGTTCCCTGTAAAATACCAGTGTACCCCGCTGCAAAAAGATTTATGGTAGAGTTACCATAGTTAAATCTCCTTCTGCGAGGTACACTGGATTCCACAGGGTGCCCACCCAAGCGCATTTAGCTTCTTTGGATTTAAATGGCATTAGCCGCTGGTCCCTTCTCCTCTCGTGAGAATGTGGTTCTATGTGACTAACATCTGCCGTCTCTTTTACCTGCTACTGCATTGGACTGGTTAATGAAACTGAGCTCCAGTGCCTGGAGGCGGGGCTATAGAGGAGGCGGTGCAATGCATCTTGGGAACAGTCAAAGCTTTAGCCTGTTGGTGCTCGGATCAAGATCCAACTCTACACCCCGATGTTATTCCCTGTGGAATCCAGGGTATCTCGCAGAAAGAGATTTAACTATGGTAAATCTACCATAAAGCTACTTTTTATGGCAGATAAGAACCACTTGGTGCTTCTAGTCTACCCATGCACATGGACACATTTTTGTTGGAAGCCATTTAGCCTACTAATACATTTTTATATTGTGGGAGGAAACCAGAGTACCCAGAGGAAACCCACACAAGCATGGGGAGAATATACAAACTCCACAGTTAAGATCTTGGTGGGAATCAAACCCATATCCTCAGTGCTGTGCTAACCATTGCACCATCCATACTGAAGATTAATGTCACATCTTAAAGCAAAACTAGGAAGACATAAGTTGGTTACAAACATTGTCACTCAGAAAAGTTCCATGATTTCACAATAAAACGGGGAGATAACGAAAAGGGTCAGATGTGGACATATTTGTCTAATTATTAGTGCACAATACACATTTCCATTCTGCACATGTGCACCAAAAGTGTATATGCATACATTAATACTCAGATTTATTTGTATCTTACATTTACTTTTACTCCTTATGACTGGAGAGTCAGAACAGTGGAAACACAGTGGGTCAGATTCAGTAGTGGATGCAGAAGCGCCGCAGCTACAGTACCTCCATTGGTGGTAGCCCACCTGTGACTTTCTGCAATGCCACTACAAATTCCTTCCCTTGTGTACATCCTTATGTCCGAATGTGCAAGGACAACGTGTACGGTAAAGATGGGCACCCACTTTTAGTGTCTGTATATGTTGTAATTAGAGATGTGCACCGGAAATTTTTCGGGTTTTGTGTTTTGGTTCTGGATTCGGTTCCGCGGCCGTGATTTGGATTCGGACACGTTTTGGAAAAACCTCCCTGAAAATATTTTGTCGGATTCGGGTGTGTTTTGGATTTGGGTGTTTTTTTTAAAAAAAACCATTCAAAAACAGCTTAAATCATAGAATTTGGTGGTAATTTTGATCCCATAGTATTATTAACCTCAATAACCTTAATTTCCACTCATTTCCAGTCTATTCTGAACACCTCACACCTCACAATATTATTTTTAGTCCTAAAATTTGCACCGAGGTCGCTGGATGACTAAGCTAAGCGACCCAAGTGGGCGGCACAAACACCTGGCCCATCTAGGAGTGGCACTGCAGTGGCAGACAGGATGGCACTAAAAAAAATTAGCCCCAAACATCACATGATGCAGAGATAAATAAAAAAAAAAGAGGTGCAAGATGGAATTGTCCTTGGGCCCTCCCACCCACCCTTATGTTGTATAAACAGGACATGCACACTTTAACAAACCCATCATTTCAGCTACAGGGTCTGCCACACGACTGTGACTGAAATGACTGGTTGGTTTGGGCCCCCACCAAAAAAGAAGCAATCAATCTCTTCTTGCAAAAACTGGCTCTACAGAGGCAAGATGTCCACCTCTTCCTCATCATTCGATTCCTCACCCCTTTCACTGTGTACATCCCCCTCCTCACAGAGTATTAATTCATCCCCACTGGAATCCACCATCTCAGGTCCCTGTGTACTTTCTGGAGGCAATTGCTGGTGAATGTCTCCACGGAGGAATTGATTGTATTTCATTTGATGAACATCATCTTCTCCACATTTTCTGGAAGTAACCTCGTACGCCGATTACTGACAAGGTGACCGGCTGCACTAAACACTCTTTTGGAGTACACACTGGAGGTGGGGCAACTTAGGTAAAATAAATCCAGTTTGTGCGAGAGCCTCCAAATTGCCTCTTTTTCCTGCCAGTGTACGTACGGACTGTCTGACGTGCCTACTGTGATGCTGTCACTCATATAATCCTCCACCATTCTTTCAATGGTGACAGAATCATATGCAGTGACAGTAGATGACATGTCAGTAATCGTTGGCAGGTCCTTCAGTCCGGACCAGATGTCAGCACTCACTCCAGACTGCCCTGCATCACCGCCAGTGGGTGGGCTCGGAATTCTTAGCCTTTTCCTCGCAGCCCCAGTTGCGGGAGAATGTGAAGGAGGAGCTGCTGACGGGTCACGTTCAGCTTGAGTTGACAAGTGTCTCACCAACAGGTCTTTGAACATGTGCAGACGTGTGTCTGCCGGAAAGAGAGATACAACGTAGGCTTTAAACCTAGAATCGAGCACGGTGGCCAAAATGTAGTGCTCTGATTTCAACAGATTGACCACCCGTGAATCCTGGTTATGCAAATTAAGGGCCCCATCCACAAGTCCCACATGCCTAGCGGAATCGCTCCATTTTAGCTCCTCCTTCAATCTCTCCAGCTGCTTCTGCAAAAGCCTGATGAGGGGAATGACCTGACTCAGGCTGGCAGTGTCTGAACTGACTTCACGTGTGGCAAGTTTGATGGGTTGCAGAACCTTGCACAATGTTGAAATCATTCTCCACTGTGCTTGAGTCAGGTGCATTCCCCCTCCTTTGTCTATATCGTAGGCAGATGTATAGGCTTGAATGGCCTTTTGCTGCTCCTCCATCCTCTGAAGCATATAGAGGGTTGAATTCCACCTCGTTACCACCTCTTGCTTCAGATGATGGCGGGGCAGGTTCAGGAGTGTTTGCTGGTGCTCCAGTCTTCGGCACGCGGTGGCTGAATGCCGAAAGTGGCCCGCAATTCTTCGGGCCACCAACAGCATCTCTTACACGCCCCTGTCGTTTTTAAAAAAATTCTGCACCACCAAATTCAATGTATGTGCAAAACAAGGGACGTGCTGGAATTTGCAAACATGTAATGCACGCACAATATTGGTGGCAGTGTCCGATGTCACAAATCCCCAGGAGAGTAAAATTGGGGTAAACCATTCTGCGATGATGTTCCTCAGTTTCCGTAAGAGGTTGTCAGCTGTGTGCCTCTTATGGAAAGCGGTGATACAAAGCGTAGCCTGCCTAGGAATGAGTTAGCATTTGCGAGATGCTGCTACTGGTGCCGCCGCTGCTGTTCTTGCTGCAGGAGGCAATACATCTACCCAGTGGGCTGTTACAGTCATACAGTCCTTAGTCTGCCCTGCTCCACTTGTCCACATGTCCGTGGTTAAGTGGACATTGGGTACAACTGCATTTTTTAGGACACTGGTGACTCTTTTTCTGACGTCTGTGTACATTCTCGGTATCGCCTGCCTAGAGAAGTGGAACCTAGATGGTATTTGGTACCGGGGACACACTACCTCAAGAAATTGTCTAATTCCCTGTTAATTTTACAGTGGAGACCGGACACACGTTTAACACCAACACAGCTGCCAAAGCCTGAGTTATCCACTTTGCATCATGATGACTGCTGTGATATTTCATCTTCCTCGCAAGGGACTGTTGGACAGTCAATTGCTTACTGGAAGTAGTACAAGTGGTCTTCCAACTTCCCCTCTGGGATGACAATCGACTCCCAGCAGCAACAACAGCAGCGCCAGCAGCAGTAGGCGTTACACTCAAGGATCCATCGGAGGAATCCCAGTTAGGAGAGGACTCGTCAGACTTGCCAGTGACATGGCCTGCAGGACTATTGGCGTTCCTGTCTAAGGAGGAAATTGACACTGAGGGAGTTGGTGGTGTGGTTTGCAGGAGCTTGGGTACAAGAGAAAGGGATTTAGTTGTCAGTGGACTGCTTCCGCTGTCACCCAAAGTTTTTGAACTTGTCAATGACTTCTGATGAATGCACTCCAGGTGACGTATAAGGGAGGATGTTCCTAGGTGGTTAACGTCCTTACCCCTACCTTTTACAGCTTGACAAAGGCAACACATGTCTTAACACCTGTCGTCCGCATTTCTGTTAAAATAATTCCACACCGAAGAGCTGATTTTTTTTGTAATTTGACCAGGCATGTCAATGACCATATTCATCCCACGGACAACAGGTGTCTCCCTGGGTGCCTGACTTAAGCAAACCACATCACCATCAGAATCCTCCTTGTCAATTTCCTCCTCAGCACCAGCAACACTCATATCCTCATCCCTGGTGTACTTAAACAGTGACATCTTCAATTTGAATATTAGGAACTGGACTGTGGGTGCTCCTTCCAGCACTTGCAGGGGGCGTGCAAATGGTGGAAGGCGCCACCTCTTCCCGTCCAGTGTTGGGAAGGTCAGGCATCGCAACTGACACAATTGGACTCTCCTTGGGGATTTGTGATTTAGAAGAATGCACAGTTCTTTGCTGTGCTTTTGCCATCTTAGCTCTTTTCAGTTTTCTAGCGGGAGGATGAGTGCTTCCATCCTCATGTGAAGCTAAACATAGGCCAGGGCCTCAGCCGTTCCTTGACACTCCATGTCGTAAATGGCACATTAGCAAGTTTATGCTTCTCCTCAGACGCTTTTAATTTAGATTTTTGGGTCATTTTACTGAACTTTAGTTTTTGGGATTTTACATGCTCTCTACTGTGACATTGGGCAGACGATGTTGATGGCATTTCATCATCTCGGCCATGACTAGTGGCAGCAGCTTCAGCACGAGGTAGAAGTGGATCTTGATCTTTCCCTATTTTACCCTCCACATTTTTGTTCTCCATTTTTTAATGTGTGGAATTACGTATATGCCAGTAATATATCAAAAGCAATGGCCTACTGTACTGTACTATATGTATACTGCTGGTCACAAAAATGCTACTGTCCTACTATATACTGCTCACAATAATACATCACAGAGATAGTGTACTTGACACAGAGCTGCAAGATACAGCAATGGCCTACTGTACTGTACTATATATGTATACTGCTGGTAACCAAAATGCTGCACTGTTCTACTATATACTGCTCACAATAATGCAGCACAGAGATAGTATACTTGACACAGAGCTGCAAGATACAGCAATGGCCTACTGTACTGTACTATATGTATACTGCTGCTCACCAAAATGCTGCACTGTCCTACTATATACTGCTCACAATAATGCAGCACAGAGATAGTATACTTGACACAGAGCTGCAAGATACAGCAATGGCCTACTGTACTGTACTATATGTATACTGCTGGTCACCAAAATGCTGCACTGTCCTACTATATACTGCTCACAATAATGCAGCACAGAGATAGTATACTTGACACAGAGCTGCGAGATAAGCAATGGCCTACTGTACTGTACTATATGTATACTGCTGGTCACCAAAATGCTGCACTGTCCTACTATATACTGCTCACAATAATGCAGCACAGAGATATACTTTACACAGAGCTGCAACATACAGCAATGGCCTACTGTACTGTACTATATGTATACTGCTGGTCACCAAAATGCTGCACTGTCCTACTATATACTGCTCACAATAATGCAGCACAGAGATAGTATACTTGATACAGAGCTGCAAGATACAGCAATGGCCTACTGTACTGTACTACGATAATTATATACTGGTGGTCCCCAGTCCCAACAATGCAGCACACTGAGCACAGATATTTGCAGCACACTGAGCACAGATATGGAGCGTTTTCAGGCAGAGAACATAGATATTTTCAGTACACTGAGCACAGATATTTGCAGCACACTGAGCACAGATATTTGCAGCACACTGAGCACAGATACAGAGCTTTTCAGGGAGAGAACGCAGCCACGTCCTTTCCGTTCAACCTCCAATGCACGAGTGAAAATGGCGGCGACGTGCGGCTCTTTATATAGAATACGAATCTCGCGAGAATCCGACAGTGGGATGATGACGTTCGGCCGCGTTCGGGTTAACCGAGCAAGGCGGGAAGATCCGAGGCTGCCTCGGAACCGTGTAAAATAGGTGAAGTTCGAGAGGTTCGGATCTCGGAGAACCGAACCCGCTCATCTCTAGTTGTAATGTCAATTGGTGTGTCATTAGACACACCATCTAATTTGAACACTTTGTGGCAGCTGCAATTTCTCATGTCCTCCTACAGTATGTGAGCGGTTGAGCATCTGTGTACACAACCACTTTTACAGACACACTTGTGACAACTCACCCAAAAGATGAGCCATCTCCATGCCTGTGCTAAGACACATCCTTGTAACTGCCCAAGAATTTCTACTACATTTTCAATACACTGCTCCCTGCATACACCTGAAATTCCAACTGTTACTCTGTACGAAAGTAATTGGCATACATGCGCGGTGCAACTTTAATAAAAAAGGCGGTACATTCAGCCCAACATCAGGCTCAGTGTAGGCAAAAGTAGAGCAAGGACTGTGAGAGTGTAAAATGTGTGAACTATTGGCGGGGGAATGCAGATTGTAATAGTAACACCAGCGGGGTCCAGATGCCCTAAACAGCCCAAGTTTTTAGCCTTGTGGTTTCTAGAAGTGTAGCAGACGTTGTTTGTACAGCCATACTCACAGTTATACACTTAGTAATTTGAATAAAGAGCAGAGTGTGTGGAGAACATACAGAGCACTATCTGGTGATGTGTAAGGGTAGTGGTGCAGCAAGCTTTCAGTATTTGCAGGATATAGCAAGATGCTTTTGCAGGGTCTCTACAATTGCAGATGTAGCCATGCTAATCCATACTGCGGCTTGGCTGAACGGGCACCACTCACCACGCCAAGGTGCTGGTGCGACTTTGATCGCCAAGCTGCAGCTTAGTATGCTGCCCATGTATTTGTATGGACGCACGTACGTAGACGCACACGCGAGTCCTAGTCACGGGCACACTTCCTGTGGCTGGATTGCCGTGAATACGCCAAGCTGCACAATGGATTTGCATGGCTACATCTGTAAGTGGAACATGTCCGTGCCCCACTGTGGTGCTCATGTACAGTAACAAGATGGCATCGCACATGTGCAGAAGACCAAACGGTAGCCATCTTGGTAAAGGAGAATGCTTTATCTAAGGAGAATTCATGGATATAGCACAGTAACACAATCCATACTTTCACAGAAAGTGTGTATTACTGCAGCTGAGGTGAATTAATACTGTACTTTTTTCTTTTTCTTTTCTTTTTTTATGTTTACTAATACTTTTCTAATTACTTTTATTTTCCTTTTTTGTATCTATGCTATTTTTCTCTATGTGGTGTCTTGGAAAAAAAGAGAACATTTCATAATATTCACCTTTATGAAGTTATACATAGAATAGACTGATATTTATGATCTATGTTATGAAAATGTTTATATATTATTTATGGAAACATATAAAGGTGGGATCTTACTATATTTAGATATATATTCTATGTATTTATATTGCTAATTGGAATAAAAACTGTTTAAAAGACAGTAAAAGAGGTGGATTGATACACAGACCCATATGTGTTGCTGGTGCTGGAGAGCTGATGCAGGTACATTCACTGAGCATGATGAGAATGATTGGCACCAGTTGCTGGCCACTTTTGATTGGATGATTGCAGGGCCATTTCTAGACACTATGGCTCCGAGTGCGAACAGTGAAAATGCTACCCTCCCCATGGATATTTTGAAAAATGTTGGATACTGAGAAACATTTGCTTGCGCGTAAAAAAGGGGCATGGCCTTGCTGCAAGGATGTTGCCTTGCAGGAAAAGACTACCTTACACCCCAGTTTTGCACCTTGCACCCCCAGACATTGGCCACTAGAGGAAAAAAAGAAATATGGATTCATGCTTCATTCATTATTTGTTATCTTCCCTACTTATACAGTAGTAATGCCCATAGTAATGCCCATACACAATATGACACACTCCGTAATGCCCATTACACCACACACCGTAATGCCAATTACACATGATGCAGCACACCATTATGCCCTTTACACATTATGCTCCATACTGTAATGCCCCTTACACATTATGTCACACACCATAATTCCCCTTACACATTATGCCTCACAGTAATGACCCTTACACATTAAGCCTCACAGTAATGCCCCTTACACAATAAGCCTCACAGTAATGCCCCTTACACAATAAGCCTCATACTTACCAGACTGGGAAGCTGCTTCCTATCCGGGGGGCTGTTGGTTACATGTTCTTCTGCTTTTCCTGTCAGGAAAAGTGGTACTGGCACTTTTATACAGTCTGAGATAGACTAAGGCACCACATCACTGACAGGTCTCTATCTCCCAGAATCCTTGGCCACTGCGGGCTAGCAGCTGGGATTCTTGGAGATTTAGCTTCAGCACTGCTTTCCACTCCCCCATGCAGTACCGTGCAGCTGGAAGAGGAGACATGGCCGTTACATTTCTCCCATGCTCAACAATCGGAGATTCCGCTGAGGCACTGGTCACAGGTGTCCCGTGCAGTACACAATGACTCGTCCGGCCCTAGAAACCGCCCTGAATGATTGACATTTCCAGTTTATTGTACTAAATTTATTTCTGTGGTTGCCATTTTATATGAAGTTGCAGCTGTCTATTCATTTTACTTAATATTTCCATTTGGTCTGTGGCATGAAAGGATTTGAAAGGGGAATATTACAGATGTTTGCATTTAATCTAATTTAATTTCACTTAATTAAATTAAATTACTGTGCATTCGTAGTTTGTATTCTTGTTTTTATTTTACTTTGTAAATATAACTTTTGCATTTCTTAATAACTATGGGGGCAATTCCAAGTTGATCGCAGCAGGAAATTTTTTAGCAGTTGTGCAAAACCATGGCCCTCATTCCGAGTTGTTTGCTCGTTCTTTTTCATCGCATCGCAGTGAAAATCCGCTTAGTACGCATGCGCAAAGTTCGCACTGCGACTGCGCCAAGTAACTTTACTATGAAGAAAGTATTTTTACTCACGGCTTTTTCTTCGCTCCGGCGATCGTAATGTGATTGACAGGAAATGGGTGTTACTGGGCGGAAACACGGCGTTTTAGGGGCGTGTGGCTGAAAACGCTACCGTTTCCGGAAAAAACGCAGGAGTGGCTGGAGAAACGGTGGGAGTGCCTGGGCGAACGCTGGGTGTGTTTGTGACGTCAACCAGGAACGACAAGCACTGAACTGATCGCACAGGCAGAGTAAGTCTGGAGCTACTCTGAAACTGCTAAGTAGTTAGTAATCGCAATATTGCGAATACATCGGTCGCAATTTTAAGAAGCTAAGATTCACTCCCAGTAGGCGGCGGCTTAGCGTGTGTAACTCTGCTAAATTCGCCTTGCGACCGATCAACTCGGAATGAGGGCCCATGTGCACTGCAGGGGGGGCAGATATAACATTTGCAGAGAGAGTTAGATTTGGGTGGGTTATTTTGTTTCTGTGCAGGGTAAATACTGGCTGCTTTACTTTTACACTGCAATTTAGATTGCAGATTTAATTCACCACACCCAAATCTAACTCTCTCTGCAAATGTTATATCTGCCTCCCCTGCACTGCACATGGTTTTGCCCAACTGCTAAAAAATTTCCTGCTGCGATCAACTTGGAATTACCCCCTATATCCAGACACTGGTCTCTGGTCTGTATATCACACTTCATCACATTCTTATATTGTGGAGAAAATGAAAAAAAGGTCATGTGACTTGTACATTCACTACTGACACTGTCAAATCACATCTCGCTGTCTCTACGCTATAGACACAAACATGCTAGGGTTGCAAATTTAGACATGTCATAACTATGCTCTTTTATGTCTGTATATTTCAGACGTGAGTTCTGATGCAAATACAACCGAATCTGCATCAGTATCCCTCACAACTTTCTGGAGGTAGGAAGAGGGACTCTGGTACAGTGTAGTCGTGCCCATCTGGGAAAAGGGGGTGTGGCTTTGCGGTAATGCCACGATCATGAGCCATGCCCCCATTTTCCATCACTATGGGGGCATGGCCAGCGCTCTGTGAGCTGCTGCCCGTGCCCCGAGTCCCTCTTGTCTCCGTGAATAGATGCTGCACATATGCGCACAGCGTCTATTCACCGCTGCTCTGCTAAGCAGAGCAACGAGTGACAAGAACCTACTAGATGAGCTCCCCCTCCCACACACACACACCATGGGACACTGCGGCCCGCGGGTGGGACAGCGGGACAGTCCCAAAAAAACGGGACTGTCCTGCGAAAATTGGGACAGTTAGGATGTGTACATCAGGATCGCAACCTCCACTCCATACTTTCCTCAATCAAAAGGGCCACTGGCAGAAGAGTTTAAACACTGTCAAAGTCCAATGGAACAAGGTCCAGAGCTTCAATTTTTGATCAAAAGACAGATCTTACATACAGATGTATCCTCATACATCGTTGCTCATAGCGCACTATTTAGGGTCCTGTGTCGCGAGTTGGAATTAACGTTATGGCGTGCATTATGTCCCGCGCCATGTAATACACAGTTTAACTGCTGGGTGGCGATTGCTCCACATTGAGACTACAGTGCTGAATACAATGCTGTGGCAGTAAGCAGTGATCTGTGAGAGGCTGGCCAATCACGTTCTTCCCTTTATAAAAAAAAATCTCTTTCCACAAATTACAGTGTCACGCTGCCGCCTGTTCAGTCAATTAATTTTTTCATTACGTTGTGTACAAGATGCCGGATAGCATTAATATGACTCCCAGATGGTCTCCAGCCACACTGCCGCCCGATCACGCTAGATATTGATATTGTCGTTACAGCTTGTACAAAATGCAGGATAGCATTAGCATAACAGCATTCCTATTTCGGACTAGCTCCGGCAAAAATATTAAATGCAAAGTGCACTAGGTCCCTACTGTACCTCATGATTATGACTACCAGATGGTATCCGTATTCAATCCGTTTAATTATTTTTTTTAAAGCACTCAGATACAACACATCACATATACACCCGGAGGGCCTGCCTGTACTGTGGTCGGCTGTGGCCTAATGAGAACAGCATCTGCCTGCAATGCTTGCACTCATGGGTTCGATACCCATTTGTGCTTGATCACTGTTAGGGACAATGTTAAAGTTGTGGCCAATTGGTTGACCTTCTTTTTTTTGTGTGTGTGTATTTAGATATTCTTTTTTAATACAATAAAGTTTTTTGGGGCATTGCTACTTCTCGTTATATAAAAAAAAGTCTAAATAGACTAAATAGAAGCAGACCTTTTTCTTATATAACGAGAAGTAGAAACTTAAAACACCAAATAACTTTATTGTACTAAAAAAGAATAAATAAAAATAAAATAATAAATGGGCGCCGAACTCGATATCGAACCCGGGACTGCAAGCATTGCAGGTGGCCGCTGTTCTCGTTAGGCCACAGCCGACCATGGTAGAGGCAAGCCCTCCGGGTGTATATGTGATGTGTTGTAGCTGAGTGCTTTAAAAAAAAAACTACTGTAGCTGCTTACGCTAATGCTACCCAGCAATTTGTACACAACATAACGACAATATCCATAGCTAGTGTGATAAGGCGCACTGTGCCTGGAGACCATCTGGTAGTCATGCTGTGCATTCATGAGATACTGTAGATACCCAGTTGCACTTTGCATTCAATATTTCTGCCCATTTGAAACAAATAGACCAGAAAGGCTGTCCGAAATAGGATTGCTGCTTATGCTAATGCTATCCTGCATTTTGTACAAATGTAACGACTAGATGAATTGAGTGCACAGGGCAGCAGCGTGGCCTTGTATTTAATAGAAGCGGACTTTTTTATATATAACGAGAAGTAGCAATACCCCAAAAAACTTTATTTTATTAAAAAAGAATATCTAAATACACACAAAAAAGATGGTCAACCAATTGGCCACAACTTTAACATTGTCCCTAACAGTGATCAAGCACAAATGGGTATCAAACCCACGAGTGCAAGCATTGCAGGTGGACGCTGTTCTCATTAGGCCACAGCCGACCACGGTACAGGCAGGCCCTCCGGGTGTATATGTGATGTGTTGTACCCGAGTGCTTTAAAAAAAAAAGTTAGTCCGAAATAAGCTACCCGGCAATTTGTCTACACTGTAACGACAATGGGGGTAATTCCAAGTTGATCGCAGCAGGAATTTTTTTAGCAGTTGGGCAAAACCATGTGCACTGCAGGGGGGACAGATATAACATGTGCAGAGAGAGATAGATTTGGGTGTGGTGAGTTCAATCTGCAATCTAATTTGCAGTGTAAAAATAAAGCAGCCAGTATTTACCCTGCACAGAAACAATATAACCCACCCAAATCTAACTCTGTCTGCACATGTTATATCTGCCCCCCCTGCAGTACACATGGTTTTGCCCAACTGCTTAAAAATGTCCTGCTGCGATCAACTTGGAATTACCCCAAAATATCCATAGCTAGCGTGATCGAGCGGCAGTGTGGCTGGAGACCATCTGGTAGTAACAGAAACACAGAGCTAGTCCGAAATAATTCCCATATAAAGGGAAGTGATTAATGGTTCGTCATTGTCACAATAAATGTCAGCCAATCAGCAGGCAGCGCTAAAAGGGTCCGTTGGCTATTTGAGGCATGCGCTGTAGAGTTTAGGAAAAGCGACATCTGATGGACAGAAAGTAGAATGCACGTTACAATTATAACGTGACGTCACATTTACAACGCAACTTATAACGGGAGTTATAGCGCAATGAGCTGGCGCGAGTTGCATGGTGCCCGCTATGCGGTACGCAGCAACGATATATGAGGACACATCTGTAATTGTGTTTAGTGCCCTTCTAGTGTAAGCACACTGGACACCATTCATGTATCTGGAACAGGGGTGTGGAATGATATGTTGACATTCATAATGTCAGCATGAGGCATGTTAATATGCTTAGCAAGTTGACAACGACCATGTTGACATCCATTATGTTGAAGCTATTGGAATGTATTTACCTGCTCCCGATCGCTGCAGCAACTTCAGCGGCATCTTCCAGATCTGGCAGTCATGTGACTGTCAGTAACGACTTATTCATCTGATGCAGCTGCGGTTCTGGTAAATACACTGGCCCCATCCCTAACCCTAATCCTTAACCCTCCCTCAACAGCCTTACCCAAACCCCCCATAGCCCAACCTACCTACATCCCCCTATTGCCTAATCCTAACATTCCTGTCCACATCTGAAATGTCAACATGTGGGACAGGAGTGTTAAGATTAGGCTGAAAGTTGAAATGTTGCCTGTTGACATTTTAACCATTCGGACATCAAGACTGTCTACATTGTGGTGTTGTTATTATGAATGTCTATATTGATATTGTCGACCTGGTAGTATCATACCATGGAAGGTAAGCGTCTGCTGAGACCAGGAATAAGAGGAGTGAATTGGCATTCTGAGGATGTTTTGGGCAGTTCTTCTGGCTGCAGAGGGTGTGCTCATGACATCCTAATGATACTATGGTCTCTATGGGTTTCAGGATGCTATTCCAGACACCTGCACCCTAGGCCCTGCCTCCTTGGTGGTGGTACTGCTCTACTACATAGTACATTAACTAAATATACCCAGAACAGGTAGGATGATAGACATAAAAGGGCAAAATAGAAATCCGAAAAAATGTGGCCAAAAAGATAGAATTTGCTGCATTTCTGGTGCTATGGGATCATGAGGAGTAAACGAATCAGCATAGCGATAGCTTGGAAGAGTGAGACCAGAAATAAAATAGCAGCATTGGAATCTCAAATCCCTTCCATTTCACGCGATGCTCCATCACAAGACAATAAATATGAATAACAAACCATTCTTTACTAGGAACATCTCCTTCCTCTGGCTGTGCAAATGGCTCTTCCCCCACATATGCTGCCATCTTGGTTTGTATTCTTTTTGTTTTTGCATTTTGTAAATTACCTTTATTTCTTTACTTTAGGGGGAAATGTAATAGGGTCCAATTTGTAAAATGTGTGTGTTATGCACTAAACTCACACATTATGCACTAAACTCACACATTTTTACAACTCGGACAATGTTTTAGGATGCGGGAACATGCAAGCTCACATGGTTCCTGTAATCCCGAACTTGCACAGACCAAATGCGCACCCAGATGTTTTCCTGTGGAAAATATATATCTCAACCAATGTACCGCTACACTGTATCCTATGCTGGAAACCACAAAGTTTCTAGAGGGCAACCTTGTAGTTCCCATCATAGGATACAATGGGGTTCTCACCATTGAAGTCTATGGAGTGGAGCCGATCCATTGACTTCATGAGCAAGTGGTGATTGACAGCCTAGCCAAACACAGCCAATCAGCAAGCTGTTGCTATGGTAGATGCCACTGACTCACTGCTGGATCTCCTAGAGATAGTAGTCATGTGGAGGCCGGCATAAGCGAGAGGAGTCCTACTGTATGGGGATCATCAGTCCATCTAGTTTGGATGACCCGGTTTGTTTTTCTAACTCCTGGGATGCCTACTTTGGAATGAAGAGGATGTGATCTACACTAGGAATAGATGAGTGTGGTATTTTTTTTTTTTTACAGGTGACATGGATGTTACTTAGACAAGAGGACCAAATGGCTACAGGGAGTATAGGAAAGTATGTGTGAATGTGAGTGTCAGTATGAGTATGCATGTATGTTTAATTAAAGTTATACTTTCACTGTGTGTGTGTGTGTGTGTGTGTGTGTGTGTGTGTTTTCTTATTATTTTACAGGGGGACCAGAGGTACCAGTGGGCCCTTTAATGCTCTGCATGCTAGTACTTGTGGTTCTCCAAGTATCAGCATGTGGGGAGGCTTGCTGGAACCTGTGGCGCTTCTGTAGAAGACAATATTATTTTTAACAGCAAAACTACCTAAAAGCTGTCAACTCAGCAACACTCATGCTCAGTGGTATCAGGGATAGGCCGGATTTCAACCCTGTCATTAGGTGCCCTGGATGGGGGGGTTTGTTGAGGGAGGTTCCCAGTAATCCCCACCTGGGCGGACTAATTAGGTGGGTTAATGCTACAGCCATGGGGACCAATATAAGCGTGTTCCTGGGCTGTGGCATTACCTCCCTGGCTAGTGGAGCCTGATGCTGGTTGCAAAAACATGGGGGACCCCTACGTTTTTTGTTTCCTTTTAAAACCAGGACCAGTCCAAGAGCCAAGTGCAGGTTGTTAAACTACAGGGGGACCACACACATTTTTCCCCTGTATTTTTTAAACCAGGACTGGCTAACTTTTACACACAGAAGCATGCACGGGTCTCATTAATCTGTGAATGCTTCCGTACAACTTGCACCTTGTAATGAAACTCATATAGCAATGTGCAAGTTTAAGCACTAAAAAACTCATACATAGTAATAGCCTAAAACGTAAAAATTTGCAGTCTATTACATTGTGTGAGTTGCATGGCAAACACCTTTAAATGTGAGAGAAGGTGCAAGTTTGTCCAGCTCTAAAATGTCGGACCCTATTACTGTACATCCCGCTCTAGTTGTTTTGATAATCTTCTTAATTACAGAGATGTTACAGAGCTAGGGGGTGTAGACAATCCTGGCTAATAGCAGTGGGCAGTTTCTATATATTAACATTGGACATCAGTGTAAATTTAGACATCACTCAGATTAGTACAATGTAGAATAATACGGTTTAAAAATTGGTGCTACCACATCATGGAGAAAGGAGAAAAGTAAGGTGAAATAGCATCGCTCATTACACAATAACCTGATAAAAGATCATATAATGTAGAGTATAGATGTTTTTTTACACTAAAAATGCTTTGAAATCCTGCTGAAATGTAGAAACACAATAATGTCATCAATCACACCAAGACAAGGACAATTTATTACACATTTACTACACAAATACAAAAACATACTGAAATTCACCTGCCTATATACAATACATATGTCTGATGCTTGTAAAACTGACACCACGCGTGTGAGTGATACAGCAGATGTCACATCTCAGCTACGGGAAGGTTGTGAAAACCCAAACCAGGTCCCAGAGCCACTGTTGTGTAAATGACACCAATCAATCCGGCAGCAGCAGCCGAAAATTCTTTTTTATTCTGCCTGACCCTTTGTCCTTGTGTATAAGTAGAACTGGGAAGGAAACTGAAGCAGAGGATGAATTTATTCAGACTGTTTGTCCTGAGACCATTTCCTATTCTTACAAACACACATCACACGTTTAGTGTTTATGAGTACAACTGACGGAATCCTTCTTTATAAGGACATATAACCTACAGATGACACATGCTGGACATTTCTCCAGATTGCTTTTCTTATTTACTGCTTATTATTGTGCAGTACGTTTAATGGTGTACATTTTTTGCAGCTAGAGTGTAGGCCGTCATTAAAGCTACTGTCCGATATAGAGAAGGAAGACATATTTCTCTGTACTGCCCTGCCATTGAGGCATCTTCTCACAATGTAAACAGTGCCACAGCTGGTTCTCCCACGGGTGAAATGTCTGAACAATAGATTCTGGCAAGGGATCATAGATAGCGATGGCTGGCAAGAAAACAAACTATTAATCTCAGTTGTCCAGGAAAGTTTCCCACCACATTCTCTGAGATCTCCCAACATCTCATTGAGCAGCTGTATATATTAAGTGAAACTTTAGAATTGGATATATCCCTTCCTCTAGACGCTGTGGAAAATTCAGGGGGTTTAGTGTGATTTCACAGTTACTTGGTGAGAGAATGGCCTCTTCGGTAAAAGCAGGACAGGGAGGGAGCTAGTCTATTTCTCATGCTCCTCTATAGAATATATAACCAAACCTCTGTTCATTCATCTTCACACCATCTCAATTTCATTATAGGTTGAAAATGAGCAGTCGTTTTTCACTGGTGTGATCTGTAGCTAGGAAGAAATGGAAGAGGTATGGAAGGTTCATCTTGGAGCTTTGAACATTCATTACCCTTCTCAAGTGACTTTCTCACGTTGGGTCTACCTTTTATTCATTTATTAACCCCTGGCTCCTGGAAAATACAGTTTGTTCCATGAATCATCTTCACTTTTATCCTCTCTAATCTTAAAAATAATATCAAAGATCTAAGATTTAAGATTATATTAAAAGATGGCTTGAAACAATTTATATGTAACTCCATGATTGGTTACATATAACAGAAGACTGCAGAGCCGTGAGAGGTATGAGACTATATGCGTTCAAGGAGGCACAGATGCTCGCCCAATGGAACAATACATCTTGTGGGATATCTGGAGATGCACTCAGCTACACAGAAAGGCACAGGGCACATCTTTAGGACACACCTGGCACTTACCTTCCTGCTTTAGTGCTGCCCTAGCTATTGTTCTGTGACATCATGTGGTTAAGTGCATTGGGGACAAGGGGAGAGGCTACAACACTAGATGAATGCTCTTCTGTTTTCTATGATTTATGTGCATTAAGGTTAGGATTGCATTGAAAAAGTCCATAGAATATCAATACCAATATCCATTTAGCAGGTGACCTATATCCCTTTAGGAAACATAATATATAACATAGCCACACTGGCCAACTATTGAAATGAAAAGTGTTTTGGATATTAGCCATAACATATACTCTATGGATTATCTCACGGATAATATTTACTGCAAATGCAAACAATATAATGGGATGTATTAAAAGGGAGATAGAATCACATGATGCAAATAAAATGTTACAATTGTTTTAGACCACATGTTGAATATTTTTTGGACACCTCACTATAATATATTTCTAAATGTTTTCTTACAATAAAAAACATAAGGGGTCATTAAATAGCCTATGGAAGAAAGATGGTTTCACCATGTGAATAGGAAGGTGTTCCTTAAAGTAAGGGTGGGTACCCACCTGACCAATATCAGCATGATATGTTGTTTCTGGACAAATCGGAAGGGAATATCAGGTGGTGCTCAATTGTGCATTCCAGCAGGTTGCATGCAATATCTTATTTTCGGTCGTGCTGCATGGCCAATCAGAAGATATCACATGTGACCCGGTGCAGTTTAATGAAAGCCGGAATGAGGGATTGTTCGCTAGTTCATTATGTCATTCTGGTGTGTACTGCTGATACAATATGTTGGTCCGTCAACCGGCATATTGGCTGGGTACATATCATTCTATTACGTAGCTGGCCTAAGAGTGGTTAAGCTGGCTATGCTTGACATAAAATAAATTATGTCTACAGTATATCCATTAGTAATATACTATGACATTATTTGTATGATTAATCCAAGAAAAGTTATCCATTTGCCATATTGGGGCCAAGAAGAGCTTTTTGTTTTCGATCAGTGTCTGAACTGGTAATTGTCACAATGTGGGGCAGCGGGGGCATTTCTTTCTGTAAATCAATGCAATTAGAATTTATGAAAGGTTAAACTAGATAGACCAGTCTTTTATAACCTTTTATCAGGTTGTAACTGGGAAGTTATATCATTTTAAATTAAATGTTTGACTTAGGACTAATGATTAGCCTAGACCAATTTAAATATATTTCAATCAATTCTAGCAATTTCATTTTAACACCTTTGTTGTGATGGCCACATTTAAAAAGAAAGTTTCATCTATGCAAGGTACAGACTACATAAAGCCTGTAAAGGAAAATGTCTTTTTCACCCTTCTACCAGTTTGCCTTGTAGAGGGACAAACAAATTGGCAGTTCTTAATCCTTTTTTCACTAACCTCGTGCTCCACAGCAACACTTCCGAGGGGTATAGAAAGTGATAAGAAGCAGAGGAACCGCAGTGGATAAGATTATCATGTTGGTTACGTTGTTTATCATATAAACCAGGCAAATTAGGATGATAACAGTCACGCCTTGTTTTTTTTTAAAGTTTATCTGAGTAAGGATCATAGGGTGTAGTGGAAGCTGACAAATGTAATAGAATTTGAAAGACTGGATTAAGACTGGGAGCTGGCCTAGGTCAGGGACTGGACAGAGTGTTTCATGCACAGCAGAGTGTTTTCCTCACTCAGGGGGATCCCTACAGTGTACTCAGGATAGTACACATTCTCAGGCTAGTGGGTACGAACCAGTATGGTTGGATTCATTAAAAGGGATGATCTCAAATATTTCACGTAAATTATCCCAAAATGAGAAGGAGACGCAATACTTAAGACAATCTGTGGATGACCTGGTGAATAAAGATTCAGTGGCCATTCCAGCGTCTCAGACCCCTGCCATTTGTCCACAAAAGCGTACACTGGCCCAAATCATGCAGACTGATACTAATGATGATGTATCAGACGTTGAGAAGGGTGAGGTGGTCTCGGGAGGGGGGTATGCAGCTTTGTCACAGGGAATACAGGCCCTGATAGAGGCTATTAGAGATGTCCTGCACATTCCTGACAAAGCAACAGAGGACAATGAGGAATCTTATTTTAATGTAAAAAAGAAATCCTCTGCTACTTTCCCTGCCTCTGAGGAATTAAATTCCTTATTTGAAGAAATTTGGTCTAATCCTGACAAGAGATATCAGATCCCTAAAAGGTTACTCACATATTACCCTTTTCCTCAGGATGATAGAAAAAAATGGGAAAACCCACCGATTGTTGACACATCGGTATCTAGATTATCACGTAAGATAGTTTTACCGGTCCCGGGGGCAGCCTGCTTAAAAGATGCGGCAGACCGCAAGATTGAAACCACTCTCAAATCTCTGTACACAGCTGCAGGGGTGGCCCAGAGACCCATTATTGCTTGTGCTTGGATCACTAAGGCCATTGCAAAATGGTCAGGTAACCTAATTGAGGGGTTAAATTCCTTACCAAGATGTGAGATGATTTTACTCCAGCAATATATACAGGACTCTGCAAATTTTATGGTGGAAGCCATAAAAGAAATTTGATTGCTCAATGTACGCTCCACGGCCATGGCAGTGTCAGCACGCAGGGGCCTATGGCTATGTCAGTGGACGGCGGATGCAAATTCCAGAAAGGGTGTTGAAAGCCTACCTTTCACAGGCGAGGCCCTGCTTGGTGACAAACTGGATATATGGATATCCAAGGCTTCGGCGGGCAAGTCTACATATTTTCCAGGAGAGTGGGGCCTTCACCCGGAGGTGTTTGAGTGCGTGACACGTCGGTGGGGAATTCCACAAATCGACATGATGGCCTCTCATCTCAACAAGAAACTCAGGCGGTATTGTTCCAGGTTGAGAGATTCACAGGCAGTGGCAGTGGATGCTCTGGTGACTCCATGGGTTTACCAGATGGTGTATGTGTTTCCACCACTTCCACTGATCCCAAGAATTCTCAAAAGAATAAAAAGAGAAAAGGTTCAAGCAATTCTCATTGCTCCGGATTGGCCAAGAAGAGCTTAGTATGCAGTTCTCCTGGACATACTGCTGGAGGATCCGTGGCCTCTACCTCTTTGAGAGGATCTTCTGCAACAGGGGCCGTTCGTCTATCAAGACTTGCCGTGGCTACGTTTGACGGCATGGCAGTTGAGCATCAAATTTTAGCCCAGAAAGGCATTCCGGACAGGGTAATTCCTACCCTGATCCAAGCCAGAAAAGGGGTAATGTCTAAACATTACCACCGGATTTGGAGGATGTATGTGTCTTGGTGTGAAAACAGGAAATTCCCTACGGTGGAATTTCAGCTGGGTCGTTTCCTGCTTTTTTTGCAGTCAGAAGTGGATGCGGGCCTACCCCTGTGTTCCTTAAAGGTCCAGATCTCGGCCTGGTCCATTTTCTTCCAAAGACAGTTGGCATCCCTCCCTGAGGTTCAGACATTCTTGAAAGGGGTTCTGCACATCCACCCGCCCTTTGTGCCTCCCACGGCACCTTGGGATCTCAACATGTTGTTGCAGTTTCTACAATCTGAATGGTTTAAGCCTTTACAGGAGGTTGATGTAAAGTTTCTTACGTGAAAGGCCATTACATTGCTGGCCTTGGCTTCGGCAATACGTGTGTCGGAATTGGGGGCGTTGTCTCACAAGAGCCCCTGTTTGATTTTTAATGAAGATAGAGCTGAACTCAGAACTCGTCAGCAATTTCTTCCAAAGGTGGTGTCTGCGTTTCATATCAACTAGCCTATTGTGGCTCCAGTGTTTACTGACAGCTCTTCCACTTCGAAGTCCCTGGATGTTGTGTGGGCTTTGAAACTCTATGTCAAACAGACAGCTCGTCACAGAAAATCGGACTCGCTGATTGTACTCTATGATCCCAATAAAATTGGGTGTCCTGCTTCCAAGCAGTCTATTGCTCACTGGATCAAGCTTACTATCCAGCATGCTTACTCTACGGCAGGTTTGCTGGTTCCTAGATCTGAACATGCCCACTCTACTAGGTCGGTGGGTTCTTCCTGGGCAGCTGCCCGGGGTGTCTCGGCCTTACAGCTCTGCCGAGCAGCTACTTGGTCTGATTCGAACACGTTTGAACAAGTTCGATACTTTGGCCTCTGAGGACCTTTAGTTTGGTCAATCAGTTCTGCAAGACCCTCAGCACTTTCCTACCCGGTTTGGTAGCTTTGGTACATCCCCATGGAACTAATGTGGACCCCAGTATCCTCTAGTATGTAAGAGAAAATAGGATTTTAATTACCTACCGGTAAATCCTTTTCTTGTAGTCCGTAGGGGATACTGGGCGCCCGCCCGGTGCTTCATTTCTGTACTGTTACTTGGTTAAGTAATGTTGGTTCAGCTGTTGCTGTTCCTGTTTCATGTTTGGTTAGCATGGCTTTCCTCTTGTTGTGTGTGCTGGTTCGGAATCTCACCACTATCCTTACCTATCCTTTTCTCACGTTATGTCTTTCTACTCGGGCACAGTTTCTAGACTGAGTCTTGTAGGAGGGGCATAGAGGGAGTAACCAGTGCACACTATTGATTTCTTAAAGTGCCCAGGGCTCCTAGTGGACCCGTCTATGGGGGTCATTCCAACCCGTTCGCACGCAGTGATTCTTCACTGCGGTGCAAACGGGTCAGAAATGCGCATGTGCACTGCGCTTGCGCGTCATTGCCTAGTGACGATTGTTGCTGGGCAATGACGCCACCAGTGTCAAATGTGATCGCAGCAGCGATCGCAAGAAGATGGACAGGTGGGAGGCTCTCCGGGGCGGATACTCACCATTTCCAGCTGTTTTCGGGGCGTGGTAAGAAGAACGCAGGCATGTCCAGGCGAACGGAGGGCGGATGTCTGACGTCAGGACCGGGACCTTCATTGCTGGATCCGTCACACAACGTAAGTAGGTAGAGAGCTACTCTTGTTTTGAGTGAAACTTTTTTTAGCATAGCAGGGCTGCACAAGCGTTCGCAGCCCTGCTATGCTAAAATAAACACCCCCATAGGTGGCGTCTAGTTGATCACACGAGGATCAAAAAGTTGCTATGTGCGATCAACTCGGAATGACCCCCTATACCCCATGGTAATGTGGACCTTAGTATCCTCTACGGACTACGAGAAAAGGATTTACCAGTAGGTAATGAAAATCCTATTTTATATATATATATATATATATATATATATAGATACAATCAATAAACAATCCATGTGATCCACACTCACGTTATTCAAAGTCCATGCTGGGTTGCATACCGATGAAAGACAACCCATAGGCAGTGTCGGACTGGGGCATGTAGGGCCCACCGGGTGAATGCAGTGGTAGGGGCCTATGTTAGGGGTGTGGTCAGTCTGTAGAGGGGGTGTGGCCAGCCACCTCATTGGTTTGACTAACAATTAGAGAGTGCAGCGTCTGGGCCCCTTCATAAATATATACAGTAAATTCAGCTGCTGCATGCAGGACAATGTACCAGATTAATAACAGCAATGCACTGTAGAAAATACACCATTGTCCAGTATAAGGTAACATATGTATAATGTATAATTCAAGTGCACAGTCTGGAACCTGATCCTTAGAGCAGGAGGTGGGCCCCCAGGCAGTGGGGCCCACCGGTGGTTTCCCCTGTACCCCTGTGGCCCAGTCCAAGCCTGCCCATAGGTCATAATTCAAATATATCCATAGCAAATGGGAGCACTCACCAGACTTCATTAAAAGTAGATCCTTTATTTCAATGCATAAGGTAAGAAGTTACATCGACGTTTCAGTCCTGTATAGGACCTTTGTCAAGATCTACTTTTTAATGAAGTCTGGTGAGTGCTCCCATTTGCTATGGATATATATATATATATATATATATATATATATATATAAATACAGCAGCAGCTGGCACTCAAAAAACGAAGTTACAGATGCTCAGGTGCCAGGACCAATAATACATACAAGTCCACCAATGAACGGCACTTGGAGACAGCAACTGCTGATTGTTTGTCCTGACGACGGGGACTTGATCCCCAAAACGTTGTCTTTCTGGAATACAATTTTCTATCTATTGCTGTCTCCGAGTGCCGTTCATTGGTGGACTTGTGTATATATATACACACACAGTGCATCCGGAAAGTATTCACAGCGCTTCACTTTTCCACATTTTGTTATGTTACAGCCTTATTCTAAAATGGAATAAATTCATTTCTTCTCTCAAAATTCTACACACAATACCCCATAATGACAATGTGAAAAAATTGTTTTTGAGATTTTTGCAAATTGATTAAAAATAAAAAACTAAGAAATCACATGTACATAAGTATTAACAACCTCTTACGTCTTTTTTTGGATGGTGACTTCTAAGAGAGTTTCCTATGTGAGTAAACGAGTGATATGGATATATTCTTCCTTCAATGTTCTAAAAGTACTCGAGCTTTATCTCTGTAATTATTATTGAATTGCTCTTTGTCTAGTTTAATAAGATCATCTATTGGTTCAGTATAAACTCTGTTTGTTCTCTCCTGGTTTGATTATGTTTATGAATTGTATCCTGGGTAAACAATTTCATGTTTTTGTACATTTAATTATAATATCTTGAAAAACTACATCTTGTTAAACCATTCTGTTAATTCAATTATGATATTCTGTAAAACTATATCTTGTAAAATTATTTTGTCTATCCATTGATGGTTACTAATCATCTGAAGTATTGTTCAAATTATGAAATTTAATGTTAATGTAATTGATCGTTCCTCAATGTGATTATAAATGCCCTTTTCTCCTTTTTTCCTCTCTATTATACCAGCTCTGATTTGATTTCCCCTGATGAAGTCCTTACATAGGATGAAACGCGTCAGGAACGTAGATTAATTCTCTTCTTTTAGGAAACCCCCAGAAAAATCAGTATTGTAGGGTTCTACATATGTGTCCAATTTGTTATAATATTGTGATATAGTAATTTTTAATGTAATTTTATATATTCGGTTGCTGGTTGGATTCTATTTTAGTATTTTATCGATTTCAATTGTCTAATGTGCACTCTCCGAATTTGTTTTATATATATATATATATATATATATATATATATATATTCCCCACGGACCGGCACTCCCTCCTTCAAATTGCTGCAATGGCTCCGGTGCCCTCCAGAAAGATCCACATAACCAGAAAAGAAGAGGCGGCACTCGGAGACTTTAAAGTGCAATGAGTGTATTCAACAAAGAAACCAACGTTTCGGGGTCAGTTGTACCCCTTTGTCACTATTCACCTTGACAAAGGGGTACAACTGACCCCGAAACGTTGGTTTCTTTGTTGAATACACTCATTGCACTTTAAAGTCTCCGAGTGCCGCCTCTTCTTTTCTGGTTATATATATATATATATATATATATATACATATACAGTGCATCCGGAAAGTATTCACAGCGCTTCACTTTTTCCACGTTTTGTTATGTTACAGCCTTATTCTAAAATGGAATAAATTCATTTCTTCTCTCAAAATTCTACACACAATAGCCCATAATGACAATGTGAAAAAAGTGTTTTTGAGATTTTTGCACATTTATTAAAAATAAAAATTTAAGAAATCACATGTACATAAGTATTGACAACCTCTGCTCAATAATTTGTTGATGCATCTTTGGCAGCAATTACAGCCTCAAGTCTTTTCGAATATGATGCCACAAGCTTAGCACACCTATCTTTGGGCAGTTTTGCCCATTCCTCTTTGCAGCACCTCTCAAGCTCTATCAGGTTGGATGGGAAGCGTTGGTGCACAGCCATTTTCAGATCTCTCCAGAAATGTTCCATCGGATTCAAGTCTGGGCTCTGGCTGGGCCACTTAAGGACACTCACAGAGTTGTCCTAAAGCCACTCCTTTGATATCTTGTGTGTGTGCTTAGAGTCGTCGTCCTGCTGAAAGATGAACAGTCACCCCAGTCCAAGGTCAAGAGCGCTTTAGAGCAGGTTTTCATCCAGGATGTCTCTGTACATTGCTGCATTCACCTTTCCCTCTATCCTGACTAGTCTCCCAGTTCCTGCCACTGAAAAACATCCCCACAGCATGATGCTGTCAACACCATGCTTTACTGTAGGGATGGTATTGGCCTGGTGATGAGCGGTGCCTGGTTTCCTCCAAACAAGACGCCTGGCATTCATGCCAAAGAGTTCAATCTTTGTCTCATCAGACCAGAGAATGTTTCTCATGGGCTGAGAGTCCTTCAGGTGCATTTTGGCAAACTCCAGGTGGGCTGCCATGTGCTTTTTACTAAGGAGTGGCTTCCATCTGGCCACTCTACCATACAGGCCTGATTGGTGGATTGCTGTCCTTCTGGAATCTATACATAATACATTATCTATACATAATCAGGATAAATCAATCGATTACCTAGCAACCTGTGGTATTTGAGCTGCCACAGGGATTTACCGCATCACTTCCGGTCGCTTGTAGTCAGGCAACAAATACCCAGTTGCTAACACAAATTACGTTAACCTCAGATTGAAAAAACATTGTGCATAAATGTACACAGCTGTTGAACTCCCCCAATATATAGCAAACATACGTAAGGGACAGCAAGAACCAACCCTATCCCCTAACTACCAAAGTAAACAGGAATGTCACAATCGATTTAACGTAATTTGTGCTAGCAACTGAGTATTTGTTGCCTGGCTACAAGCGACCGGAAGTGATGCGGTATAGAAATCCCTGTGGCAGCTCAAATACCACAGGTTGCTAGGTAATCGATTGATTTATCCTGATTATGTATCTGGCCTATATGAGGATCTGTAGTGGATACTTTGGTTGTTCACTCCTATGTGGTTTACATAAGCTAATGTGGTCTGCTTTACTCACGGCGCCGTTACTTGGCAACGCCGGACGGGAAGTGATGCGCGGCTCACAGGAAGTGCCGTGCATGTCACTGTACCGGCGTGCGTTCCACACACAATGTTAGACTCCTTGTGTGGCCACAATGAGTTGTTTTAAAATCAATTTATGTGTATGTCTGGTTTGTGCTGTGTATATGTATTTGGCCTTATCCTGTGACAGCTGGCTGATATTAGCTTAATGATGGCCTGTTTGTTCATGCTGCTAATTGGATGATTGGGGGGTGTGGCTGCACCAAGGGTATATATGATTTCACTATTCAGAGCAGTGCTAGGGAGATGGCAACCTGGTTTTCTGGTCTTGACAAAGGCTCTGCTGCCGAAACGTTGACCTGTTTGTGAGTATGTGCTGTCTGGATTAAAATCTATCAATTTCACCCTGGAGAAGTCTGGTGAGTGCATCCTTATTTGTGAACATATATATATATATATATATATATATATATTATATGTGTGGATATATCTACGCTCTCTACATTTTCATCTAGGGTGCCAAAATACACACACACACACACACACACACACACACACACACACACACACACACACCACTGTGCAGGACATACAGATGTGGAAAGGGGTGGACTACACAATGCAGGACATAAATTGGATGGGACAGACATCACCAGCAGGACATACTACAGATGTGGGAAGGGGCAGACAGCACAATGCAGGACATACAGATGGGAAAGGGTAGACAGCACAATGCAGGATATACACATGGGAAAAGCAGACAGCACAATGAAGGACATACAGATGGTGATGAACGGACATCACAATGCAGGACATACAGATGGGGGTGACAAACAGCACAATGCATGACATATAATAGGGAGGGTGGGGAGGGGTTAGTAACACAATGCAGGACATACAGATGAAGAAGAAAGACACCACAATGTAGGACATACAGTTGGGAATGGGGGGTAGCACAATGCAGGACATACAGATGAAGGGGATGAAAGGCAAAGTACAGAATACACAGCTGAAAGGTAACACAATACAAAACATATAGGCCCGATGTATCAAGCCTTGGAGAGTGATAAATAGCACGGTGATAAAGTACCAGCCAACCAGCTCTTAACTGTCATTTTTCAAACACAGCCTGTGACATGGAAGTTAGGAGCTGAATGGTTGGTACTTTATCACCGTTCTATTTATCACTCTCGAAGGCTTGATAAATGAGGGCCATAGTGAGGCTTTGCATAAGAAAATCAAGATATGGGAGTGGTACCAATAAAATACATACAGACATATGGAAGGACTTTTTGGGACTTTTTTGTCATATTAGGGTCATGTCAACAAGAGTTGCTTCCCTTTGTCCACTTGAAGGCTCTCACTTTACACAATTCACATAAATAAAGAGGGGAGGGAGATTGAGATTGTTGAAGGTTGGCGCTAGATTTTCTTCCTTGGTGCTAGCCCCACCCAACACTCCCTGTACGGACCACATGTTAATAGTAGTGGTCACGCCCACAGATAACCAGTCACAGCGAGCGCGCACACACACACACACACACACACACACACACACATACTGTGCGACGGTCCAGGCCCTTGTGAACCTTAATCTGGCACTAGGTAAGGCATATATGGGAGAACTGACATGTGTGTAGTAATATATTAATGATGATAATAATAATAATAATAACAATAATAATAATTATTTTATTTATATAGCACTCTTTCTTCAAACAGGACTCAAGTACAAATAGATAAACGTAAAGTTCATCCTGCCCGTGGAGGAACCATTCCGATGCACTAATAATGAAATGATAGTTATTGGTTAGAGTGAATAGTCGGTTCCCACAGCAGGACCGAAAGGGCAGCTGTTTGAAATGGGTTTTTTTTCCCAGAAACCCTTTGGTGTCACACACATGCACGCACTCAGAACTCCTCCTCGTGACATTGGGGTTTCTGCAAATAATCCTGACAATAAAACATATCAGTCTGCCACCACTAAGGGTATACTGGGAAATAACGCGTCCCACAGTGGCCCCTCCAGTTCCGCTCATGTACGCTTTAAAAATCAGTAGTATGTGACTCTCAGGCCGTAGGTCTAAGAACACAGAATATCAGAACTAGAAATTAGTTTTACTTTCACGAATACTTTAGAGTTTACAGTTACAAAAAAAGAGTGTTACAAAGTATATATGATTATTTTAAAAGTACACACAGATTACAGACAATTTTAGAGAAAATAAAAAAATAAGATTTTACTTACCGGTAAATCTATTTCTCGTAGTCCGTAGTGGATGCTGGGGACTCCGTAAGGACCATGGGGAATAGACGGGCTCTGCAGGAGACATGGGCACTTTAAGAAAGAATTTAGATTCTGGTGTGCTCTGGCTCCTCCCTCTATGTCCCTCCTCCAGACCTCAGTTAGAGAAACTGTGCCCGGAAGAGCTGACAGTACAAGGAAAGGATTTTGGGAATCCAGGGTAAGACTCATACCAGCCACACCAATCACACCGTGCAAAGCAGTAATGCCGAGACCCCTCGGGAAGCCGCCCAAGAAGAGCCCACCTTCCTTGTGGAATGGGCCTTAACTGATTTAGGCAGCGGCAACCCAGCCGCAGAATGAGCCTGCTGAATCGTGTTACAGATCCAGCGAGCAATAGTTTGCTTTGAAGCAGGCGCCCCAAGCTTGCTGGACGCATACAGGATAAACAAAGATTCTGTTTTCCTGACCTTAGCCGTTCTGGCTACATAAACCTTCAAAGCCCTGACCACATCCAGTGACTCGGAATCCTCCAAGTCAGTAGTAGCCACAGGCACCACAATAGGTTGGTTTATATGAAAGGATGAAGCCACTTTTGGCAGAAATTGTGGGCGGATCCGCAATTCTGCTCTATCCGCATGGAAAACCAGATAAGGGCTTTTATGTGACAAAGCCGCCAATTCTGACACACGACTAGCCGAAGCCAAGGCTAATAGCATGACCACCTTCCACGTGAGATGTTTTACTTCCACAGTTCTGAGTGGTTCAAACCAGTGTGATTTCAGGAAACTCAACACCACGTTAAGATCCCAAGGTGCCACTGGAGGCCCAAAAGGGGGCTGAATATGCAGCACTCCCTTTACAAACGTCTGAACTTCAGGCAGAGAAGCCAGTTCTTTTTGAAAGAAAATGGATAAGGCCGAAATCTGAACCTTAATGGAACCCAATTGAAGGCCCAAAGTCACTCCCGACTGTAGGAAGTAAAGGAAACAGCCCAGCTGGAATTCTTCCGTAGGGGCATTCCTGGCCTCACAACAAGCCACATATTTTCGCCATATACGGTGATAATGTTGAGCCGTCACATCCTTCCTAGCCTCTATCAGCGAAGGAATGACCTCATCCAGAATGCCTTTTTCTGCTAGTATCTGGCGTTCAACCGCCATGCCATCAAACACAGCCGTGGTAAGTCTTGGAACAGACAGGGCCCCTGTTGCACAAGTCCTGTCTTAGAGGCAGAGGCCACGGGTCCTCTGTGAGCATTTCTTGCAGATCTGGATACCAAGTCCTTCTTGGCCAATCCGGAACAATGAGTATTGTTCTCACTCCTCTTTTTCTTATGATTCTCAGCACCTTGGGTATGAGAGGAAGAGGAGGAAATACATAGACCAACTGGAACACCCACGGTGTCACCAGTGCGTCCACAGCTATCGCCTGAGGGTCTCTTGACCTGGCGCAATATCTCTGCAGCTTTTTGTTGAGGCGGGATGCCATCATGTCCACCTGTGGCAGTTCCCACCGACTTGCAATCTGCGTGAAGACTTCTTGATGAAGTCCCTACTCTCCCGGGTGGAGGTCGTGCCTGCTGAGGAAGTCTGCTACCCAGTTGTCCACTCCCGGAATGAACACTGCTGACAGTGCGCTTATGTGATTCTCCGCCCAGCGAAGAATTCTGGTGGCTTCTACCATCGCCACCCTGCTCCTCGTGCCGCCTTGGCGGTTTACATGAGCCACTGCGGTGATGTTGTCTGACTGAATCAGAACCGGTTGGTCGCGAAGCAGGGACTCTGCTTGACGTAGGGCGTTTTATATGGCCCTTAGTTCCAGGATGCTGATGTGAAGGCAAGTCTCCTGACTTGACCACAGCCCTTGGAAATTTCTTCCCTGTGTGACTGCCCCCCACCCTCGGAGGCTTGCATCCGTGGTCACCAGGACCCAGTCCTGAATGCTGAATCTGCGACCTTCGAGAAGGTGAGCACTCTGCAGCCACCACAGGAGAGACACCCTGGCCCTGGGGGATAGGGTGATTAACCGATGCATCTGAAGATGTGATCCGGACCACTTGTCCAGTAAGCCCCATTGGAAGGTCCTCGCATGGAACCTGCCGAACGGAATGGCCTCGTATGATGCCACCATCCTTCCCAGGACTCGAGTGCAGTGATGCACTGACACCTGTTTTGGTTTTAATAGATTCTTGACCAGTGTCATGAGCTCCTGAGCTCTCTCTATCGGGAGATAACCCTTTTCTGGTCTGTGTCTAGGATCATGCCTAGGAGAGGCAGATGAGCTGTAGGAACCAACTGCGACTTTGGAATATATAGAATCCAGCCGTGTTGCCGTTACACTTCCAGAGAAAGTGATACGCTATTCAGCAACTGCTCTCTTGATCTCGCTTTTATGAGGAGATCGTCTGAAATTGGTAATGACAATCCCGTACCGCTATTCTGAGGTACGCCTGATGAGGTGGATAAATGGGGACATGAAGGTATGCATCCTTTATGTCCAGAGTCACCATAAAATCTCCCCCTTTCAGGCTTGCAATGACCGCTCTTAGCGATTCCATCTTGAACTTGCACCTTTTCATGTATATGTTCAGGGATTTTAAATTCAATATGGGTCTGACCGAACCGTCCGGTTTCGGGACTACAACATGGTCGAATAATAACCCCCTCCTTGTTGAAGGAGGGGAACCTTGACCACCACCTGTTGAAGATACAATTTATGAATTGCAGTTAACACTGTTTCCCTCTCGTGGGGGGAAGCCGGCAGGGCCGTTGGTGAGGGGGCATCTCCTCAAAGTCCAGCTTGTATCCCTGAGACACAATATCTATTGCCCAGGGATCTAACAGGGAGTGAACCCACTTGTGACTGAACTTACGAAGGCGTGCCCCCACCGGGCCTAGCTCCGCCTGTGGAGCCCCAGCGACATGCGGTGGATTTTGTAGAGGCCAGGGAGGACTTCTGTTTCTGGGAACTAGCTGTGTTGTGCAGCTTCTTTCCCCTGCCCCTGCCTCTGGCAAGAAAGGACGCACCTCGGACTTTCTTGTTTCTTTGTTCGAAAGGCTGCATTTGATAATGTCGTGCTTTCCTAGGCTGTGCAGGAATATAAGGCAAAATATCAGAATTACCAGCTATAGCTGTGGAGACCAGGTCCAAGAACCCTTCCCCACACAATCCTCAGCCTTCCATATGCCTCTTAAGTCGGCATCATCTGTCCATTGCATATTCTACAGGACATGTCAAGCAGAAAACGACATAGCTTTGACTCTAGGACCCAGTAGACTCATGTCTCTTTGGGCATGTTTTTTATATATATATCTCTTAAGACAGCATCTTTAATATATATATCTCTATATATACATATATATATATATATATATATATATATATATAGTGATGAGCGGATTCGGTTTTACTCGGTTTTACTCGGTTTTCAAAACGGCATCTTATTGGCTCATGGATGTCACGTGTTTTGGATAGCCAATAAGATGCCGTTTTGAGAACCGAGTAAAACCGAGTAAAACCGAACCTCGCTCATCACTAATATATACTAGGTGCTTCATCGCGCCCTACGGGCGCTCTTCACACCGTCGCAAGGGGCTACGCCCCCTTAACCCTTGCATGCCTTTCTGGGGTTTAATATTTGTATTATATGGAGTATTACCTGCATTCCTTTGTTAGTGGTTAAATATTGCACAATGAAAGGGCGTGCGATGGTGAAGGAGGCGCAGCCCCTTGCGACGGCGTGAACAGCACCTGCAGGGCACGATGTACAGAATGTAGCGGGTGCGGGGGGGACTGCGGATGGTGTCTGTAGATGCTGCGGGTGGAGGGGAGGCAGAAGTGGGGGTGGGGCCCGGATGGGGAAGGTTCGGGAGGTGCTGCGCGTGGGGGAGGGGCAGAGGAGTGGGCGATGCAGATGGGGGAGGGGTCCGGAGGCACCGCAGGTGGGGGAGGGGCAGGGGTGCCACGGGTGGGAGAGGGGCAGGTGTGGGGATGTTGTGGATGGGTGAAGGGTTCCGGAGGTGCTGTGGGATGGGAAGGGACGGGTGTGCCGGGGGTTGGGTAGGGGACCGCAGGCACCATGGGTAGGGTAGGGGCAGGTACGGGTGTTGCGGCGGATGGGAAAGGAGGTCCGGAGGTGCTGCAGGTGGTGGAGGGGCAGGTGCAGGGGTGCCATTGGTGGGGGAGGGGTGGGTGAGGGGGGGACCGCTGATGGAGGAGGGTGTCTGCAGATGCTGCGGGTGGAGGGGGGCAGGTGTGGGGGGAGACGTATAAGGGGGGTGAATGGTGGAAGGGGCCTGGAGGTGCTGTGGGTGGTGAAGGGGTGGAGGAGTGGGAGCCACGGGTGGTGTAGGGGGTCTGGAGGCACAGCATGTGGGGGAGGGGTGGAGTGCCGCATGTGGTGGAGGGGAAGGTGCGGAGGTGTGGTGCATTGGGGAGAGGTCTGGAGGCGCTGCGGGTACTGTACATGCCATAAAAGGTAGTTGGAGGGTATGCAGTAACAGGGCCAGGACAGGGGTGACAGGGTCAGTACAGGGTTGACGGGGCCAGGACAGGGGTGACGGTGCCAGGATAGGGGTGATGGGGCCAGGACAGGGGTGACGGGGCCAGGACAGGGGTGACGGGGCCAGGACAGGGGTGACAGGGCCAGGACAGAAATGATAGGGACAGGATAGGGGTGACAGGGCCAGGGTAGGGGCGGCAGGACCAGGACAGGGGTGACAGGGCCAGTATAGGGTTCACAGGGCAAGCACAGGGGTGACAGGGCCAGGATAGGGGTAACAGGGCCAGCATAAGGGTGACAGGGCCAGGATAAGGGTGAAAGGGCCAGAATAAGGGTGGCAGGGCAAGGCCAGGGACATGACAGAACACAGGGCACGGGAGAGATTGGTATTAGGGACAAAACAGTGGTGACAGACAGATGTGTCTTACCGGAGTCACTGCTGCTGGCTGCTGCTGTTCCATTCCAACCTGTTGGGATCTGCTGCTGCTGGAGACTTGGCATGGCTGACTCTCTCAGGCTGGAGTCCTGCTTTCTCTGCCAGTCCGCATCCCTCCCCCCCCTCCTCAGTCACACACCGCAGACCTCGCGCAGCTGCCGGGCACTGTGGTAAGGTGAGACTGGAAATGACTGGTTAGCCCCCAGGATATGCTGCGGCTGGAGGGAGGAGGGGGTCATAGCATGCACGTGGCGCGGACCTCACGGCTTCCGGGCACTGTGGTAAGGGGAGACTGGGAGTGACTGGTTAGCTCCCAGGAGACGCTGCGGCTGGAGGGAGGAGTGGGTCAGAGCCTGCAAGCAGCTCGGATTTCAGCAGCGCTACCCGCCAGCTAAAGTGTGTGAATGAGCTGGGCGCACTCCACTGCGGGTGGCAGCGCTGCAGCTAGCGGTGGGGTTGCCCGGGCTGGAGATAACAGAGGCAGTATGGAACCTGCACAGCGGCAGGTGCCTCACTAAACTGCAGCTAAGAAGTGTGGAGTGTGTCAGAAAGTGACGCTCCTCCGCACCAGAGAGACCCTGCTGTGTATGCCCATGTGGGGGGTCAAGCACACAGTGAGCCGGTGCCCGTCTGTCTGTATGACATACCCCTCACACACCCCCCCATACCTCCCAAATGTCCCGATTTTCGCGGGACAGTCCCATTTTTTGGGGTCTGTCCCGCTGTCCCACCCGCGGGTCGCAGTGTCCTGCGGTGGGGGGGGGGGGCAGTTGGAAAGCTCCCGTACTCGCTGTTCTGCTTAGCAGAGCAGCGGTGAATAGTGGAGACAGAGGGAGAGGGGGCATCAGGGGGTATGGATTAATGGGGGGGTTCCAGCAGCAGAGCCGGATTAAGGGGGGGGGGGCGGGGATACGTACCGTTGGCCCCACAGTTTTAGAGGCCCCCCCGGCTGGAGTAGCTCTGTCCCAGCTCAGAAGCTCCCCCCCCCCCCCGTCCTGCCAGCAACAGTGGCAGCATTGTGCTACAGTCAGCACACGCTGCTGCATATTGGCAGGTCTGTGGTGTTGCAGGGAGGCAGCAGTCTCCCTGCTTTCTTCTCCCTGTGCGGGTGTGTAGGGGGGAGCGACCACCTCCTCTGGATTTAGCCCTAGCTGAGGGGCCAAAATCCCATAAAAAAAATAAAAACAAAAATCTGAATTTGCATAAGGGGGCGTGGCCGCGCGGTCCGCGATTAGGCCACGCCCCCAACCCCCAGCAGGCACAGCCATGAGATAGGGCTCCCCTGTCTTAAGTGCCCTGGGCCCCCCGTACTCATAATCAGCCCCTGGGGGCATGCCAGCAGCTCACAGAGCGCTGGGCATGCCCCCTCACTGACGAAAATGGGGACCCTCCCGTGAAGCCACGCCCCCTTTTCTCCGAGTGTTTCCCTCCTTCTGCCTGGAGAAAGCTCCTGCAGAAAGCTGGGAGGTATGCAGCCCTGTCTGTGACATGCCCAATGTCCATGCTATCTGCTTCTGCTCCTAGTCTCCTGTAGATTTGGCCAGATCTCTGTGACTCATTTGAATAACTCCGCCCACTGTTGTGACTCCGCCCAGCGTTAGCAAATGAATCACAAGGTCACAGAATAGGGCTATTATATAGGAGATTAGGGTCTCTATCTCTGCTGATAAGGTACCTGTCCACGCTGCCACAGCGCTATAAACCCATGCCGACACAATCGCCGGTCTGAGTAGTGTACCAGAATGTGCATGCTATCTGCAGGATCCCTGAGGATAGCTGTTACGTCAGGGCTACCTTTTGGGCAAACGTGACACCCTAGGGGAAGATTCCCATCGTATCCTGGCCCTAGTATGGAAAGGATACTCCCTGAGAATTCTTTGTGGGAAACTGCAGTCTCTTGTCTGGAGATTCCTGTTCTTTTTCATCAGGAGAGGAGGGAAATTTACCTCAGCTTTCTTCCCCTTAAACATGTGTACCCTTGTGTCAGGGACAGATGAGTCATCAGTGATATGCAAATCATCTTTTATTACAATAATCATATATTGAATACTTTTCTGCCATTTTGGCTGTAACTTTGCATTATCGTAGTCGACACTGGAGTCAGACTCCGTGTCGATATCAGTGTCTATTATTTTGGATAGTGATCATTGAGAGACTCTGAAGGTCTCTGCGACATAGGGACAGTCATGGGTAGATTCCCTGTCTGTTATCTAATCTTTTGTGCAATAAATTCACCTTAGCACTTAATTACACATATCCAAACAGGTGTCAACGTTGTCGACGGAGACACCCTCTCACACACATATTTGCTCCATCTCCTCCTTAGGGGAGCCTTTTACATCAGACCAGGGCCGGATTAACAATGGGGCTGATGGAGCTGCAGCTCCAGGCCCACCCTCTAAAATAGGCCCACGGTATCTGCAAGTGTCTATGCTGCTGTAAACAGGATTTTTTTCTCCTGCTACTGCAGCGCCCCCTAGGGCCCGCCCCCTCCGGCAGCAACAACACCAGCCTCCTCTCCTCTCCAAACCCCCCCACCCCCCCATGGCAGCGCCGGTAAGTGTCACACGCGGGGGACCTGTATCACACTGTATAGGCAAAGTTTTTTTCATGTTCTCGCCCGGGATCGTAGCTCCGCCCCCTCGCGGCATTAGGCCACGCCCCTTCACGGCATTATGCCCGCGATTTGATTGCCTGTGGGTGGTGGAGTCCAGCTGCTGGCAGGGTTGGTTCTATATCGGAGGGGCTGAAGGGACCTTGTGACGTATTGAGGGGAGGAGCTACGTCACCAGGGGGAGGAGCTACGGGCGAACAGGGTACCCGAAAAGTACCCTCGCGGCAGGTCCCCAATGGCAGGAACTGAGAAGGAGACAAGTGAAGGAGCTTCATCAGCAGGCTTCCCAGCAACAGCCCTGCTGCCAGGACAGGAACTCTATTCAGCAGTAGTGCAAACGAATTGTGGTTCTGTCTGTACTTTCACCCTCATTTAATGCAAGCACAGTGGGCAAGACAGAACTCTGGTGACCAGGGCCGGATTGGTCATTAGTTCTACCAAGCAGAGGCCCAGTGGGCTGATTGGGGTGGGGTCCCGCCTATCATCTTTGGCCCCACCCTCCCACGCATCACTAAATTAATGTACTTTGCCTTGTGCGCTGCGGCCACCGGCCACTAACAGGAGAAGAGGTCCCGTCCCCACACCACCCGGCTGTCAGGAAGAGGAGGAGATCTGCGCGCCAAACTCCGTTGACGTTATTGCGCAGACCTCAGAGAAAGAGACAATGCGGCCGCGGTGGATCCAGCAGGAGAGGTGAGTATGAGTCTTCTCTAATCTCTCTGACCTCTGCCTGCAAACAAAGTGCTCTTGTGATAGAACAGTTCTATTGGCACCCCCACCCGCGGTGTAATGTGAGTAACAGACGCCGCTGGGTGGTGTAATGTGAATAATGGACGCCTCAGTGCGTTGTAATGTGACGCCGGTGTACGCTGTAATATGAATAATGTGACACCGCTGTACTCTGTAATGTGAATAATGTGACGCTGCTGTCCAGTGTAATGTGAGTAACAGACGCTGCTGGGTGTTGTAATGTGAATGACAGTTGCCGCTGTGCGGTGTAATGTGAGTAACCGAAGTCGCTGTGCGCTGTAATGTGAATAACGCAAGTCGCTGTGCGGTGTAATGCGAGTAACGGGAGTCGCTGTGCGCTGTAATGTGAGTAACGGAAGTCACTGTGCGGTGTAATGCGAGTAACGGAAGTCGCTGTGCGCTGTAATGTGAATAACGCAAGTTGCTGTGCGCTGTAATGTGAGTAACGGAAATCGCTGTGCGGTGTAATGTGAGTAACGGAAGTCACTGTGCAGTGTAATGTGAGTAACGGAAGTTGCAGTGCGCTGTAATGTGAATAACGCAAGTCGCTGTGCGCTGTAATGTGAGTAACGTAAATCGCTGTGCGGTGTAATGTGAGTAACGGAAGTCGCTGTGCGCTGTAATGTGAGTAACAGAAGTCGCTGTGCGCTGTAATGTGAGTAACGGAAATCGCTGTGCGCTGTAATGTGAGTAACGGAGGTCGCTGTGCGCTGTAATGTGAGTAACAGAAGTCGCTGTGCGCTGTATTGTGAGTAACGGAAATCGTTGTGCGGTGTAATGTGAGTAACGGAAATCGCTGTGCGGTGTAATGTGAGTAACGGAAGTCGCTGTGCGCTGTAATGTGAGTAACGGAAGTCGCTGTGCACTGTAATATAAATAACGGAAGTCACTGTGCGGTGCAATGTGAGTAACGGAAGTCGCTGTGCGCTGTAATGTGAGTAACGGAAGTCACTGTGCGGTGTAATGTGAGTAACGGAAGTCGCTGTGCCGTGTAATGTGAGTAACGGAAGTCGCTGTGCACTATAATGTGAGTAACGGAAGTCACTGTGCGCTGTAATGTGAGTAACGGAAGTCGGTGTGCCCTGTCCTGTGAATAACGGAAGTCGCTGTGCGCTGTAATGTGAGTAACGGAAGTCGCTGTGCGCTGTAATATAAATAACGGAAGTCACTGTGCGGTGTAATGTGAGTAACGGAAGTCGCAGTGCGCTGTAATGTGAATAACGCAAGTCGCTGTGCGGTGTAATGCGAGTAACGGGAGTCGCTGTGCGCTGTAATGTGAGTAACGGAAGTCACTGTGCGGTGTAATGCGAGTAACGGAAGTCGCTGTGCGCTGTAATGTGAATAACGCAAGTTGCTGTGCGCTGTAATGTGAGTAACGGAAATCGCTGTGCGGTGTAATGTGAGTAACGGAAGTCACTGTGCAGTGTAATGTGAGTAACGGAAGTTGCAGTGCGCTGTAATGTGAACAACGCAAGTCGCTGTGCGCTGTAATGTGAGTAACGTAAATCGCTGTGCGGTGTAATGTGAGTAACGGAAGTTGCTGTGCGCTGTAATGTGAGTAACAGAAGTCGCTGTGCGCTGTAATGTGAGTAACGGAAATCGCTGTGCGCTGTAATGTGAGTAACGGAGGTCGCTGTGCGCTGTAATATAAATAACGGAAGTCGCTGTGCGGTGTAATGTGAGTAACGGAAGTCACTGTGCAGTGTAATGTGAGTAACGGAAGTCGCTGTGCGCTGTAATATAAATAACGGAAGTCGCTGTGCGCTGTAATGTGAGTAACGGAAGTCGCTGTGCGCTGTAATGTGAGTAACGGAAGTCGCTGTGCGGTGTAATGTGAGTAACGGAAGTCGCTGTGCGGTGTAATGTGAGTAACGGAAGTCGCTGTGCACTATAATGTGAGTAACGGAAGTCACTGTGCGCTGTAATATAAATAACGGAAGTCACTGTGCGGTGCAATGTGAGTAACGGAAGTCGCTGTGCGCTGTAATGTGAGTAACGGAAGTCGCTGTGCGGTGTAATGTGAGTAACGGAAGTCGCTGTGCGGTGTAATGTGAGTAACGGAAGTCGCTGTGCACTATAATGTGAGTAACGGAAGTCACTGTGCGGTGTAATGTGAGTAACGGAAGTCGGTGTGCACTGTCCTGTGAATAACGGAAGTCGCTGTGCGCTGTAATGTGAGTAACGGAAGTCGCTGTGCGCTGTAATATAAATAACGGAAGTCACTGTGCGGTGTAATGTGAGTAACGGAAGTCGCAGTGCGCTGTAATGTGAGTAACGGAAGTCGCTGTGCACTTTAATGTGAGTAACGGAAGTCGCTGTGCACTGTAATGTGAGTAACGGAAGTCACTGTGCAGTGTAATGTGAGTAACGGAAGTCGGTGTGCGCTGTCCTGTGAATAACGGGAGTCGCTGTGCGCTGTAATGTGAGTAACGGAAGTCGCTGTGCACTGTAATGTGAGTAACGGAAGTCATTGTGCGGTGTAATGTGAGTAACGGAAGTCGCTGTGCACTGTAATGTGAGTAACGGAAGTCGCTGTGCTCTGTAATGTGAGTAATGGAAGTCGCTGTGCGGTGTAATGTGAGTAACGAAAGTAGCTGTGTGCTTTAGTGTGACACCACCGTGCGCTATAATGTGACGACGCTGTGCGGTGTAATGTGAGTAACGGACACTGCCATGCGCTGTAATGTGAATAATTGATGTGTCAGTGCAGTTTAATGTGAATAATGGACGCCGCTGTGCATTGTAATGTGATGATCGGACGCCGCTGGGCGGTGTAATGTGAATAACGGATGTTGGTGGTCATTCCAAGTTGATCGCTTGCTGGCTAGTTGTAGCAGCCGTGCAAACGCTATGCCGCCGCCCACCGGGGAGTGTATTTTAGCTTAGCAGAAGTGCGAACGCATGTGCAGCCAAGCTCTGCAAAAACAGTTTGTGCAGTTTCAGAGTAGCTCTGAACCTACTCAGAGCTTGCGATCACTTTAGCCTATTTGTGTCCGGATTTCACGTCATACACCCGCCCATCGAACGCCCAGCCACGCCTGCGTTTTTTCAGACACGCCTGCGTTTTTTCAGACACGCCTGCGTTTTTTCAGACACTCCTGCGTTTTTGCAAACACTCCCTGAAAATGGTCAGTTGACACCCAGTAACGCCCCCTTCCTGTCAATCTTCTTGCGGCCGTCAGTGCGATGAAAAACTTTGCTAGAACCTGTGCACAGTCACAACGGGCTTTGTACCCGTACGTCGCGAGTGTGCATTGCAGCCCATACGCGTGCGCAGAAATGCAGTTTTTTCACCTGATCGCTGCGCTGCGAAAATCGATCAATTCGGAATGACCCCCTATGTGCTTGCAATACTGACTATGTGCGATTTTGGCTAAGTGTCAATTTTAACTATCTCTTCTATAGAGATAGTCAAAATTGACTTGCCTGCACAGTCTATCTATTCTTGTGATGCCGACCACGCGGGGCCGCGCATCGGCATTGCAAGGTGACTTTCACCTTGCGATCTGCACTAACTTTTCTTACGATTTTGACTTTATAGTCAAAATCATAAGAAAAAATCTCACCGTGTGTACACACCATAACACTTCCTGCTTTGCCTTATTACCGAGGTGAAGCAGGAAGGGACATCAGCAAGATGTATTAACATCTTGTCTGTCGAAGCGCTCCCCCCTCAGGCGATGCCCTCCTGAGCTTACAGCGCGTCAGCTCAATGCTGATGCACTGTCTCATCCTGCCCGGCCGGCTCCACTGTGCATGTGCGGGATGTCATACTCACGCGAGATCCCCTACGCAGTCCAGAGCCGGCGCCTGCCACAGCCAGGGATAGCTCTGTCCCTGCTGTGGTGTATGGGCATCGCCACCTGCAGCTGTCGAAACTGACAGCTGCAGGTGTCAGAATGGTCGGCAATGCTGACTGTTCATACATTGCCCCCTCATATCGGTGTGCTATCTGTAATGGTGCCCATACACTTGTGCAATGCCCTGCGACGTGACATCGCGGGGCATCGTTCCGGCAGTTCAGGTGCAATGAAATCGCATCTGAACTGCCAAAGTTATTACCATGCGATCATGCGATAGATCGCATGGTAATCACGTGATGGGCACGTCACACTCCCGGCGTGTGCCAATCACGCATGGCGGTGCGATATATCGCATGTGTTTTTAAAAACACATGCGATCGCACTGCGATTCGATAAATATTAAGTGCAGCACATACTATCATGAGATGCGATATTCGACCGGCGTGCCCACGCATGGGTGTGGTATGGAAGGTAGATAGTAACTACTATTGGTCGACAGGGTCTCTAGGTCGACAGGTCAAAGGTGGACATGAATTTTTTATGGGGGGTTTTAGTGTAATTTTCTTCGTATAGTGACCGTGAACCCCAATTAGTGCACCGTGTCCCCTTACGAAGCTCGCCATGCTTCAGGCAAGGTGCCTTGCTCCGCTAGCGCTTCGCTCGGCACAGGTTACCGTTAAAATCGTAGTCCACATGGAGCGTTAAGTATGAAAAGGTTCAAAAAAAGACAAAAAAGCTAGAGTCACATAATTTGGGCCTTGTTTTGTTCCCAGAGTATTACTAACCTCAATAACATTAATTTAATTTAATAAACCATAGTTTGTGTTTTTTGTGTTTTTGTTTAGCAAAGAGGAGAGATAGATTGCAGTGGGTAAAAGAAGGTGGGTAGCTATGCCCTCCATGGTGCTAGTCACACCTCACGGCACAGACCACCCCCCCATATCAGTAGTCACACCCCCTGCGGCAGCCCCCAATAGGCCCTTTATAAATTTCAGCTCCAGGCCCACCAGGACCTTAATCTAGCACTGCATCAGACATGTCGACACACACGTACCGACACACCACACACTCAGGGAATGCTCATCTGAAGACAATTCCCCCATAAGGCCCTTTGGAGAGACAGAGAGAGAGTATGCCAGCACACAACCCAGCGCTATTAACCCAGGAATAACACAGTAACTTAATGTTAACCCAGTAGCTGCTGTTTATATTGATTTTTGCGCCTAATTATGTGCCCCCCCTCTCTTTTTACCCTCTTCTACCGTGTAACTGTAGGGGAGAGGCTGGGGAGCTTCCTCTCAGCGGTGCTGTGGAGAAAAAACATGGCGCTGGTGAGTGCTGAGGAAGAAGCCCCGCCCCCTCGACGGCGGGCTTCTGTCCCGCTTTCATGTACAATTTTTTGGCGGAGGCTCATACATATATACAGTGCCCAACTGTAAATATGCAAACTTTTGCCAAAGAGGTCTCTAATTGCTGCCCAGGGCCCCCCCCCCCCCCCCTGCGCCCTGCTCCCTTACAGTGACCGGAGTATGTGGGTGTAGTGTGGGAGCAATGGCGCACAGCTGCAGTGCTGTGCGCTACCTCAGTGAAGACTGGAGTCTTCTGCCGCTGATTTCGAAGTCTTCTTGCTTCTTTCACCCGGCTTCTGTCTTCCGGCTCTGCGAGGGGGACGGCGGCGCGGCTCCGGGATCGGACGACGAGGGTGAGATCCTGTGTACGATCCCTCTGGAGCTAATGGTGTCCAGTAGCCTAAGAAGCAGGACCTATCTGCAGAGAGTAGGGCTGCTTCTCTCCCCTCAGTCCCACGATGCAGGGAGTCTGTTGCCAGCAGAGCTCCCTGAAAATAAAAAACCTAACAAAATACTTTCTTATAGCAAGCTCAGGAGAGCTCACTAAACAGCACCCAGCTCGTCCGGGCACAGATTCAAACTGAGGTCTGGAGGAGGGACATAGAGGGAGGAGCCAGAGCACACCAGAATCTAAATTCTTTCTTAAAGTGCCCATGTCTCCTGCGGAGCCCGTCTATTCCCCATGGTCCTTTACGGAGTCCCCAGCATCCACTAGGACGTTAGAGAAATACTATAATAGGCGATGTTGCAATCTGCGATGGATACCAATGGCCATTGTATATTGTGTACCTTCAAGTTCACCCAATTTATCGTTTGATGTGTTGGGTGGTCTCATTGTCCTATTGGATGTACTGCACATCCAATGGGATGATTACATAGTCGGTGCAGTGTTGCAGTATGTAACGATACACCAGCAGATCGTGCAGTGTGTATAGCGGCGCAATGTATCACTTCATTGCATCACTGGGTCGCACCATTGTCATAGTATACATCTGTTTTACTTATATTTAAAAAAAATAAGCATGGTTAGTGCATTTAACGAACTCAAGTAAAGTTAGTAATTAATGAGAATACTGAATACGTAACTTTTAAAAATGGTGTTGTAGTGGGCAAGATGGCTGCTAGCAGGCTAGTGGAGCTGCAAACCACAAAGGATGAAGGCTGCGCTCTAATGTAATAATATATCGAATAATATTAGAGAGTGAGTAAACTGGTAAATGTTTACAATTGAATTCAATAAAAAATATAAACATAAATGCATACAAAGAACAAGAAATAAATAACATGAATTAATACTAGTGATGTGCACCGGAAATTTTTCGGATTTTGTGTTTTGGTTTTGGATTCGGTTCCGCGGACGTGTTTTGGATTCGGACGCGTTTTGGCAAAACCTCCCTGAAAATTTTTTGTCGGATTCGGGTGTTTTATTTACAAAAAACCCTCAAAAACAGCTTAAATCATAGAATTTGGGGGTCATTTTGATCCCATAGTATTATTAACCTCAATAACCATAATTTCCACTCATTTTCAGTCTATTCTGAACACCTCACACCTCACAATATTATTTTTAGTCCTAAAATTTGCACCGAGGTCGCTGGATGGCTAAGCTAAGCAACACAAGTGGCCGACACAAACACCTGGCCCATCTAGGAGTGGCACTGCAGTGTCAGACAGGATGGCACTTCAAAAAAATTGTCACCAAACAGCACATGACGCAAAGAAAAAAAGAGGCGCACCAAGGTCGCTGTGTGACTAAGCTAAGCGACACAAGTGGCCGACACAAACACCTGGCCCATCTAGGAGTGGCACTGCAGTGTCAGACAGGATGGCACTTCAGAAAAATAGTCCCCAAACAGCACATGATGCAAAGAAAAAAAGAGGCGCACCAAGGTCGCTGTGTGACTAAGCTAAGCGACACAAGTGGCCGACACAAACACCTGGCCCATCTAGGAGTGGCACTGCAGTGTCAGACAGGATGGCATTTTAAAAAAAATAGTCCCCAAACAGCACATGATGCAAAGAAAAAAAGAGGTGCAATGAGGTAGCTGTGTGACTAAGCTAAGCGACCCATGTGGCCGACACAAACACCTGGCCCATCTAGGAGTGGCACTGCAATGTCAGACAGGATGGCACTTCAAAAAAATAGTCCCCAAACAGCACATGATGCAAAGAAAAAAAAGAGGCGCACCAAGGTCGCTGTGTGACTAAGCTAAGCGACACAAGTGGCCGACACAAACACCTGGCCCATCTAGGAGTGGCACTGCAGTGTCAGGCAGGATGGCACTTCAAAAAAATTGTCCCCAAACAGCACATGATGTAAAGAAAAATGAAAGAAAAAAGAGGTGCAAGATGGAATTGTCCTTGGGCCCTCCATCCCACCCTTATGTTGTATAAACAGGACATGCACACTTTAACGAACCCATAATTTCAGCGACAGGGTCTGCCACACGACTGTGACTGAAATGACTGGTTGGTTTGGGCCCCCACCAAAAAAGAAGCAATCAATCTCTCCTTGCACAAACTGGCTCCACAGAGGCAAGATGTCCACCTCATCATCATCCTCCGATTCCTCACCCCTTTCACTGTGTACATCCCCCTCCTCACAGATTATTAATTCGTCACCACTGGAATCCACCATCTGAGATCCCTGTGTACTTTCTGGAGGCAATTGCTGGTGAATGTCTCCACGGAGGAATTGATTATAATTCATTTTGATGAACATCATCTTCTCCACATTTTCTGGAAGTAACCTCGTACGCTGATTGCTGACAAGGTGAGCCGCTGCACTAAACACTCTTTCGGAGTACACACTGGAGGGAGGGCAACTTAGGTAGAATAAAGCCAGTTTGTGCAAGGGCCTCCAAATTGCCTCTTTTTCCTGCCAGTATACGTACGGACTGTCTGACGTGCCTACTTGGATGCGGTCACTCATATAATCCTCCACCATTCTTTCAATGGTGACAGAATCATATGCAGTGACAGTAGACGACATGTCAGTAATCATTGCCAGTTCCTTCAGTCTGGACCAGATGTCAGCACTCGCTCCAGACTGCCCTGCATCACCGCCAGCGGGTGGGCTCGGAATTCGTAGCCTTTTCCTCGCACCCCCAGTTGCGGGAGAATGTGAAGGAGGAGCTGTTGATGGGTCACGTTCCGCTTGACTTGACAATTTTTTCACCAGCAGGTCTTTGAACCTCTGCAGACTTGTGTCTGCCGGAAAGAGAAATACAACGTAGGTTTTAAATCTAGGATCGAGCATGGTGGGCAAAATGTAGTGCTCTGATTTCAACAGATTGACCACCCGTGAATCCTGGTTAAGCGAATTAAGGGCTCCATCCACAAGTCCCACATGCCTAGCGGAATCGCTCTGTTTTAGCTCCTCCTTCAATGTCTCCAGCTTCTTCTGCAAAAGCCTGATGAGGGGAATGACTTGACTCAGGCTGGCAGTGTCTGAACTGACTTCATGTGTGGCAAGTTCAAAGGGTTGCAGAACCTTGCACAACGTTGAAATCATTCTCCACTGCGTTTGAGTCAGGTGCATTCCCCCTCCTTTGCCTATATCGTGGGCAGATGTATAGGCTTGAATGGCCTTTTGCTGCTCCTCCATCCTCTGAAGCATATAGAGGGTTGAATTCCACCTCGTTACCACCTCTTGCTTCAGATGATGGCAGGGCAGGTTCAGGACTGTTTGCTGGTGCTCCAGTCTTTGGCACGCGGTGGCTGAATGCCGAAAGTGGCCCGCAATTCTTCGGGCCACCGACAGCATCTCTTGCACGCCCCTGTCGTTTTTTAAATAATTCTGCACCACCAAATTCAATGTATGTGCAAAACATGGGACGTGCTGGAATTTGCCCAGATGTAATGCACGCACAATATTGGTGGTGTTGTTCGATGTCACAAATCCCCAGGAGAGTCCAATTGGGGTAAGCCATTCTGCGATGATGTTCCTCAGTTTCCGTAAGAGGTTGTCAGCTGTGTGCCTCTTATGGAAAGCGGTGATACAAAGCATAGCCTGCCTAGGAATGAGTTGGCGTTTGCGAGATGCTGCTACTGGTGCCGCCGCTGCTGTTCTTGCTGCGGGAGGCAATACATCTACCCAGTGGGCTGTCACAGTCATATAGTCCTGAGTCTGCCCTGGTCCACTTGTCCACATGTCCGTGGTTAATTGGACATTGGGTACAACTGCATTTTTTAGGACACTGGTGACTCTTTTTCTGAGGTCTGTGTACATTTTCGGTATCGCCTGCCTAGAGAAATGGAACCTAGATGGTATTTGGTACCGGGGGCACAGTACCTCAAACAAGTCTCTAGTTGCCTGTGAATTAACGGTGGATACCGGAACCACGTTTCTCACCACCCAGGCTGACAAGACCTGAGTTATCCGGTTTGCAGCAGGATGACTGCTGTGATATTTCATCTTCCTCGCAAAGGACTGTTGAACAGTCAATTGCTTACTGGAAGTAGTACAAGTGGTCTTCCGACTTCCCCTCTGGGAAGACGATCGACTCCCAGCAGCAACAACAGCAGCGCCAGCAGCAGTAGGCGTTACACTCAAGGATGCATCAGAGGAATCCCAGGCAGGAGAGGACTCGTCAGACTTGCCAGTGACATGGCCTGCAGGACTATTGGCTTTCCTGTGTAAGGTGGAAATTGACACTGAGGGAGTTGGTGGTGTGGTTTGCAGGAGCTTGGTTACAAGAGGAAGGGATTTAGTGGTCAGTGGACTGCTTCCGCTGTCATCCAAAGATTTTGAACTCGTCACTGACTTCTGATGAATGCGGACCAGGTGACGTATAAGGGAGGATGTTCCTAGGTGGTTAACGTCCTTACCCCTACTTATTACATCTTGACAAAGGCAACACACGGCTTGACACCTGTTGTCCGCATTTGTGTTGAAATAATTCCACACCGAAGAGGTGATTTTTTTGGTATTTTGACCAGGCATGTCAATGGCCATATTCGTCCCACGGACAACAGGTGTCTCCCCAGGTGCCTGACTTAAACAAACCACCTCAACATCAGAATCCTCCTTGTCAATTTCCTCCCCAGCGCCAGCAACACCCATATCCTCATCCTGGTGTACTTCAACAGTGACATCTTCAATTTGCCTATCAGGAACTGGACTGCGGGTGCTCCTTCCAGCACTTGCAGGGACCATGCAAATGGTGGAAGGCGCAAGCTCTTCCCGTCCAGTGTTGGGAAGGTCAGGCATCGCAAACGACACAATTGGACTCTCCTTGGGGATTTGTGATTTAGAAGAACGCACAGTTCTTTGCTGTGCTTTTGCCAGCTTAAGTCTTTTCATTTTTCTAGCGAGAGGATGAGTGCTTCCATCCTCATGTGAATCTGAACCACTAGCCATGAACATAGACAAGGGCCTCAGCCGTTCCTTGCCACTCCGTGTCGTAAATGGCATATTGGCAAGTTTACGCTTCTCATCAGACGCTTTCAATTTTGATTTTTGGGTCATTTTACTGAACTTTTGTTTTTTGGATTTTACATGCTCTCTACTATGACAATGGGTATCGGCCTTGGCAAATGACGTTGATGGCATTTCATTGTCTCGGCCATGACTAGTGGCAGCAGCTTCAGCACGAGGTGGAAGTGGATCTTGATCTTTCCCTATTTTAACCTCTACATTTTTGTTCTCCATTTTTTAATGTGTGGAATTATATGCCAGTATCAATAGCAATGGCCTACTACTATATATACTGCGCACAACTGAAATGCACCACAGGTATGGATGGATAGTATACTTGACGACACAGAGGTAGGTAGAGCAGTGGCCTTCCGTACCGTACTGCTATATATACTGGTGGTCACTGTCAGCAAACTGCAAAACTAAAATGCACCACAGGTATAGAATCTAGATGGATAGTATACTTGACGACACAGAGGTAGGTAGAGCAGTGGCCTTCCGTACCGTACTGCTATATATACTGGTGGTCACTGTCAGCAAACTGCAAAACTAAAATGCACCACAGGTATAGAATCTAGATGGATAGTATACTTGACGACACAGAGGTAGGTAGAGCAGTAGCCTTCCGTACCGTACTGCTATATATACTGGTGGTCACTGTCAGCAAAACTCTGCACTGTACTCCTATATAATACTGCTGGTCCCCAGTCCCCACAATAAAGCAGTGTGAGCACAGATATATGCAGCACACTGAGCACAGATATGGAGTTTTTTTCAGGCAGACAACGTATACTGGTGGTCACTGTCAGCAAAACTCTGCACTGTACTCCTCCTATATAATATACTGGTGGTCCCCAGTCCCCACAATAAAGCAGTGTGAGCACAGATATATGCAGCACACTGAGCAAAGATATGGAGTGTTTTTCAGGCAGACAACGTATACTGGTGGTCACTGTCAGCAAAACTCTGCACTGTACTCCTCCTATATAATACAGCTGCTCCCCAGTCCCCACAATAAAGCAGTGTGAGCACAGATATATGCAGCACACTGAGCACAGATATGGAGTGTTTTTCAGGCAGACAACGTATACTAGTGGTCACTGTCAGCAAAACTCTGCACTGTACTCCTCCTATATAATACTGCTGGTCCCCAGTCCCCACAATAAAGCAGTGTGAGCACAGATATATGCAGCACACTGAGCACAGATATGGAGTGTTTTTCAGGCAGACAACGTATACTGGCATTGATTGCTTGGATAGTTTATTAGGTTAAACAACATTGGATGTTGTGCTGCCTGTATCATGCAGCGCTTGTGTGCTGGTGCTGCTTAGTGTATTTTTATTTTATGTTTACAATATATTTAGGGTGTCTTTTTTAGTTTTACAATTTCCCATGACAGGGGAAAACAACATTCATTCCCTGTTTCCCATTAGTTGATACTTGAGTTCTTGCCAGATGTTGACTGTGTTCGCAACGTCACTTCCGGTACTGTGAAACTGGCTTTAAATCCCAATGTTGAGTCATGGAGGTATGGGTTCCACAGGCCGGATGTTGATAAGCGTAGACTGGAGGGACTGGCAGGCACTGGTGATTGGGATTGGAAATAACATGTTTGTGTGTGATCTAGGTACATCTACTGTAATAACTGTGCATATATTACAATAGGTGTTGCTGGAGCAGGATACACACATCATATTGGACAAATGTTTGGCTGCCCTGGCCCATATTGCTAAATTTATAGATGCATTACAATATATTTTATATAGGTGCAGTCTTGTGTGAGCTGCAGCTCAACAACAAAGAAAAGAACTAGAGAAAAGTGCAGGTAAATATATTTTTCCATTTTTCATACTATTTAACTATTACTGCAAGGTTATTTCAATGAGGCCAGAGCAGGTAGACCACTGCTTCCCTTCAAGGACATTAGACTGCACCTCAGATCAGTCATACTGTCTAAATATCAGCTGTAAAATGTATCTAGTGTGATATTTATGCGTCTAAAGTGCACATCAGCAGCTGAGATTCATCGCCAACTTGTCAAGGTGTACGGTGATAACGTCGTATCACGGAAACAGTTATGAGTTTGGTGCACTGTCTTTGGTAATGGCAGGACAGATGTTTAAGATACAGCGCTACATTGGGAGGTACTTGACCACCCCCCTACAGTCCTGACCTGTCCCCAAGTGATTTCCATCTCTTTGGACCATTGAAGAAGCACCTGGGTGGAAGGCTATTTGCAACCAGCGGTGAAGTTCAGCAAGCTGTCATGTCCTAGCTTCAGGCATTTGGCACTGATTCTTCTATGCTAGGACAGATGCCTTGGTGTACCATTAGAACAAATGCTTAGAAAAGTATGGGGACTATATGGAAAAATAATCTGTAACAAGGCCATAATATTATATATATATATATATATATATATATATATATATATATAATACACGAAGTTAATAAATTTACACTTATTTAATGATCCACCTGTGTGTGTGTGTGTGTGTGTGTGTGTGTGTGTGTGTGTGTGTCTATATATATATATATATATATATATATATGTATATATAAAATTTTATACAGTACCCCACCCCAGTAAGTCCTGCATTTGCCTGCATAAGTGTACAAAATCTATTGTACACTTACATATGACTTTGCTGTTTCGTTTGGATGGCATTTTCAGCAGGAAAATATAGTGTGTGGTATACTTTTGATAATATAATTACTACAGGTTGAGTATCCCATATCCAAATATTCCGAAATACGGAATATTCCGAAATACGGACTTTTTTGAGTGAGAGTGAGATAGTGAAACCTTTGTTTTTTGATGGTTCAATGTACACAAACTTTGTTTAATACACAAAGTTATTAAAAATATTGTATTAAATGACCTTTAGGCTGTGTGTATAAGGTGTATATGAAACATAAATGAATTGTGTGAATGTAGACACACTTTGTTTAATGCACAAAGTTATTAAAAATATTGGCTAAAATGACCTTCAGGCTATGTGTATAAGGTGTATATGTGACATAAATGCATTCTGTGCTTATATTTTGGTTCCATCACCATAATATCTCATTATGGTATGCAATTATTCCAAAATACGGAAAAAGCCGATATCCAAAATACCTCTGGTCCCAAGCATTTTGGATAAGGGATACTCAACCTGTATTGTCCTTTCTTATTGTGTAGGAAAACAACAACATACTGTCATAATAGAGATTGCTTTGTGTTCTCCACGAACTAGGATGTATAAGCACGCATCTGGGTCTGCTAAACGAATGAAGAAGAGAGAGATGGAAAAGGAGGCATTGAAACAACAAAAGCTGATGCAGTCTTTCATAACTCCAAAGATTTCTACAGTGTCTTCTAAGGAACCTGAACCTGAATTTGATGCACCAGGAACTTCTCAGAGCATCAATACAGGTGTACAGCAGGATGCTTGCCCTTCCAGCTCAGAAGAGACCTCCACAAGCCTGCAGCCTGGAACATCCCATGAGATAGACACAGCAAATGTACAACAGATCTCTTCTGCTCTTGTTGACAAAATTGCAGATCTGCAGACCAAAAACATTCAGCAATCGTCCACTGCCTTGACAAGATCACAAGATACATCCAGAAAATCTATAGAGGATGATATCATTGTAAGTTATTCTCATGATCCCACTGACTGGGGACTGGGTAATAATATTACAGAATCCATGAGAGAATATTTTTCCCGCAATCCATTAAAAAATACTTGGTCCGATTTTTCAGCATCTAGGAGAATCTATACTGATGGCACACGACTTCTGACTCCAGATCTATTTTGGAGAAAAAAAATTAATGTTGAAAGTGTTCATCGCGATTGGCTTATATACTCTGAATCAAAAGGCACAGTATTTTGCATTCCTTGCTAACTGTACAGCAGTACATCGCATGCCATTGCAGCAGCAGGATTTAATGATTGGAAAAATGCTGGAACAAGGTTTAAGGAACATGAAACATCAAGTGATCATCGCAGCTGTGTAATGAAATTAACACAACGAGCCAAACATAGTTGCCGGATAGACCATGCCCTTGTTCAACAAATTGATAATGAACAAAAATACTGGAGAGAAGTATTAAAGAGAGTTGTTTCCATTATCAAGTTCCTAGGGGAACGTGGTTTACCCTTTCGGGGCCATGATGAGCTACTTGGTTCTCATCAGAATGGATGTTTTCTTGGATGTCTAGAACTTATTGCCCAATTTGATCCATTTCTTGAGAATCATATCAAGCAATACAGAGGAGCAGAAAGTGGAGTAATTACATGTCCTCAACCACAGTTGAAGAATTTATTGGTCTTATGGGAGCTAAAGTGTTAGAAACAATAGTTAATGAACTGAATCTAGCCAAATATTATTCTGTTATTGTGGACTCCTCTCCAGATCTCAGTTATGTTGATCAACTAGCAATAGTTGTGAGATATGTAAACAAAGATGGACCAGTTGAACAATTTTTAAGATTTGTGCCAATACATTCCCATACTGGAGAGCACCTTGAAAACACCTTACTATCCGTGCTTTCAGAAGAAAATATTGACATTTGCAATTGTCGAGGACAAGCTATGATAATGCCAGCAATATGTCTGGCAAATACAATGGCCTGCAAGCAAGACTTTGTGCAATCAATCCTTTAGCACTGTATGTACCTTGTTCTGCTCACTCACTCAATTTAGTGGGAGCATGTGCTGCTGATTCTTGTGTAACAGCAGTATCATTCTTTAAATTTTTGGAGTGCCTTTACAACTTTTTTTCTTCATCAACTCATCGATGGGAATACTTACTAAACATCTTAGCCAAGCATCTGGACACCTTTTCCTAAAAAGACTGTCAAGTACAAGATGGTCAGCTCGTGCTGATGCCACAAAAGCATTAAGAAGAGGCTACAAGGAAGTTGGTAATGCACTTAATGAACTGAAGGACTTAGAACAACAACCTGCGAATGCTTGAGGAGAAGCAAAAGCTCTGGGAGAGCAACTTAATGCTTTTGAAATGGCTATCTTGCTTGTTGTATGGGGAAAAATTCTTGAGAGGTTGGATGCAACAAGTAAGACTTTGCAAAAAACAAAAGTTTGCATTGATGAAGTTGTGAAGCTCTATAGTTCACTGGAGGAATATGTCCAAAAAATTAGAGATTCTTTTGACAAATTTGAAACTGAAGCCAAACTAATGACATCCAACCATCTTTATCCAGGTGAAGGCAGGCGCTCAAGAATAAGGAAACGTTTCCATGATGAGGAAGAGACCGACGATGAACCGCATTTTTCAGCAGGAGAAAAATTCATTTTCACTACCATCAATATCATAATAGATTGTCTTCTTGTGGAGCTGAAGAAGCGAAACAAGTCTTATGAAAACATCAATAGGCGGTTTGCAATTCTTAAACCATCAGCTGGAGTACCCATAAATGAGCTCGGTAGTTTGGCAGATAATCTGCAAAACACTTATCCAGACGATCTTGATGAGAGCTTTACTGAAGAATTTTTACAATTTTCTTCAATGTTACCACAGGAGGATAACCCAGTGGCAATGAGGCAGTATATCAGTGACCAGGATCTCCTGGATACATTCCCCAATACAGAAAACATACTACGTATTTTTTATATGTATGCCTATTGCTAATGCAAGTGGAGAAAGATAATTTTCCTGTTTAAAACGAATAAAAAATGAAAGAAGAACCACCATGGGTCAAGATCGTCTGTCAGCACTGTCTTTGCTGGCTGTAGAATCAGGTCTTGTTAGTAGTGATGAGCACCGGAAATTTTTCGGGTTTTGTGTTTTGGTTTTGGGTTCGGTTCCGCGGCCGTGTTTTGGGTTCGAACGCGTTTTGGCAAAACCTCACCGAATTTTTTTTGTCGGATTCGGGTGTGTTTTGGATTCGGGTGTTTTTTTCAAAAAACCCTAAAAAACAGCTTAAATCATAGAATTTGGGGGTCATTTTGATCCCAAAGTATTATTAACCTCAATAACCATAATTTCCACTCATTTTCAGTCTATTCTGAACACCTCACACCTCACAATATTATTTTTAGTCCTAAAATTTGCACCGAGGTCGCTGGATGACTAAGCTCAGCGACCCAAGTGGCCGACACAAACACCTGGCCCATCTAGGAGTGGCACTGCAGTGTCACGCAGGATGGCCCTTCAAAAAACTACTCCCCAAACAGCACATGACGCAAAGAAGAAAAAAAAGAGGCGCAATGAGGTAGCTGTGTGACTAAGAAAAGCGACCCTAGTGGCCGACACAAACACCTGGCCCATCTAGGAGTGGCACTGCAGTGTCACGCAGGATGGCCCTTCCAAAAAACACCCCCCAAATAGCACATGACGCAAAGAAAAAAAGAGGCGCAATGAGGTAGCTGTGTGACTAAGATAAGCGACCCAAGTGGCCGACACAAACACCTGGCCCATCTAGGAGTGGCACTGCAGTGTCACGCAGGATGGCCCTTCCAAAAAACACCCCCCAAACAGCACATGACGCAAAGAAAAAAAGAGGCGCAATGAGATAGCTGTGTGACTAAGATAAGCGACCCAAGTGGCCGACACAAACACCTGGCCCATCTAGGAGTGGCACTGCAGTGTCACGCAGGATGGCCCTTCCAAAAAACACTCCCCAAACAGCACATGACGCAAAGAAAAAAAGAGGCGCAATGAGGTAGCTGTGTGACTAAGATAAGCGACCCAAGTGGCCGACACAAACACCTGGCCCATCTAGGAGTGGCACTGCAGTGTCACGCAGGATGGCCCTTCCAAAAACTACTCCCCAAACAGCACATGACGCAAAGAAAAATGAAAGAAAAAAGAGGTGCAAGATGGAATTGTCCTTGGGCCCTCCCACCCACCCTTATGTTGTATAAACAGGACATGCACACTTTAACCAACCCATCATTTCAGTGACAGGGTCTGCCACACGACTGTGACTGAAATGACGGGTTGGTTTGGACCCCCACCAAAAAAGAAGCAATTAATCTCTCCTTGCACAAACTGGCTCTACAGAGGCAAGATGTCCACCTCATCATCATCCTCCGATATATCACCGTGTACATCCCACTCCTCACAGATTATCAATTTGTCCCCACTGGAATCCACCATCTCAGCTCCCTGTGTACTTTGTGGAGGCAATTGCTGCTGGTCAATGTCTCCACGGAGGAATTGATTATAATTCATTTTAATGAACATCATCTTCTCCACATTTTCTGGATGTAACCTCGTACGCCGATTGCTGACAAGGTGAGCGGCGGCACTAAACACTCTTTCGGAGTACACACTTGTGGGAGGGCAACTTAGGTAGAATAAAGCCAGTTTGTGCAAGGGCCTCCAAATTGCCTCTTTTTCCTGCCAGTATAAGTACGGACTGTCTGACGTGCCTACTTGGATGCGGTCACTCATATAATCCTCCACCATTCTTTCAATGGGGAGAGAATCATATGCAGTGACAGTAGACGACATGTCCGTAATCGTTGTCAGGTCCTTCAGTCCGGACCAGATGTCAGCATCAGCAGTCGCTCCAGACTGCCCTGCATCACCGCCAGCGGGTGGGCTCGGAATTCTGAGCCTTTTCCTCGCACCCCCAGTTGCGGGAGAATGTGAAGGAGGAGATGTTGACAGGTCGCGTTCCGCTTGACTTGACAATTTTGTCACCAGCAGTTCTTTGAACCCCAGCAGACTTGTGTCTGCCGGAAAGAGAGATCCAAGGTAGGTTTTAAATCTAGGATCGAGCACGGTGGACAAAATGTAGTGCTCAGATTTCAACAGATTGACCACCCGTGAATCCTTGTTAAGCGAATTAAGGGCTCCATCCACAAGTCCCACATGCCTAGCGGAATCGCTCTGTGTTAGCTCCTCCTTCAATGTCTCCAGCTTCTTCTGCAAAAGCCTGATGAGGGGAATGACCTGACTCAGGCTGGCAGTGTCTGAACTGACTTCACGTGTGGCAAGTTCAAAAGGTTGCAGAACCTTGCACAACGTTGAAATCATTCTCCACTGCGCTTGAGACAGGTGCATTCCACCTCCTATATCGTGCTCAGTTGTATAGGCTTGAATGGCCTTTTGCTGCTCCTCCAACCTCTGAAGCATATAGAGGGTTGAATTCCACCTCGTTACCACTTCTTGCTTCAGATGATGGCAGGGCAGGTTCAGGCGTTTTTGGTGGTGCTCCAGTCTTCTGTACGTGGTGCCTGTACGCCGAAAGTGTCCCGCAATTCTTCTGGCCACCGACAGCATCTCTTGCACGCCCCTCTCGTTTTTTAAATAATTCTGCACCACCAAATTCAAGGTATGTGCAAAACATGGGACGTGCTGGAATTTGCCCAGATTTAATGCACACACAATATTGCTGGCGTTGTCCGATGCCACAAATCCACAGGAGAGTCCAATTGGGGTAAGCCATTCTGCGATGATCTTCCTCAGTTGCCGTAAGAGGTTTTTAGCTGTGTGCGTATTCTGGAAAGCGGTGATACAAAGCGTAGCCTGCCTAGGAAAGAGTTGGCGTTTGCGAGATGCTGCTACTGGTGCCGCCGCTGCTGTTCTTGCGGCGGGAGTCCATACATCTACCCAGTGGGCTGTCACAGTCATATAGTCCTGAGCCTGCCCTGCTCCACTTGTCCAGATGTCCGTGGTTAAGTGGACATTGGGTACAACTGCATTTTTTAGGACACTGGTGAGTCTTTTTCTGAGGTCTGTGTACATTTTCGGTATCGCCTGCCTAGAGAAATGGAACCTAGATGGTATTTGGTACCGGGGACACAGTACCTCCAACAAGTCTCTAGTTGGCTCTGCAGTAATGATGGATACCGGAACCACGTTTCTCACCGCCCAGGATGCCAAGGCCTCAGTTATCCGCTTTGCAGCAGGATGACTGCTGTGATATTTCATCTTCCTCGCAAAGGACTGTTGGACAGTCAATTGCTTGGTGGAAGTAGTAAAAGTGGTCTTACGAGTACGACTTCCCCTCTGGGATGACCATCGACTCCCAGCAGCAACAACAGCAGCGCCAGCAGCAGTAGGCGTTACACGCAAGGATGCATCGGAGGAATCCCAGGCAGGAGAGGACTCGTCAGAATTGCCAGTGACATGGCCTGCAGGACTATTGGCATTCCTGGGGAAGGAGGAAATTGACACTGAGGGAGTTGGTGGGGTGGTTTGCGTGAGCTTGGTTACAAGAGGAAGGGATTTACTGGTCAGTGGACTGCTTCCGCTGTCGCCCAAAGTTTTTGAACTTGTCACTGACTTATGATGAATGCGCTGCAGGTGACGTATAAGGGAGGATGTTCCGAGGTGGTTAACGTCCTTACCCCTACTTATTACAGCTTGACAAAGGCAACACACGGCTTGACAAATGTTGTCCGCATTTCTGTTGAAATACTTCCACACCGAAGAGCTGATTTTTTTGGTATTTTCACCAGGCATGTCAATGGCCCTATTCCTCCCACGGACAACAGGTGTCTCCCCGGGTGCCTGTCTTAAACAAACCACCTCACCATCAGAATCCTCCTTGTCAATTTCCTCCCCAGCGCCAGCAACACCCATATCCTCCTCATCCTGGTGTACTTCAACACTGACATCTTCAATCTGACTATCAGGAACTGGACTGCGGGTGCTCCTTCCAGCACTTGCAGGGGGCGTGCAAATGGTGGAAGGCGCATGCTCTTCACGTCCAGTGTTGGGAAGGTCAGGCATCGCAAACGACACAATTGGACTCTCCTTGTGGATTTGTGATTTCGAAGAACGCACAGTTCTTTGCTGTGCTGCTTTTGCCAGCTTGAGTCTTTTCATTTTTCTAGCGAGAGGCTGAGTGCTTCCATCCTCATGTGAAGCTGAACCACTAGCCATGAACATAGGCCAGGGCCTCAGCCGTTCCTTGCCACTCCGTGTGGTAAATGGCATATTGGCAAGTTTACGCTTCTCCTCCGACAATTTTATTTTAGATTTTTGAGTCCTTTTTTTACTGATATTTGGTGTTTTGGATTTTACATGCTCTGTACTATGACATTTGGCATCGGCCTTGGCAGACGACGTTGATGGCATTTCATCGTCTCGGCCATGACTAGTGGCAGCAGCTTCAGCACGAGGTGGAAGTCGATCTTGATCTTTCCCTATTTTTGGAACCTCAACATTTTTGTTCTGCATATTTTAATAGGCACAACTAAAAGGCACCTCAGGTAAACAATGGAGATGGATGGATACTAGTATACTTATGGATGGACGAGCGACTGCCGACACAGAGGTAGCTACAGCCGTGGACTATCGTACTGCGTCTGCTGCTAATATAGACTGGATGATAATGATATAAAAAATATATATATATCACTACTGCAGCCGGACAGGTATATATTATATAATGACGGACCTGCTGGACACTGTCAGCACTGCAGACTCCTAAAGTAAGCTACTAGTATCAAGAAGATAGAAAAAAAAAAACACCACAGGTAGGTGGTATACAATTATGGATGGACGAGCGACTGCCGACACAGAGGTAGCTACAGCCGTGGACTACCGTACTGCGTCTGCTGCTAATATAGACTGGATGATAATGATATAAAATATATATATATATCACTACTGCAGCCGGACAGGTATATATTATATAATGACGGACCTGCTGGACACTGTCAGCACTGCAGACTCCTAAAGTAAGCTACTAGTATCAAGAAGATAGAAAAAAAAAAAACACAACAGGTAGGTGGTATACAATTATGGATGGACGAGCGACTGCCGACACAGAGGTAGCTACAGCCGTGGACTACCGTACTGCATCTGCTGCTAATATAGACTGGATGATAATGATATAAAAAATATATATATATCACTACTGCAGCCGGACAGGTATATATTATATAATGACGGACCTGCTGGACACTGTCAGCACTGCAGACACCTAAAGTTAACTACTAGTATGAAGAAGATAGAAAAAAAAAACCCACCACAGGTAGGTATACAATTATGGACGAGCGACTGCCGACACAGAGGTAGCTACAGCCGTGGACTACCGTACTGCGTCTGCTGCTAGTATAGACTGGATGATAATGATATAAAAAATATATATATATCACTACTGCAGGACAGGTATATATTATATAATGATGGACCTGCTGGACACTGTCAGCAGAATGCGTTTATAGAATAAAAACACCACACGACGAGTGTTTAACTTTTTCAGGCAGACAATCACAATATACTGGTGGTCACTGGTCACTGGTCAGTCACACTAGCAGTGGCACTCTGGCAGCAAAAGTGTGCACTGTTAAATATATGTACTCCTGCTATAACTGCTCCCCAGTCTCCCCCACAATTAAGCTGTGTGAGCAGTGAGCACTCAGCACAGTCAGATATACATAGATGATGCAGCACACTGAGGCTGAGCACAGATATGGTATACTGTGTCACTGTGTATCGTTTTTTTTCAGGCAGAGAACGGATTATATTAAATAATAATAAAACTGCACTGGTGGTCACTGGTCAGTCACTAGTAAACTCTGCACTCTCTGAGTACTCCTAAGCTCCAGTAAATCAAGTGTCTCACTCTCACTATCTTTTTCTATTCTAAACGGAGAGGACGCCAGCCACGTCCTCTCCCTATCAATCTCAATGCACGTGTGAAAATGGCGGCGACGCGCGGCTCCTTATATAGAATCCGAGTCTCGCGATAGAATCCGAGCCTCGCGAGAATCCGACAGCGGGATGATGACGTTCGGGCGCGCTCGGGTTAGCCGAGCAAGGCGGGAAGATCCGAGTCTGCCTCGGACCCGTGTAAAAAGCGTGAAGTTCGGGGGGATTCGGTTTCCGAGAAACCGAACCCGCTCATCACTACTTGTTAGACAACTGGACTTCAATGACTTAGTGCAGGCATGTCCAAACTGCGGCCCTCCAGCTGTTGTGAAACTACACATCCCAGCATGCCCTGACACAGCTTTAGCATTCTCTGACAACAAAACTGTGTCAGGGCATGCTGGGATATGTAGTTTCACAACAGCTGGAGGGCCGCAGTTTGGACATGCCTGACTTAGTGGATGCTTTTGCAAAAAATAAAAGCACGCAGAATAACACTGTAACAATAATTCTAAAGTTAAAGGGATGCTCTATCTGTGAAAAGAAAATTGATTGTAACTGTATAGTGATGAGGGATTTTTTTGTACGACAACGTTTACACTTTGTCATATCAGGCATTAGAGGTTAATATAACTAACTTTGTTGAGGATTGTTTGAAGTGTTTTTTTATGTCAAACGTACAATGGCCCTCATTCCGAGTTGTTCGCTCGGTATTTTTCATCGCATCGCAGTGAAAATCCGCTTAGTGCGCATGCGCAATGTTCGCACTGCGACTGCGCCAAGTAACTTTACTATGAAGAAAGTATTTTTACTCACGGCTTTTTCTTCGCTCCGGCGATCGTAATGTGATTGACAGGAAATGGGTGTTACTGGGCGGAAACACAGCGTTTCAGGGGCGTGTGGCTGAAAACGCTACCGTTTCCGGAAAAAACGCAGGAGTGGCCGGAGAAACGGTGGGAGTGCCTGGGCGAACGCTGGGTGTGTTTGTGACGTCAACCAGGAACGACAAGCACTGAAATGATCGCACAGGCAGAGTAAGTCTGAAGCTACTCTGAAACTGCTAAGTAGTTAGTAATCGCAATATTGCGCATACATCGGTCGCAATTTTAAGATGCTAAGATACACTCCCAGTAGGCGGCGGCTTAGCGTGTGTAACTCTGCTAAATTCGCCTTGCGACCGATCAACTCGGAATGAGGGCCAATATTAGAAAAAAGTTGATCAACATTGTTTGCACTTTGATTTAAAGCATTATTTGCACTGTTTATGTCTACAACATTGCAACATTGCACTATATTTTCCAGTAGGCATTAAATATATATATTGTTTATATATTACATACAGGTATATTGCATTTTCTCTGATATCAGCTGTTAAAAGTTAATATACTGTACTATAAATTATTTTGTACTACATTGTTTGCACTTTCTAGGGTATCAGGCGTTAAAAATTTTAATAAATTATTTTATATTACGTTTGCACTGTGTTTTTATGTGCCTTTTTAATGTTTGTTATGCCAGTAATGCTTAAAGTTTTAAAATGTAGAATGTAAGGAGGAAAAATTACAAATAATGTAAGGGTAATAAATCAGGAATGAAAATATAGTGTTATGGATTGTTTGAGGAAGGGGGGGCCCCAAAACGGTGTCTTGCTTAGGGCCCGATGAGATCTAAATCCGCCTCTGACGATTGGGAATAATAACTTATGCTAAGCACAGCGGTAGCAGAGCGAGGCACCTTGCCTGAAGCATAGCGAGCGTAACGAACCATGCGAGGGGACACGGCGCACTAATTCGGGTTCCCGTTCACTTAACGAAGAAAACAACACCAAAATTGTTAAAAAACTCATGTCGACCTTGTTCATGTCGACCTAATGACCATGTTGACTTATGTCAGGTGTCGACCTAAGTGTGGTCGACCCTATGACCCATACCCGGTCGTACTACATAAATATTCATAGGAGACTAAAATGTAATAATTGCTAATGGTATGGTTCTATAGCACAGTAAAACAATGACATTCTGAGTGAAATTCATAAACAATCATGCTACAACTGGTTAGAATAGTACATAAAGCCAGGTCACACACCGTTCGTCACAGATCCCTGAGTGTGTGCTTTGGTCCCAGCTTTGGATTATTACGCACTAAAGTGGTCATTCTGAGTTGATCGCTCGCTAGCAGTTTTTAGCAGCCGTGCAAACGCTATGCCGCCTCCCACTGGGAGTGTATTTTAGCTTAGCAGAAGTGCGAACGAAAGGATCGCACAGCGGCTACAAAATAATTTTGTGCATTTTCAGAGTAGCTTCAAACCTACTCAGCGCATGCGATGACTTCAGACCATTCAGTTCCTGATTTGACCTCACAAACACGCTCTGCGTTCGCCCAGCCACGCCTGCGTTTTTCCTGGCACGTCTGCGTTTTTCCGAACACTCCCTGAAAACGGTCAGTTGACACCCAGAAATGCCCCCTTCCTGTCAATCACTCTGCGGCTGCCATTGCGACTGGAAAGCATCGCTAGACCCTGTGTGAAATGACATTGTTCGTTGTAATAGTACGTTGCGCATGCATATTGCGCCACATACGCATTCGCAGAAGTAACTTTTATTGCCTCATCGCTGCACAGCGAACGAATGCAGCTAGCGCTCAACTCGGAGTGACCCCCTTAAGACTAATATAATGATCTACCTGCACCAAAATCACTATCCAGTAATGGAGGATACTGAATATAACATATATAGAGTACAGAATGCTTGTAGTTTGCCAACCCTCTAAAACTCAGCTGGATGCTTAGATATGAGTAAAATAATTTATTGTAATAAATAACTCATAGATTTTATCATTTCAGTCATGCCAAAAAAAAGTTGTGAACAGCAAAATTGATTCATATGGTATTATTACGTTTTTTCGAGAAAAAAAAAATAATAATTCCAAAATGTACTATTGGATTCTTTAAAATTGCACTGGCAAAACTCACAAACTGAAAACATTTACATTACAAACAACTCTATTAAAATTGCTTTGTATATTACTTTTTCTGTTGAACCAGAAATACAAGTTTTGTGAATTGTTTTGGTGTAATAAAAAAGAACTTTTAGCACAATGGGCATGATTCAGATGCGGTTGTGCTTGCTGCTGCTGTTGCTATCTTTTGCCATGTTGAGGGACTGCTATTATTGTGACAGTATACAAAAAACTATCAACTTTCAGTCCACTGCAAATAGGTTAAAGAGAGATAAAGTAAATTGCGGATCTATAATGGGTGCAGGGTTTGCAGTAAACAGAGGGACCTACACCGCACACCATGCACCCATATAATTATACCTACCCCTCCGGAGTCCAGCAGCGGCCGGCACTGGTGACATAATCAACTGGAAAAATGGAGGTTCTAGTATGAATGGTCGACCATGTTAAGGTCGACATTCATTAGGTTGACCACTATTGGTCGACATATATATGGTCAACATGGATTAATAGGCGACACATGAAATGGTCGACACGAGACAGGTTGACACATGAAAAGGGCGACATGGATTTTTAAACTGTTTTTGGTGTAATTTTTTCCGTAACATGACCAGGAACCCCAATTAGTGTACCGCATCCCCTTGCATGCTCGCTTCACTCGCCATGCTGCTGGCTCCGCTACCGCTGTGCTCGGCACAGGCACCGTGGCGGAAGACGCCCCAGGGCTTGACGCCATGTACCATCTCAACTAACTGCTCGAGTATATGCAACCATCCCAGGAGGGCAACCCGGCACACGACCCCGAGGAAGCCCCGCCCGACAGAGTGGTAACGTAAATGTTGAATTGTAACTGTTGCCCAGCCTCTCTTTTTTCCCCCCCAACTAATGGCATCTTTTTCTATTTTCACCATTAATGTGAGGAGTATTAAGGATAAGCTTAGGAGACAATCTGTGTTTACTTTTTTAGAAAGTCAGAAATGTGATGTGTATATGTTGCAGGAATGTTCTCTTCCCTTCTCCAAGTCCTACAAACATCTGGGCAGGCAGGGGTCTCACGGTGCCTCCTGTTGGTCCGGTGGGGGTGAGTGTAAGTCGGCAGGGGTCACCGTTCTTAATAGGGGGAGCCTCTTCATGCTAGATTCTGTTCAGGAGCTTGTCTGCAGCAGATTGCTGATTGTAGATGGCTCCTGGGCAGGTGAGCCTATTAGGCTAATCTGCGTGTATGCACCCCCTGGTAAGAATGAGCGTTTGGAGCTTTTTCAGACCCTGCGACTGCAGCTTGCAACCACTAGGGCGGTAGTGATGGCAGGAGACTTTAACTGCACCATGGAGGAGGATGGACGCAGCACCGGCAACTCTACCAAGCTTGATGCGACATCTAAACTGCTTATAGAAATGGTGACCGAAGCATCATTGCAGGATGCTATGGGCTCCATGGGAGCTGGCTCCGTAAATTGCAGGTGGAGCCGCCCCGATGGCACTGTGCCTTCCAGCATTGACTTTGTGTTTACCTCTAGAGAAGTGAAGCAGACTAGGCATGCAGTGGTTCCCTCGTTCTTCTCAGACCACAGGGCCATTTTCTTCCAAGGAGTCCTGGGCAATGGCTTCTCACCTGGCCCAGGCTCCTGGAAGTTGAATTGTGCCCCACTGGAAAGAGAGGATGTGCTGGCGGAGCTGAAGGATGCCTACATCACATGGAAAACTGACAAATGTAATTTTGATTGACTGGTAGGAATATGTTAAGGCTAACCTTCACAGTTTCTTTCAGGTTAAATGCAGACAACAGGCATCCGACCGAAAGAGGAACTTCAGGAGACTGCAAAGAAAACTGCAGTCACTGCTGGACCTCCAACGGTGCAGCTGGGATGTGAGAGACGAACTGGATGAGACCAAAGGGTGCCTGAAAAGGCACTTTGAGGAGGAATCCAGATGCATCGTCTTCCGTTCCAAGGTGGAGAACCTGGAGAAGGGTGAGAAATGTAACTCTTTTTCAGGAAACTCCACTCTGGCCACACGCCCTTGACTGAGCTGCAAGATGAAACTGGTATTCCCAGACAGGGGAAGGAGGGCATGATGAAAGTCATCCGAGACTATTACAGCAACCTATACTCCCCTAAGACAACAGATAGTGAGGAGGCTGATAAGTTCCTGTCAGGTATCACTAACACCATTGATCCTGCAGGTAAAGCAGCTCTGGATGCTCCTTTGGCGTTGGGGGAGTTGCACTCTGACGCCAGATCCTTTAGGCAGGGCAGGACCCTGAGCAGTGATGGTCTCCCAGCAGAGCTCTATGTAGCGCTGTGGGACCTCATTGGCCCGGGCCTGCTCGAGCTGTATGAGGAGATGGTGGTGGAGGGAAAAATGCCTCCATCGCTGAGGGAGGGAATGATCACGATCTTGTATAAGCATAAGGGGGAGAGATGTCAGCTGAAAATTGGAGGCCCATCTCTCTCTTAAACGTGGACTACAAGATCCTCACCAAGGTGCTCGCCAACAGGCTGAAGGCTGTCATCAGGCAGATCATTCACCCGGACCAGAACTGCGGCATTCCCAGCCGCAGGATTGCAGACAGCCTTGCTCTTCTCAGAGACACAGTCCATTACATCAAGGACCGGAACGTTAACGCGGCCCTGGTCAGCCTTGACCAGGAGAAGGCATTTGATCATGTCTCACATGAGTTGATGGGCAGGGTACTGCATAAATTTGGCCTCGGTAAAATGTTTTGTATATATGTTAACCTGATGTACCTTGACATTCACAGCACGGTGCTGGTGAATGGCTGGAAGACTAACCCCTTTTCCATTCTGTCTGGGGTCAGACAAGGCTGCCCCCTTTCACCTCTTCTTTTTGTTTGTGTTATAGAGCTCATGGCTGTATGCATCAGATGGAATCCAGAGATCAGAGGGATCACCGTACCGGGTCATGATCAACGAGAGGCCAAGTGTTCGCTGTACATGGACGACGTCACTGTCTTCTGCGCAGACCAGCGTTCAGTGACAGCACTCGTCCAGACCTGCGAGAACTTCAGCCGAGCTTCAGGGGCTTAAGTCAACTGCGGGAAGTCAGAGGCTATGCTCTTCGGAAAGTGGCACCTGTCATACTCTGCACCATTTCCCTTTGCCATCAAGCCTGACTTCATTAAGATACTGGGAGTCTGGTTCGGCAGCGAGGGAGCAGCACTGAAATGCTGGGACGAGAGACTGGCAACTGTTCGACAGAAAATTGGATTGTGGAGCCTCAGAGAACTTACCATCGAGGGGAAATCACTGGTGCTGCACAACGAGATCTTTCCCGTTCTGCAGTACACCGCGCAGGCCTGGCCACCATTGGTCGCAGTCTGCAGGGCCATCACAAGGGCAGTGTTTCACTTCATCTGGGGCTCCAAGATGGACATAGTTAAGTGATCAGTTATGTACAAGGAGCCCCTCAAAGGTGGAAAGGGAATACCTGATATCCCCACCATGCTGCGAGCCTTCTTTGTGTGTAACTGCATCCGCAGGACTTTGTGTGAGAACTGTAAAGACTCTGCAGAAAACTCCATGTCCCGTTTCTCCCTGCTGCCCCTTTGGAGGGTCCTCGGCTGGGACAAATGGGACAACTCCATCCCTTACAACTGGAACACCCCCTGGTTCTACCTGGACGTGTCCAAGTTTGTGAGGGAACACCAACAGGAGGGAGTTAAAGACCATCTACAAGCTCATCAGAGCCAAAGACGTAATGGAGCCGATTCTGGGGCTCCCTTCAGCAACAGCCAAACACGTCTGGGAGAATGTGGCCTCCAAAAGGCTCACAAACAGACACAAAGACCTGTCGTGGATGGCCATTCAAGGGGGTTTGCCCCTCAGGTCATTCATGCACTCCCGGAACCTGTGCAGGTACAGACACTGCCCCAGGTGCATCATACATGAGGAAACATCTATGCACTTGTTTTGGGACTGTGCCTGTGCACAGTTGTTGGATGCCCTGGAAAACGAACTGAAAGACTGTGTGCCAAGGAACTGTCTCACGTACCACTCTGTACTCTATGGACTATTCCCTGGCACCCACTCTTAAGGGGCGATCCAGGAAGCCTGGCGCCTTATGAACTGTGACAGAGACGCGTTGTGGCTGGCCGGGAACCGCCTCATATTGAGGAGGGAGAGTATGTCCATCCAGGACTGTTGCAGGCTGGTTCACAGCCTGCTTCACAGCCTGCTAAGAGACTATTCCATCATGGATAGCCCTGAGGAAGAAGAGGACTAAACCCCCCTTTTTCTGCCCCTCTCCCCTTGTTTGAACTGCATAATAAGACATGGGACCGTGGCCCTTCCCCCCCATTCACAATGTCTGTTGTTTTATTGATGTCTTTCTATTTATTGCCCCTCCCCCCTTATATGTGTCTCCCCTTATATGTGTCTGTCTTTCAGTAAAGCTTCGGGCTTGTGATTCCCCCTCCCTCACCCTCTTACCCTCCACACCCATAGCCTTAACTGTTGTATTAGTGTATAGTTTAAATGCATAGTGCAGTTCATGATTTATAGTGTAGGCTGGCCTGTGCTATAGTTCTTGAACTGTACTATACTGTCTGCATCTGTATTGTATTTTAGCTGTGCTGCGACATGCTTGCTGAACTTTCAAAGTGCATTTTGGACATCACCATCACCACCACGGGTAATACCAGCTGTTTATATTCGGTTCCTATTGGGAGCATATGCCATTGCTTGTCCGGGATCCTATTGTGGAATATAAGGAGAGCAGTTATATACAACCAATGTATTATTGCTCAGCATTATATTCATGTTTTTAAATTATGCTTTTTAAATGAATAAAGTAATGCTATATAAATAATTTGTATTTTATCCATCCGTTTATATTATTGGAGATACAACACAGCACCAGTTTTCTTGTATTTTTGGTTTCTATTTAGTGGGATTGACAATCCCTTACTGGCAGTTTGACAGCGAATCTGGGTTTCCCTAATCTATTTATCGTTGCTGGAGAATACTTGAATACAATCGCTGGTTAATCAATGCTGAAAAACAGTGGAGATCCTAGTGGAGACACAGTACGGAGCCTGGGAAAAGCAAACAGGAGCTTGCAGTTACTAGAGGAAGAAGTTGTTCAGGGGACTTCCTGTTCTCAGAATCCTGCTTATATATCCTCAGGTAACTTGCCATTGGAGGAGAGAGTCAGCTGAGAAACATCAGGAATCTCATTGGTGGACAGTCCTTTCGCACGACCGATCAGAGGAAGCTGGCATTGTGGTGAGTAAAGGGCGATCCCAGGCTGGACTCTGACAGTAAACACTGTAGAAGAAACTATCACTGTTCTAACATTCTCTTAATATATACCAATGCCAATAGTTAGATATATTAAGATATACAGTAACTGTTGCCGTTTTCAAAATGCTACTCAACAAAACTCAACATTCTGTCCCCATTGGCATTGAACAATCACCCAGAATGATGCAATTGACCTTGTTATCTAGATATACATGACAGTCAGGTTTAGAATTATCTTATAAGATACTATGACAGGAGTCAGACTAAATTGGGTGTAACATGCTTGACACTAAGGAAGCAAGGGAAAGTTGTATCCAGGGCCGGATTAACAATGGGGCGGATGGAGCTGCAGCTCCGGGCAACCCCATCAAAATAGGCCCACAGCTTCTGCTGCTGCTGTACACAGGAAACCATTTTTCCTGCTACAGCAGCGCAGCTTGCCACATGACCGACGACGCCCCGCCAGCCGCCTCAGCCCTTGCTGTGACCCTGACCCCCGCTATAACCCCGCCCCGAATGCTTCATCCCAGCACCGGTGGATTGGTCGCTGCCGCCGGCCCTGTAAACTTACTGCGGCACAAAGGCTTCACTGAGCCCTAAAAAGCAGCAGCATGACAATGGAGAAAGCAGCTCCGTGAAGGCGGCCTGAGCTCGGCAGGGTGACTGATGTTCTTGTGGTAAGGTGTCACTCCTGCTGGCGGGTAGCCTGTTGCCGATATAAAAAGCACTGAGTTTAACATATGACTGTACATATATATATATATATATATATATATATATATATAATCTTATGTTTATAGTATGTAAATCTAAGAATGTGTGTGCAGTGTAATATATATGTGTAAAATGTATGTGTGTGTGTGTATATATATATATATATATATATATGTCAGGATCTTGGGACCGAAACGTCGGTTACACCCCCTGTTTGATGTCTTGCTGCTAATAAAGATAAGAATATCATGAAGACTGGTGAGTGCTCCTATTTACTGGATTTACATTGGTACTGATGGATCATCACGATTTATCATTCTGTGGAAGTCACCCCAGCATTTGTGGATAAGGCCAGAGTGTGGACTGTTCTGGAAATATATATATATTTATATATATATATATATATAATAGTTTTTTTTATTTTTTTAATCCAAAGCGGCACTCCTCAAATTTAATTAAATATGGGCAAAAGAAGTTAAGAATCGGTGCCCTCCAAATCAAGCTGCATGGTTCCCTGCGGTGTAATGTAACATCCTCCAGTGGCGGCACTCGAAATAAACACACCAGGTAAACCTCACTGCCTGATGTGTTTATTTTGAGTGCCACCGCTGGAGGATGTTAAAATATATATATTTTTTTTTTTTTGCATTAATATTATGTCCATATTACATTGTATGGCACAGGTATGTGCTCCTGTTGGAGCAATGCTAATATGGGAATATGAGATATACCCTTCTACTCCTGTTTGGGGTATTCAGAAGGTAATTGTTTCTGTAGTTTAGCTGGTTCTTTAAAACTTTTAATCAGTGCTATGATATGGTCCTTACTTGTCCACAGATGTGTGCTGATGTTGCTTGGTCATGGTAGTTGCATTAGAATGTGTTTGCATTCCACAGGAGGAGCTCAGTTTTGGTGCACCTGTACCACTTGTTGTTCAGCGAATTACCCTGAGGTTACCGGCAGACCGGTACATCTCTGCTGACTGATGACATGACCATGGCCGTGCAGTCCAGGTTGGGGCACATACGGTTTTGCCCCTTTCTGTAGATGGTTCGATGGTGACTTAATTAGCACCTCAGTCACTTTGATTTAACCATTTGTGCTGAGCCATGGATATCAGAATCAGAATCAGAATCAGCTTTATTGGCCAGGTATACTTGCGTATACTAGGAATTTGTCTTCAGTTTGCTATACAACAGCCAAGTAGGTAACAGATAAGCAGGTGGGGGGAAGGGGGGGCAAGTAAAGTGACACAGATCGGTATACCGTAGGGACACAAGTTAGTTACACGTACGTCTAGTCAGTCAATGTTCAGGAGTTCAGCAGGCGGACCGCTTGGGGAAAGAAACTTAAAACCTGGACCGTTGGGGTGCCTTGAGGACCACGTTTGGGAATCACTGATCTAATGGAGTAAGATGGAAATCACTAAAACCTGGTACAACGCATGTGTTATGCTGTGCATGCACAAAAACGCTGTTGTGGTTGACATGCACAGTGTCAGAAATGTCTGCGCAGTGATTTGGAGGTGGCTATTAATGCACAGAACAATGGTATCTTTCATGGACGTGTTATGTGTGTATAGCGGGCGTGTCATTAAAGTGTTTTCCTACATAGACACTTCATCATTCACATTGGAGGCCATACTCAGATGGGAAATCTGCAACTGCCATAGGGCTAGTGCATGTTTCAGTGGTGTGACCAATGGTGGCTCTAAGGACTGTGTCTATAGATGATGAAAGTTGTCATCTCAGTCCTTGCATATCTAGACGTACACTTATACACATAGACCCTCATTCCGAGTTGTTCACTCACTAGCTGCTTTTAGCAGCCATGCAAACGCTAAGCCGCCGCCCTCTGGGAGTGTATCTTAGCTTAGCAGAAGTGCGAACGAAAGGATCGCAGAGCAGCTACAAAATAATTTTGTGCAGTTTCAGAGTAGCTCCAGACCTACTCCTAGCTTGCGATCACTTCAGACTATTCAGTTCCTGTTTTGACGTCAGTAACACGCCCTGCTTTCAGCCAGCCATGCCTACGTTTCCCCAGCCACACCTGCGTTTTTATCTGGCACGCCTGCGTTTTTTCACTTGCTCCCTGAAAACGGTCAGTTGACACCCAGAAACACCCACTTCCTGTCAATCACTCTGCAGTCAGCAGTGCGACTGAAAAGCTTTGCTAGACCCTGTGTGAAACTACATCGTTCGTTGTAAGAGTTCGATGCGCATGCGCATTTCGCCGCATACGCATGCGTAGAACTGCCTTTTTTTGCCTGATCGCTGTGCTGCGAATGAAAGTAGCTAGCGATCAACTCGATAGAAAAGGCTTTCGAGCAGCATTTGCATAAAGCCGCAGATGCACAACTGGCAAAATAAGCAGACGCGACTACTGATGAATCAGCCCCTATGTGTGTTCTCCTGTTCATTGTGTTGTACCAAAAAAATAAACACACATAACAAAATAGTTTTACTATGTAAGACTGTACACACATTTTCAGTTATATGCTTCACTATTTGGCATATTGCCCTCTTTTGTTATTTCTATATTTAGATTCTGGACTATTGATGTCAGCCAATGTTTTTAACTACTTAACTTACAATTTTTTCTTACCCAAAAAAACGCTCCGAAATTGTTGTGTGTTTTTTTTTAGGTGAAGAACATGAATTTAACCCTATTCAACGTGATTTTAGTAAAAAAAAAAATTACAATTACATTGCGACCATCGCAGCTTTCATTTTGAAAGCCGGAACAGCCTCCAGGTACACAGGGGGGCTTGGGGGGGTTAATTTACACTTCCCCAGGGCCTGATATTATCTGCAGCCGCTGGAGGGGGGATCCTGCCGCGCTGACTGATCAGCAGTGATCGGCAGCATGGCAGACACAGGGGGAGAGTGCAGGGAGGCAGAGGGACCTCCTCCCTCTGATAGCAGCAGCGGAGGGTAGTTTCCCTTCCCTGCCGCTGCTAACACTCTCTATCTGACTGGTCGCATCCTGTGCGACCAGGTCAGATAAAGCACTTGCAGGCATGGTCGCATTTGATGCGACCATGCCAGGCAAGTGGTTAAAGAAGGAATTGTGTTTACATTTGTTTTATCTGATTTTCATTATTGGAATTTCTTTGTTATCTGTGTATGTCTTGTTTCAATAATTGATTTGTTAGAGATATAATAGGGCATTTAAATGCCCAAGTATTTCTATTATTTAAACACACAAAAGCACACACATATACACATATATATAACTATATATAAAGCACTGGTCACACCCCCATTTCAGTTGCCACACCCCACCATCTTGATCACACACCCTGCGGTGGCACACAATAGTCCCTACAGACATTTCAGCTCCAGGCCCATGAGGACCTTAATCTGGCACTGGTTGTATCCAGCACCTGAAGTAATAATGTGATTGTAATGCTCATGCATCCTTGCAGTCTTATCTATGCTCTTGCAGCATGCATTTTCTGGCCTTTGAAATATTTGCCTTTCACCCAGTAAATAATCAACAGAATTCCTTGGCATTTTCTTAGGGAATACCTAAGGCTTTGATGCAAGTTGCATCAGGTAAGACTTGGTGCAATGCATGTCACTTGGAATTGACCTACACCTCCTAAAATTATACTACTCTCCACATCCTGTTGTCGCTTATTTAGTCCCGCGCCTGCCTTATGTAACTCATGTGATTCACATTTATGTGAATTTGATGCATACCATTAGGAAAAATCTTTTTGTAAGTAAAATAAATGTAGCTTTGTTACCAGGATCTGTAAATGTCTTATCCCAAGTGAAATAGAAGTGACTTTGTTGGAATATGTAAATAGATTGAAAGGCATTGTTCTATATAAATTTCCATTACCATCCTTGACAGCCAGTTGTGCTTAGCAGCACTGAATGCAACATCACATTTTTGAATCCCTGCCGCCAGTCACTGTCAAAAGCAGGGATCTGCAATCACAATTTCACCCATTTAATTGTGTGAAAGTAACTTTGTTAAAAATCATGGTACGCATACTTTCCTATTACTACACATTTTTCCTTTTAAATTGCTCATGAATTAAGTCTATATTTTTTCTAAAATGAAAGAAGTGAGAATGTGCTTGGCAAGGTAAAATATATTCCTGGTGCCTAAGGGGGACATTTACTAAGCAGTGATAAGTGAGGAGAAGTGAGCCAGTGGAGAAGTTGCGCCATCAATCAATCAGCTGCTCTGTATAATTTTATAGTATGCAAATTATAGATGTTACTTCAGTGCAGATAGATTGTCATGGACAACTTCTCCACTGGATTACTTCTCCGCTCTTATCACTGCTTAGTAAATGTCCCTCTAAGTCTTCTTGAGTTCACGTCATGTTTTCAGACATTTATTCCTGAAAATTATTTGTGTCTACATAACTCGTTAGTACATCAACAGTTACCTTTCTTTCCATAGTAACATACAGATGACAACTTTACAAATCCGTTTTCTCGTTTCCCTCATATTCTCTGGCAGAATTCATAAATACACGGGCATATTGTCATTTTTCACCGGATCATAAAACAGTTTGATAAATGACCTTGAAATTGTACATAAGTTTGTTTTCTCTTAACTTTTGCTAGTGTCTGTTTTTTTTGTAACCTCAATGTAATATCCTCTAGAAGTTTTCTTTTTTTAGAGTTGAGAAACATGTAAAATGATACCCATGTGTTTTGCTGAAGGCTTTTCCAAAAGGAATGTATTCAGTACTATCATGACCCTTATACTGTATGCAATGAAGCACATTCTCCTGGCTTGGGTGCCTTGGAGAATAATTCAGATGCTTCAATTTCTGAATATTTATGAAGTTACAAATCAAGAGCATCCAGCTAGATAGACCTCCAATGTATTGCTGTGAATTATATTACTGGTCACAGAGTTCTTATATGCCAATCTAATATATAATGAAAATACATTTCTTCAGTATTAAAGGGACATTTAATTTATAAATATATACTGTATCATATATAATTGTATGTAAATACTGTCATGATCTACAGTAAATTAAGTTGATAGATTAGGATTGCTGTCCTGGACAGTGTCCTAATTTAAGAAGACCTCAACTCAGAATGGAATGTCCTGCCTACCCCTCAGATAGAGGGACTGTGTGGCGCATAATATGAACTGGAGGAACTGTGGGGCATAATGTATATTGGCAGCACTACAATGTGGCATATTATGAACTGGGGGAATACAATGTGGCAAATGTATATCATTGTGTGGTATAAAGTGAGCTAGGGCAGTCTTATGGGGCATAAACTTAACTAGGGCACTATTAATGTATGGGGCATAAAATGAACAACAACTGTGAAGAGAGGTGTCTCTCTAGTAGCATTGGGGAGGGGCCCTTCCACGTGTTGCTATGATTCTCACAAAGTTCTGGCCTCTGGGAACATCTTTACATAATGCCCATTTTTATTTAACTGTATAAATTTGTACATGAAATAAACCAATCATAATGTCCACATACTTTCATGACAATTCAGATATAAACAGGTCTGTAACAAGTGGCATATGAAAGTCCATTAAGAGCCTATTTATCAATTATTATTTGCAGGATAATAATTGATAAATATACCCGTAAATAATAAGTATCCCTTATATCTATCAAAGATATCTGCTGCAATCCCAGGGTTCCACTTGCTTTCTTGAATGAATTTACCAAGTTCTGAAATGTGAAGCATTCTGGAGCTTGGCACCGGTAGCTAATGCTATCCAAAGATGTCTTTAGCCCAAGTAGCCTATAATGCGGGCAATATATTGCAAACAGTATCGGGTGTGGGGGTCAGTAGCATCCTCCATTCGCATATGTGCGCTCAGGTAATAATAATATTTATATATTAATAGAGCATATTAAATTAATTAAGGATATTTGAGAGATTTAAAAGTGCTAGTTGTCAGGTCTTTAGAATGAAATGTGAAAACATTTGTTGACATGTGCATACTGGGATGCAGTGAATATCCCGCCACTAAGAATCCCGACGGATCTCAACAGGGTAAGTCCCTAGGATGAAGGTTAGGGTTAGGCTGCAGGAGGGGCTGGTTAGGGTTAGACAGTAGGCTATGGGAGGGTGCGTTAGGGTAAGGATTAGGGTTAAAATACTTACCAAAATCCATCTGGAGTTTTAATGTTGGATGCAGCTGTCGGCATTCTGACTGTCTGGATCCTGTGTGCCAGGATATTGATACCAACCCATGCATAACATGATGGACTGCAATCCATACTTGCCTACTTTGAATTTCTCCTCTCCGGGAGAAGCCCAGAGAGGAGATGCTGCAGGAGACTTCAGGGGGCGGGCTGTGACATCAACAAGCCCCGCCCGCACACCCGGGACCCGATGCGATTCGCGGGTCCGCGGAAGGGGGGGTGGGCTAAAATTACACGATTCACATCATTTTAACCCCTTCCCCACTCCACAGACCCGCGAACACGGGAGAGTAGCTCTCCATCCTGCCTGCATAACTGTGATGCGAGCAGGATGCGGGAGACCTGCCTACCGCAGCTTCCGGTAGAGTAGGCAAGTATGCTGCAATCCTGCACATGGTATAATGGGGGCATGCAAATACTATAAACATAGATCAATATCATAAAAGATGGCTGCACTATATGTTAACTGAACATTGACATGATTATTACTTACATAGTGGTTAGGAAGCAATCTGTATACTTCAGGGACGAGCGGTGAGCCAAAAGGCTAAGGAGACACTGGCTAGCACCAGAGGCAGATTTATACACCATATATGAGCCAAAGGGTACATCTGGGCATTATACACAGGTGCAGCAGTATACACTTCTGGAAATTTGGTGAGTTTTGATCAGAGATCAAGATAAGTAGAGGAGGCATACATTTTGTATTCCAGAGTTTTAGCTATAAAAATGATTAGAATAATACAAAGAAGATATTTCAAAATTCTTGTATTTTTCATATACTTTATACAGTCAAACCTCTGGCACAAAGTTAGTATGTCAGGAAAGGCTCTGCAACACCCCACCGCACATCACTGCAGGAAAGGCTCTGCCTCACCTGCCTCACCCCACCGCACATCACTGGTATACTCACAGTAGATACTGTAGATAACATTAATAATGAGGATTATGGGGATCATTCCGAGTTGATCGCAGCTGTGCTAAATTTAGCACAGCAACGATCATTCACACTGACATGCGGGGGACACCCAGCACAGGGCTAGTCCACCCCGCATGTCAGTGCCGCCACCCCCCCCCACCCTCCCCGCACAGCGGCGATGCCTTTGCACTTCAAGAGTAGCTCCCGACCAGCGCAGCTTTAGCATGCTGGCCGGGAGCTACTCATCGCTCCCCGGCCAGCAGCGGCTGAGTGTGATGTCACGCAGCCGCCACGGCCCGTCCCCCCACCGGTCCGGCCACCCCTACGTTGGCCAGACCGCGCCCCCTAAATGGCGGCTTAACGCTGCCATCCACTCTGTCTCAGAGGCGATCGCTAGGCAACGACGGCTGCCATGCGCCGGCGCACTGTGGCGCCGGCGCATGCGCAGTTCCGACCTGATCGCTGCGCTGCGACAAACTGCAGCGAGCGATCGGGTCGGAATCACCCCCAATGTTCCATAATGTTGTTATTATTCTAAAAATAAAATAGTTGAGATGTTATGACATTCAGGGAAAGGTAGGATATGCTTTTGCAAAATATGTAACAACATTATATATAATTTAATCAATGTGGTGTCTATCAGGCCTCCCATGCATTCCTATTTATGTCATTGTGATTTGTTTATATTTAATTGCATTTGAAAACAGCATGATCCAAACAGTCCTTTCACTTGACTGTAGCCAGTAATGAAGATATCTTCTTCTAACTAATGTATTGTGTAAACAGTTTACATAACTAGTTATTATAAATTAAGACCTTCAGTGAAAAAAACAGTACATAAAGCCAAAGAGGTCTCTAACATAGACATCTGTAAGTAATAGCCACTGAAGTCTTGAAAAGTGATTTTTGATTCCTTCACAGAATGTATCATTTTATTCCCAGTGCAGTTACAACAGCCAATTGCACTTCATTTATGTGATGCAGCTATGATATCCACTGAGAAACCTATTGTTACATGATGTGCACTGCACTAGCAGACACAGTACTTTAGAGTCAGCCAGAAGAGGTCAGGGGTTAAGGAAACGTTTTTCCTTTTTATTTTACAAGAAATTATTCCATTGTTCAGTTAACTTTTTCCTAACCATGTTCAGTAGTGCTCACACCTTTATTACAAACTTAAACGCAATGGAATATGCTGCACTATATATTATATAATACCCCTTTCAGATATCCTCCAAAATCCTGGGTTTTTGCACATGAACGCGCATCAATCCAGGATTTTGGTATGTCTGAAAGGCACCAACTCAGGAAGACGTTCTCGGGTCGCCGACCCTGCAATTGACCAGGGTTTTTCAAACCCGGTTTAGGTCTGAATGGTGCGACATGGGAATTTACTCTCGGGTAGCACCTAGATACCTAGATACCTAGTTTGGACTGCCTGGACGGGGAGGCATGGAGGGGCGTGCTCCGGCTGCTGCAGTCCGTGCTACAGTGAGTAGTAGAAGCAGCCAGCGCAGCCAAGCAACAGAGAGGCAGCCTGTTGTGGTGAGGGCTGGTAGCTGGTGTGTGATGTGTGTGTATGAGTTTGGCATGTGTGTGTGTGTATATGACATGTATGTGTGAGTTTGAGTGTGACATGTGTATGTGTAAGACGTGTTTACTGGCTTGTAGAATGCCAGGGCAGACCAGGCTTATGTCTGAAAGGAGTCAACCCGGGAATTTACCAGGTCTCAGGAATAGTGTTAAAGGGGGTCTCAAGCAAAAAATGGGGATTTTTCAGAGTTGAAAAACCCGGGTCTGAGCAGGGAAATTCCCAGGTCGTATGTGTGAAAGGGGTATAAGAAACTGTTAATAATAAACAAAAGTTCTACTGTTACATGATCATGATGTTTTGTCATGGTTTGTGGGAAGCAGGGGGGTTAGGAGGGAGGGGGTTGGGAGATGTTCCTCTGCTGCAAGCTTTGCAGACAAGTGTTAACACAATGTATAAGACACTGAATTTGCCCATCAGGTCAGTAAAATGCCCACTCCCCTGTCCCACTTTGGAACTTTCCAATGTTGTATTTTGACACAATGTTTGTATAGCAGAATCCATCACAGGGTTCCTTAGCTAATGAGAATGCCCCTCAGCCGGAAGTTGATGCAGTAAATAGGCATAATGTATATTTGGAAATTAGAGATGAGCGGGTTCGGTTCTCAGAGAACCGAACCCTACCAAACTTCACGTCTCGAGCCCGGATCCGAGTCAGGCTCAGATTTTCCCGCCTGACTCGGAAACCCGAACGCGGCAAAACTTCATCATCCCGCTGTCGGATTCTCGCGGGATTTGGATTCCATATAAGGAGCCACACGTCGCTGCCATTTTCACTCCAGTCTCAGAAAGTGTACTGAGAGGACGTGTCCTCAGTGTTCAGTGTCTGTGTGGGGGCGGGAAAGTGGGGTGACGAATCTTGTGCTGTGTTGTGCTGCTCAGTCCAGTCCAGTGTAGTCAGTGTACCCTATAGATTGTAAGCTTGTGAGCAGAGCCTTCCTACCTCTGTTTGTTTGTCTGTCTGTCTGTCTGTCTTTGCCCAGTTTTGTTCTATAATTGTTGTTCTAATTGTAAAGCGCAACGGAATATGCTGCGCTATATAAGAAACTGCTAATAAATTGTGCTGCATCAGTCCAGCTGGTCACAGTGTTGGTGTCCTCTGCTGCTATATATCCAGTGTAGCTGTATAAAGTGGTGCTGTGTTGTTCTGTCCAGTCCAGTGTAGTCAGTGTATTGTGCTGCATCAGTCCAGCCAGTCACAGTGTTGGCGTCCTCTGCTGCCATATATCCAGTGTAGCTGTATAAAGTGGTGCTGTGTTGTGCTGTCTAATCCAGTGTAGTCAGTGTATTGTGCTGCATCAGTCCAGCCAATCAAAGTGTTGGTGTACTCTGTTGCCATATATCCAGGGTACAGTGGCGGAACTAGCGAGCGGTGGGCCCAGGTGCGACAAAATGCTTCCCCCCCCCCCCCACATCCCATCCAAGTCCACCCCCTCACCCCTGGAGAGGATCTGGTGAGGGGGACCTGCTCAGGGCCAGAGAAATGGATACCTAGCAACAGTGCCGTAACTAGACATTTTAGCACTGTGTGCAAGAAACTGCATCGGAGCCCCACCCCTGCATGCAAAACAGGGGCAGTGCGCGCCGTAGGCGCGCGCAAAAATACATAGTGGCGTGGTTTCGTGGGGAAGGGGTGTGGCCACAAAATAATACCAATTCATAAAACGGTGCACAGTAGTCTCCATTCTTCAAATTACGCCGCACAGTAGCACCACTACACCAGGTAGAGACCCTTTTACACCTTACAGCGGACAGATTCCTCTTTTTACACATTACGGCAGACAGCGTCCCCTTTTTACACATTACGGCAGACAGCGTCCCCCTTTTTCCACATTACGGCAGACAGCGTCCCCCTTTTTACACATTACGGCAGACAGCGTGCACTTTTTACACATAACGGCAGACAGCGTCCCCTTTTTACACATAACGGCAGACAGCGTCCCCTTTTTACACATAACGGCAGACAGCGTGCCCTTGTTACACATAGCGGCAGACAGCGTACACTTTTTACACATAACGGCAGACAGCGTACACTTTTTAAACATAACGGCAGACAGCGTCCCCTTTTTACACATTACGTCAGACAGCGTGCCCTTGTTACACATTACGGCAGACAGCGTCCCCCTTTTTCCACATTACGGCAGACAGCGTCCCCCTTTTTACACATTACGGCAGACAGCGTGCCCTTGTTACACATAGCGGCAGACAGCGTGCCCTTGTTACACATAGCGGCAGACATCGTGCCCTTGTTACACATAGCGGCAGACAGCGTACACTTTTTACACATAACGGCAGACAGCGTACACTTTTTACACATAACGGCAGACAGCGTCCCCCTTTTTACACATTACGGCAGACAGCGTGCACTTTTTACACATAACGGCAGACAGCGTGCCCTTGTTACACATAGCGGCAGACAGCGTGCCCTTGTTACACATAGTGGCAGACAGCGTACACTTTTTACACATAACGGCAGACAGCGTACACTTTTTACACATAACGGCAGACATCGTCCCCTTTTTACACATTACGGCAGACAGCGTGCACTTTTTACACATAACGGCAGACAGCGTGCCCTTGTTACACATAGCGGCAGACAGCGTGCCCTTGTTACACATAGCGGCAGACAGCGTACACTTTTTACACATAACGGCAGACAGCGTACACTTTTTACACATAATGGCAGACAGCGTCCCCTTTTTACACATTACGGCAGACAGCGTGCCCTTGTTACACATTACGGCAGACAGCGTCCCCCTTTTTACACATTACAGCAGGCAGATTCCCCCTTTTTACACATAGCGGCAGGCAGATTCCCCATTTTTACACATAGCGGCAGGCAGTCCTCCCTTTTTACACATTGCGGCAGGCAGATTCCCCCTTTTTACACATTGCGGCAGGCAGATTCCCCCTTTTTACACATTGCGGCAGGCAGATTCCCCTTTTTTACACATTGCGGCAGGCAGATTCCCCAGTTTTACACATTGCGGCAGGCAGATTCCCTCTTTTTACACATAGCGGCAGGCAGTCCCCATTTTTACACATAGCGGCAGGCAGTCCCCCATTTTTACACATAGCGGCAGGCAGTCCCCCATTTTTACACATAGCGGCAGGCAGTCCCCCATTTTTACACATAGCGGCAGGCAGAAGAAAGAAAGAAAGAAAGAAAGAAAGAAAGAAAGAAAGAAAGAAAGAAGAATTATACTTACCCTCTCCACTGGCTCAGGCTCCTCGGTGCAGCGTCAGACGATTCCCGGGCTGGAGAGAAGGAGGAGGACGGAGGTGAAGGAGGGAGCCGCAGCAGCGCTTTGTTACTGGTGGAGGCGCTGCTGCCCCTCTGCTTCACTATAGGCTGTTCTCGGAAGACAGCCTATAGTGAAGCAGAGGGGCAGCAGCGCCTCCACCAGTAACAAAGCGCTGCTGCAGCTCCCTCCTTCACCTCCCTCCTCCTCCTTCCCCCGTCCGTGCCACTGCTCCTCTCCGGGCGGCTGTGCGCTGCGGGCAGCGGTTACCCGCAGCGCACAGCGGCATGTAATGAGTCAGTTTGACTCATTACATGCTTGGGCCCCTGGACAGAGGCGGGCCCCAGTGCAACGCACTGCTTGCACTGCCGGTAGTTCCGCCTCTGCCAGGGTAGCTGTATAAAGTGGTGTTGTGTTGTACTGCATCAGACCAGTGGTAGTGTCCTGTCTATCAGTCATTCCAGTGATGATATACGCTGCTGCTATATGTCCACTGCTGCCATATAATAATTATAACAACAACCACAAGTCCCTTACAGTGTTTTTGTGTTGAGCTGCATCAGACCAGTGGTAGTGTCCTGTCCATTAATCATTCCAGTGACAATATACGCTGCTGCTATATGTCCACTGCTGCAGAATAATAATAATAATAATAATAATAATAACAACAACCACAAGTCCCTTACAGTGTTGTTGTGTTGTGCTGCATTAGACCAGTGGTAGTGTCCTGTCCATCATTCATTCCAGTGCCAATATACGCTGCTGCTATATGTCCACTGCTGCCATATACTAATTATAACAACAGCCACAAGTCCCTTACAGTGTTGTTGTGTTGTGCTGCATCAGACCAGTGGTAGTGTCCTGTCCATCAGTCATTCCAGTGACGAGGCAGTCACAGTGGTATACGTTGCTGCAATATGTCCACTGCTGCCGTATAATAATAAAAACAACAACCACAAGTTCCTTACAGTGTTGTTGTGTTATGCTGCATCAGACCAGTGGTAGTGTCCTGTCTATCAGTCATTCCAGTGACGATATATGCTGCTGCTATATGTCCACTGCTGCCATATAATAATTATAACAACAACCACAAGTCCCTTACAGTGTTTTTGTGTTGAGCTGCATCAGGCCAGTGGTAGTGTCCTGTCCATCAGTCATTCCAGTGACGATATACGCTGCTGCAATATGTCCACTGCTACCGTATAATAATTATAACAACAACCACAAGTCCCTTACAGTGTTGTTGTGTTGTGCTGCATCAGACCAGTGGTAGTGTCCTGTCCATCAGTCATTCCAGTGATTCCTGTGCCGCATAGTGTCTTATATAACTCCCAAAAAATAATGGAGAACAAAAATTTTGAAGATAAAATAGGGAAAGATCAAGAAGAACCACTTCCTCCTAGTGCTGAAGCTGCTGCCACTAGCCATGACATAGACGATGAAATGCCATCAACGTCGTCTGCCAAGGCCGATGCCCAATGTGATAGTAGAGGGCATGTAAAATCCAAAAAGCCAAAGTTCAGTAAAAAGAACCAAAAAAAGAAATTTAAATGGTCTGAGGTCTTGCCAATATGCCATTTACGACACGGAGTGGCAAGGAACGGCTGAGGCCCTGGACTATGTTCATGGCTAGTGGTTCAGCTTCCCATAATGATGGAAGCACTCATCCTCCCTCTAGAAAAATTAAAAAGGTTAAGATGGAAAGAGCACAGAAAAGAACTGTGCGTTCTGAGATGGTTTCACAAATCCTCAAGGAGAGTCCAAGTGCGTCGGCGGTTGCAATGCCTGACCTTCCCAACACTGGATGGGAAAAGGTGGCTCTTTCCACCATTTACACGCCCCCTGCAAGTGCTGGAAGTAGCACCCACAGTCCAGTTCCTGATATTCAAATTGAAGATGTCACTGTTGAAATACACCAGGATGAGGATATGGGTGTTGCTGGCGCTGAGGAGGAAGTTGACGATGAGGATTCTGATGGTGATGTGGTTTGTTTAAGTCAGGCACCGGGGGAGACACCTGTTGTTCATGGGATGAAGAAGCCCATTGTGATGCCTGGGCAAACTACCAAAAAAGCCACCTCTTCGGTGTGGAATTATTTCTCCACAAATCCGGACAACAGGTATCAAGCCATCTGTTGCCTCTGTCAATCTGTAATAAGTATGGGTAAGGATGTTAACTACCTAGGAACATCCTCCCTTATATGTCACCTGCTGCGCATTCATCAGAAGTCAGTGTCAAGTTGTGAAACTTTGGGTAAGAGCGTAAGCAGTCCACTGACACCTAAATCCCTTCTTCCTCCTGTGCCCAAGCTCCTGGAAACAACACCACCAACTCCCTCAACGTCAACTTCCTCCTCAGTCAGGAATGTCAGTAGTACTGCAGGCCATGTCACTGTCAAGACTAAGGAGTCCTATCCTAAACAGGATTCCTCCGTAGGATAATTGAGTGGTACGCCTTCTGTTGCTGCTGCCGCTGCTGTTGTTGCTGCTCGGAGTCGATCGTCATCCCAGAGGGGAAGTCGGAAGACCACTTGTACTACTACCAGTAAGCAATTATCTGTCCAACAGTCCTTTGTGAGGAAGATGAAATATGACAGCAATCATCTTTTTACAAAGCGAATAAATGAGGCCTTGACAGCTATGTTGGTGTTAGACGTGCATCCGGTATCCACCATTAGTTCAGTGGGACTTAGAGACTTGTTTGAAGTACTGTGTCCCCGGTATCAAATCCCATCTAGGTTCCACTCTCTAGGCAGGCAATACCGAGAATGTACACAGACATCAGAAAAAACGTCCTACAAAATGCGGTTGTATCCAGTGTCCACTTAACCACGGACATGTGGACAAGTGGAACAAGGTGGACTAAGGACTATATGACTGTAACAGCCCACTGGGTAGATGTATGGCCTCCCGAAGCAACACCAGTAGCAGCATCTCGCAAACACCAACTCGTTCCTAGGCTGGCTACGCTATGTATCACCGCTTTCTTTAAGAGGCACACAGCTGACAACCTCTTACGGAAACTGAGGAACATCATCACAGAATGGCTTACCCCAATTGGACTCTCCTGGGGATTTGCTATATCAGACAATGCCACCAATATTGTGCGAGCATTACATCCGGGCAAATTCCAGCATGTCCCATGTTTTGCACATACAATTAATTTGGTGGTGCAGATTTTTTTTTTAAATGACAGGGGTGTGCAGGAGATGCTGTCGGTGGCCCGAAAAATTGTGGGCCACTTTCGTCATTCTGGCACTGCGTGCCGAAGACTGGAGCGCCATCAAACACTCCTGAACCTGCCCCGCCATCAACTGAAGCAAGAGGTGGTAATGAGGTAGAATTTAACACTCTATATGCTTCAGAGGATGGAGGAGCAGCAAAAGGCCATTCAAGCCTATACATCCACCTACGATATAGGCAAAGGAGGGGTAATGCACCTGACTCAAGCGCAGTTGAGAATGATTTCCGTCTTGTGCAAGGTTCTCCAACCCATCGAACTTGCCACACGTGAAGTCAGTTCAGACACTGCCAGCTTTAGTCAGGTCATTCCCCTCATCAGGCTTTTGCAGAAGCAGCTGGATAAATTGAAGGAGGAGCTAAGACAGAGCGATTCCGCAAAGTATGTGGGACTTGTGGATGGAGCCCTTCATTCGCTTTGCCAGGATTCAAGGGTGGTCAATCTGTTGAAATCAGAGCACTAGATTTTGGTCACCGTGCTCGATCCTAGGTTTAAAGCCTACATTGTATCTCTCTTTCTAGCAGACACAATCGTGCAGAGGTGCAAGGACCTGCTGGTTAGTAAATTTTCAACTCAAGCAGAACGTGACCGGTCAACAGCTCCTCCTTCAATTTCTCCCACCACTGGGGCTGCAAGGAAAAGGATAAGATATCCTAGCCCACCTGCTGGCGGTGATGCAGGGCAGTTAGGAGCGAAAGCTGACATCTGGTCCGGACTGAATGACCTACCAACGATTACTGATATGTCTACTGTCACTGCATATGATTCTGTCACCATTGAAAGAATGGTGGAGGATTATATGAGTGACAGCATCCAAGTAGGCATATCAGACAGTCCGTATGTATACTGGCAGGAAAAAGAGGCAATTTGGAGGCCCTTGCACAAACTGGCTTTATTTTACCTAAGTTGCCTCCCCTCCAGTGTGTACTCCGAAAGAGTGTTTAGTGCAGCCGGTAACCTTGTCAGCGATCAGCGTAGGAGGTTACTTCCACTAAATGTGGAGAAGATGATGTTCATCAAAATGAATTATAAATTCCTCTGGGAAGACCTTTACCAGCAATTGCCTGCAGAAAGTACACAGGGACCTATGATGGTGGATTCCAGTGGGGCCGAATTAATACTCTGTGAGGAGGATGTACACAGTGAAAGGGGTGAGGAATCGGAGGATGAGGATGAGGTGGGCATCTTGCCTCTGTAGAGCCAGTTTGTGCAAGGAGAGATTGATTGCTTCTTTTTTGGTGGGGGGCCAAACAAACCAGTCATTTCAGCCACAGTCGTGTGGCAGACCCTGTTGCTGAAATGATTGGTTTGTTAAAGTGTGCATGTCCTGTTTATACAACATAAGGGTGGGTGGGAGGGCCCAAGGACAATTCCATTTTTCACCTCTTTTTCTTCTTTGCATCATGTGCTGTTTCGGGACTAGTTATTTTCTGTGCCATCCTGTTTGTAACTGCAGTGCCACTCCTAGATGGGCCAGGTGTTTGTGCCGCACACTTGTGTCGCTTAGCTTGTCCATCCAGTTACCTCATTGCAGCTCTTTTTCTTCTTTGCATCATGTGCTGTTAGGGGACTAGTTTTTTTGTGCCATCCTGTCTGTAACTGTAGTGCCACTCCTAGATGGGCCAGGTGTTTGTGCCGCACACTTGTGTCGCTTAGCTTGGCCATCCAGCTACCTAATTGCACCTCTTTTTCTTCTTTGCATCATGTGCTGTTTGGGGACTAGTTTTTGAATAGTGCCATCTTGTCTGCAACTGCAGTGCCACTCCTAGATGGGCCAGGTGTTTGTGCCGGCCACTTGGGTCGCTTAGCTTAGTCATACAGCCACCTTGGTGCAACTTTTAGGCCTAAAAACATTATTGTGAGGTGTTCAGTGTTCAGCATAGACTGGAAATGAGTGCAAATTAATGTTATTGAGGTTAATAATACAGTAGGAGCAAAATTACCCCCAAATTCTGTGATTTTAGCTGTTTTTATGTTTTTTTCAAAAATCATCCAGATCCAAAACTAAAACCAAAACCAAAACACGAAAGGGTGTTTTTGGCAAAACCAAGCCAAAACCAAAACACGAAAGTGGAATTAGAACCAAAACACAAAACACGAAAAGTGTACGCCACACACCTCTACTGGAAATGTCTCTGTATTGAAACATAAATATTGGTAAATGCATACACTCCCTTCTGTATTGTACAGCAGGATCATGACTGGGAAGAGGAAGATACAAGTGACAATTTTCACAACTGTCTGACTGTGGAAACTAATATCTATATTTAATTGCACAAATTTTGTTTTATTGAGGGTGTAATTTGTCTTAATATATCACCCTAAAGCATAGCATATAATTGCAATGGAGGATGTGCGCACAAGTAAATTAAATCTGTGCTGAATTTAAATGTCTAGGATTTAAATGCATACTGTATGAAGGTCAATCAAATCCTTATTAACAGCACTGACTACAGAAAATTAGGACTACAGTGTATAAAGAATTTTTTCAACACATTATTTAGATTATCCAAAATTCAAACATGCTATTACATTTTGCTTCCTTGTGTTGATAAAAATGTATACTCTATATTAAACAGTACCTTTTATGTTTATGTGGATTTGAAGATTACTCATTCTCTATGTCATCATTTGGATCCAAAATAACATTGCATTACAACTGTAGCTCAGAAAGTGAATATCAAACAATGTATATTCATGAACCACACAAATGAGCGATGCATAGAATATTAAAGACCTGTTTAGTATCAGCATATGGATGGACAGGTTGATCGGAATACAAATTGTGTGTGTGTGTGTGAGAGAGAGAGAGACTGACACTGTAACTGAATTCCAGATAAAGTATCGAGATTTATATTTTGTCCTTCATTCGAAGGTCTCAACTCAAGTTGCCTATTCCTCATTCTGCCACCTTGGGAAACTCAGATGCCCAAAAAGTGTATCACTTGATCTAACAAATGGTTATTACTACTGTATTTCATTTTGTTATGACAGTACTGTGCAGGGGCTCTGAGGTGGGCAGGTACTAATTACCTGGATATGACCCTTTTGGAGAGATCCAGCAGGGGCCTGGGACCGCTGCTGAGAGGGGCAAATATCCCGTTTTGCAAAAAACAGTGCCCCGTTTCGGCTCATCGCATAGTATTATCCATTTTTTTTACCTGTAGGAATGTGTGAACACACCGCCAGGATTTGGCTACTCCCCCTCCTGTACCTGGGACCCGCTGCTGAATCAATACCCATGATACTGCTTCCTTCCATGAAGAAGAGCGTATACGTGTCCCCTACCAAGGTAGCACCATACACTCTCTCAATGATGGTGGACTGGTTTTTATTACCAGATCTGGTAGATGAGGTAACTACGAGTAGTAGTGCAACAGTTGTATCATGTTAAAATAGAAATTAACCGAAACCAAAAGAATTTACAGTTATTCAACCTACTTTTTATTAAATTTTTTAACTATGAAAACATTTAATATTATCAGTTCATTCTAACAACAAATGATCTGAAAAATTTGTGTGTCAATTTCACTACGTTTTCTTTTCATTTTAATGAACCAATTTTGTCTAATGCAAAGTGCCTGCTTAGTTACTGCCTTTTTTGTACACCCATTACATATAATTTATGCCAAAGGTAATGTTGACTATTTCTAGTATGGAAAATAAAGATAAGCAACCATTGACAAGCCTGTCGCTGACTTGGACTTTATTGTCAGGAAAAAAAAAATATAGAAAGACTCTCTGCGTTATTGGTTTAGAAAAGTAAAAAACGTTAATTTATACCATCTGTCTTCAGATTAAAAAAAATCAGAAACAAACATGTAGACTATGGGTCTCAGCTGCCGCTGTCATATTACTTGTGATATTTATATTATGCGGATCCACAGAAGACAGAATATTTGCATAATTATTCAATATGTAAAGAGATCCAGAAGATACAGTGTCAGTTTAAATAAAATCCTGGAATGAAAAGTCGCCATCAAGATAGAAGAGGAAGAATTGGAAAAATGTCGGTTACACAGTGTTTCTTTTTTTTCCTGATTTTCTCAGTTTGAGTTCAGCATGGACAAAAATATGCATATTATTATTAGTGATGTGCACCTGAAATTTTTCGGGTTTTGTGTTTTGGTTTTGAGTTCGGTTCCGTGGCCGTGTTTTGGGTTCGAACGCGTTTTGGCAAAACCTCACCGAATTTTTTTTGTCGGATTCGGGTGTGATTTGGATTCGGGTGTTTTTTTCAAAAAACCCTAAAAAACAGCTTAAATCATAGAATTTGGGGGTCATTTTGATCCCATAGTATTATTAACCTCAATAACCATAATTTCCACTCATTTTCAGTCTATTCTGAACACCTCACACCTCACAATATTATTGTTAGTCCTAAAATTTGCACCGAGGTCACTGGATGGCTAAGCTAAGCGACACAAGTGGCCGACACAAACACCTGGCCCATCTAGGAGTGGCACTGCAGTGTCAGGCAGGATGGTACTTCAAAAAAATTGTCCCCAAACAGCACATGATGCAAAGAAAAAAAGAGGTGCACCAAGGTCGCTGTGTGACTAAGCTAAGCGACACAAGTGGCCGACACAAACACCTGGCCCATCTAGGAGTGGCACTGCAGTGTCAGACAGGATGGCACTTAAAAAAATAGTCCACAAACAGCACATGATGCAAAGAAAAAAAGAGCTGCACCAAAGTCGTTGTGTGACTAAGCTAAGCGACCCAAGTGGCCGACACAAACACCTGGCCCATCTAGGAGTGGCACTGCAGTGTCACGCAGGATGGCCCTTCAAAAAAATACTCCCCAAACAGCACATGACGCAAAGAAAAAAAGAGGCGCAATGAGGTAGCTGTGTGACGACTAAGCTAAGCGACCCTAGTGGCCGACAGAAACACCTGGCCCATCTAGGAGTGGCACTGCAGTGTGACGCAGGATGGCCCTTCCAAAAAATACTTCCCAAACAGCACATGACGCAAAGAAAAAAAGAGGCGCAATGAGGTAGCTGTGTGACGACTAAGCTAAGCGACCCTAGTGGCCGACACAAACACCTGGCCCATCTAGGAGTGGCACTGCAGTGTCAGACAGGATGGCACTTAAAAAAATAGTCCCCAAACAGCACATGATGCAAAGAAAAAAAGAGCTGCACCAAAGTCGTTGTGTGACTAAGCTAAGCGACACAAGTGGCCGACACAAACACCTGGCCCATCTAGGAGTGGCACTGCAGTGTCACGCAGGATGGCCCTTCAAAAAAATACTCCCCAAACAGCACATGACGCAAAGAAAAAAAGAGGCGCAATGAGGTAGCTGTGTGACGACTAAGCTAAGCGACCCTAGTGGCCGACACAAACACCTGGCCCATCTAGGAGTGGCACTGCAGTGTCAGACAGGATGGCACTTAAAAAAATACTCCCCAAACAGCACATGACGCAAAGAAAAATGAAAGAAAAAAGAGGTGCAAGATGGAATTGTCCTTGGGCCCTCCCACCCACCCTTATGTTATAAAAACAGGACATGCACACTTTAACGAACCCATCATTTCAACGACAGGGTCTGCCACACGACTGTGACTGAAATGAGTGGTTGGTTTGGGCCCCCACCAAAAAAGAAGCAATCAATCTCTCCTTGCACAAACTGGCTCTACAGAGGCAAGATGTCCACCTCATCATCATTGTCCGATTCATCACCCCTTTCACTGTGTACATCCCCCTCCTCACAGATTATTAATTCGTCCCCACTTGAATCCACCATCTCAGGTCCCCGTGTACTTTCTGAAGGCAATTGCTGCTGGTGAATGTCTCCATGGAGGAATTGATTATAATTCATTTTAATGAACATCATCTTCTCCACATTTTCTGGAAGTAACCTCGTACGCCGATTGCTGACAAGGTGAGCGGCGGCACTAAACACTCTTTCGGAGTACACACTGGAGCAGGGCCGGACTGGGACTAAAAATAGGCCCTGGCATTTTTGAAGCACACAGGCCCACCTTTGTGACTCCTCCTCTTACTATTCCTGACTCCTCCCACTTATTAGTCTATGCTCTTACAAATATAATTAATATTCTAACAACATACAAACGTACATCATTTTCTATTAAAATACACAGAACCTGTGGTTGAAGTGGAAATTTTTAAGTGGGGGTATGTAAATGTGAAGTTTGTAAATAAGCGCGCACCGAAGGCGCGCGCGCTCCGGAAAAGGGGGCGTGGTCACTCAAAAGGGGGCGTGTCCTTCAGTGTAGTTTATCACACCATACACCCCTTATACGCATTATGCACCACAGTAGTAGGACCCCTTATACTATCTAGTACTGGTGCCTCTTTCACATTATACCACACAGTATGAGCCAAAATTCACATTATAGCACCCAGTATGAGCCGAAATTTACATTATAGCACCCAGTATGAGCCGAAATTTACATTATATGCCCCCAATAGTGCAGTGCCAGATCCACAATTGCCCCCACAGTGCCAGGTATACAAATGCCCCCACAGTGCCAGGTATACAAATGCCCCCACAGTGCCAGGTAAACAATTGCCCCCACAGTGCCAGGTATACAATTGCCCCCACAGTGCCAGGTATACAAATGCCCCCACAGTGCCAGGTAAACAATTGCCCCCACAGTGCCAGGTATACAATTGCCCCCACAGTGTCAGGTATACAAATGCCCCCACAGTGCCAGGTAAACAATTGCCCCCACAGTGCCAGGTATACAATTGCCCCCACAGTGCCAGGTATACAATTGCCCCCACAGTGCCAGGTATACAATTGCCCCCACAGTGCCAGGTATACAAATGCCCCCACAGTGCCAGGTAAACAATTGCCCCCACAGTGCCAGGTATACAATTGCCCCCACAGTGCCAGGTATACAATTGCCCCCACAGTGTCAGATATGCAGTCCGGCCCTGCACTGGAGGGAGGGCAACTTAGGTAGAATAAAGCCAGTTTGTGCAAGGGCCTCCAAATTGCCTCTTTTTCCTGCCAGTATACGTACGGATTGTCTGACGTGCCTACTTGGATGCGGTCACTCATATAATCCTCCACCATTCTTTCAATGGTGAGAGAATCATATGCAGTGACAGTAGACAACATGTCAGTAATCTTTGGCAGGTCCTTCAGTCCGGACCAGATGTCAGCATCAGCAGTCGCTCCAGACTGCCCTGCATCACCGGCAGCGGGTGGGCTCGGAATTCGTAGCCTTTTCCTCGCCCCCCCAGTTGCGGGAGAATGTGAAGGAGGAGATGTTGACGGGTCGCGTTCTGCTTGACTTGACAATTTTCTCACCAGCAGTTCTTTGAACCTCTGCAGACTTGTGTCTGCTAGAAAGAGAGATCCAACGTAGGTTTTAAATCTAGGATCGAGCACGGTGGCCAAAATGTAGTGCTCTGATTTCAACAGATTGACCACCCGTGAATTCTGGTTAAGCGAATGAAGGGCTCCATCCACAAGTCCCACATGCCTAGCGGAATCGCTCTGTTTTAGCTCCTCCTTTAATGCCTCCAGCTTCTTCTGCAAAAGCCTGATGAGGGGAATGACCTGACTCAGGCTGGCAGTGTCTGAACTGACTTCACGTGTGGCAAGTTCAAAAGGTTGCAGAACCTTGCACAACGTTGAAATCATTCTCCACTGCGCTTGAGACAGGTGCATTCCACCTCCTTTGCCTATATCGTGGCCAGATGTATAGGCTTGAATGGCCTTTTGCTGCTCCTCCATCCTCTGAAGCATATAGAGGGTTGAATTCCACCTCGTTACCACCTCTTGCTTCAGATGATGGCAGGGCAGGTTCATGTGTTTTTGGTGGTGCTCCAGTCTTCTGTACGCGGTGCCTGTACGCCGAAAGTGGCCCGCAATTCTTCTGGCCACCGACAGCATCTCTTGCACGCCCCTGTCATTTTTTAAATAATTCTGCACCACCAAATTCAAGGTATGTGCAAAACATGGGACGTGATGGAATTTGCCCAGATGTAATGCACGCACAATATTGCTGGCATTGTCCGATGCCACAAATCCCCAGGAGAGTCCAATTGGGGTAAGCCATTCTGCGATGATCTTCCTCAGTTGCCGTAAGAGGTTTTCAGCTGTGTGCATATTCTGGAAAGCGGTGATACAAAGCGAAGCCTGCCTAGGAACGAGTTGGCGTTTGCGAGATGCTGCTACTGGTGCCGCCACTGCTGTTCTTGCAGCGGGAGGCAATACATCTACCCAGTGGGCTGTCACAGTCATGTAGTCCTGAGTCTGCCCTGCTCCACTTGTCCACATGTCCGTGGTTAAGTGGACATTGGGTACAACTGCATTTTTTAGGACACTGGTGAGTCTTTTTCTGACATCCGTGTACATTCTCGGTATCGCCTGCCTAGAGAAGTGGAACCTAGATGGTATTTGGTAACGGGGGCACACTACCTCAAGCAATTGTCTAGTTCCCTGTGAACTAACGGCGGATACTGGACGAACGTCTAATACCAACATAGTTGTGAAGGCCTCAGTTATCCGCTTTGCAACAGGATGACTGCTGTGATATTTCATCTTCCTTGCAAAGGACTGTTGGACAGTCAATTGCTTACTGGAAGTAGTACAAGTGGTCTTCCGACTTCCCCTCTGGGAAGACGATCGACTCCCAGCAGCAACAACAGCAGCGCCAGCAGCAGTAGGCGTTACACTCAAGGATGCATCGGAGGAATCCCAGGCAGGAGAGGACTCGTCAGACTTGCCAGTGACATGGCCTGCAGGACTATTGGCTTTCCTGGGTAAGGAGGAAATTGACACTGAGGGAGTTGGTGGTGTGGTTTGCGCGAGCTTGGTTACAAGAGGAAGGGATTTACTGGTCAGTGGACTGCTTCCGCTGTCGCCCAAAGTTTTTGAACTTGTCACTGACTTATTATGAATGCGCTGCAGGTGACGTATAAGGGAGGATGTTCCGAGGTGGTTAACGTCCTTACCCCTACTTATTACAGCTTGACAAAGGCAACACACGGCTTGACACCAGTTGTCCGCATTTCTGTTGAAATAATTCCACACCGAAGAGCTGATTTATTTTGTATTTTGACCAGGCATGTCAATGGCCATATTCCTCCCACGGACAACAGGTGTCTCCCCGGGTGCCTGACTTAAACAAACCACCTCACCATCAGAATCCTCCTTGTCAATTTCCTCCCCAGCGCCAGCAACACCCATATCCTCATCCTGGTGTACTTCAACAGTGACATCTTCAATTTGACTATCAGGAACTGGACTGCGGGTGCTCCTTCCAGCACTTGCAGGGGGCGTGCAAATGGTGGAAGGCGCAAGCTCTTCCCGTCCAGTGTTGGGAAGGTCAGGCATCGCAACCGACACAATTGGACTCTCCTTTGGGATTTTGGATTTCGAAGAACGCACAGTTCTTTGCTGTGCTTTTGCCGCAAGTATTTTCTTTTTTCTAGCGAGAGGATGAGTGCTTCCATCCTCATGTGAAGCTGAACCACTAGCCATGAACATAGGCCAGGGCCTCAGCCGTTCCTTGCCACTCCGTGTCGTAAATGGCATATTGGCAAGTTTACGCTTCTCCTCAGATGCTTTTAATTTTGATTTTTGGGTCATTTTTTTACTGATCTTTTGTGTTTTGGATTTTACATGCTCTGTACTATGACATTGGGCATCGGCCTTGGCAGACGACGTTGATGGCATTTCATCGTCTCGGCCATGACTAGTGGCAGCAGCTTCATCACAAGGTGGAAGTGGATCTTGATCTTTCCCTATTTTTTTAACCTCCACATTTTTGTTCTCCATATTTTAATGCGCACAACTAAAAGCCACCACAGGTATACAATGTAGATGGATGGATAGTATAGTATTATATTACTTATGGAGGACGAGTGACTGATGACACAGAGGTAGGTACAGCCGTGGCCTACCGTACTGCTATATATATATATATATATATATATATATAATATACTGTATAATAATAACAACGGACCTGGTGGACACTGTCAGCAGACTGCTAAACTAGTATGAAGAAAAAAAAACCCACCACAGGTAGGTATACAATGTAAATGGATGGATAGTAAGTATAGTATTATATTACTTATGGACGACGAGTGCACTGATGACACAGAGGTAGGTACAGCCGTGGCCTACCGTACTGCTTATATATATATAATATACTGTATATAACGGACCTGGTGGACACTGTCAGCAGACTGCTAAACTAGTATGAAGAAAAAAAAAACCACCACAGTTAGGTATACAATGTAGATGGATGGATAGTATAGTATTATATTACTTATGGACGACGAGTGCACTGACGACACAGAGGTAGGTACAGCCGTGGCCTACCGTACTGCTTATATATATAATATACTGTATATAACGGACCTGGTGGACACTGTCAGCAGACTGCTAAACTAGTATGAAGAAAAAAAAACCACCACAGGTAGGTATACAATACAATGTAGATGGATGGATAGTAAGTATAGTATTATATTACTTATGGACGACGAGTGCACTGACGGCACAGAGGTAGGTACAGCCGTGGCCTACTGTACTGCTTATATATATAATATACTGTATATAACGGACCTGGTGGACACTGTCAGCAGACTGCTAAACTAGTATGAAGAAGAAAAAAAAACACCACAGGTAGTTATACAATGTAGATGGATGGATAGTAAGTATAGTATTATATTACTTATGGACGACGAGTGCACTGACGACACAGAGGTAGGTACAGCCGTGGCCTACCGTACTGCTTATATATATAATATATTGTATATAACAGACCTGGTGGACACTGTCAGCAGACTGCTAAACTAGTATAAAGAAAAAAAAACCCACCACAGGTAGGTATACAATGTAGATGGATGGATAGTATAGTATTATATTACTTATGGACGACGAGTGCACTGACGACACAGAGGTAGGTACAGCCGTGGCCTACCGTACTGCTTATATATATAATATACTGTATATAACGGACCTGGTGGACACTGTCAGCAGACTGCTAAACTAGTATGAAGAAAAAAAAAACCACCACAGGTAGGTATACAATACAATGTAGATGGATGGATAGTAAGTAAAGTATTATATTACTTATGGACGACGACTGCACTGACGACACAGAGGTAGGTACAGCCGTGGCCTACCGTACTGCTTATATATATAATATACTGTATATAACGGACCTGGTGGACACTGTCAGCAGACTGCTAAACTAGTATGAAGAAGAAGAAAAAACACCACAGGAGTGTTTTTCAGGCAGACAAACGTATACTGGACTGGTGGTCACTGTCAGCAAAACTGTGCACTGTACTCCTGCTATAACTGCTCCCCAGTCCCCAAAATTAGGCAGTGTGAGCAGTGCACTCAGCACAGATATATCATGCAGCAGTGCAGCACACTGAGCACAGATATGGTGGAGCTTTTTTTTCAGGCAGAGAAACAAAGGATTAAACTAACTCACTGGTGGTAAACCCTGCACTGTACTCCCTAACAGCTACTCCCCGTACCCAATCCTCCCCACAATTATAACTAAGTCACTCAGTTTACTCTGTTCTTTTCTAATATAACGGAGAGGACGACAGCCACGTCCTCTCCCTCAATGCCACTTCCTCTTCTAATATAACGGAGAGGACGCCAGCCACGTCCTCTCCCTCAATCTCAATGCACGTGTGAAAATGGCGGCGACGCGCGGCTCCTTATATAGAATCTCGCGAGAATCGAGAATCCGACAGCGGGATGATGACGTTCGGGTGCGCTCGGGTTAACCGAGCAAGGCGGGAGGATCCGAGTCGCTCGGACCCGTGTAAAAAAAAAGGTGAAGTTCGGGCGGGTCGGATCCCAAGGATCCGAACCCGCTCATCACTAATTATTATTACTGTATTGCAAGCATGCTGCATGGTACATGGCTATCTAATCATTGGATCTAAGGCCAGTAATAGGCTTCCACTACTTTTTATGTGAACCCTAAATTGTTAGAGAACTTTAATACACTTTCTCTAACGTCCTAGAGGATGCTGGGGACTCCGTAAGGACCATGGGGATAGACGGGCTCCGCAGGAGAAATGGGCACTTTAAGAAAGAATTTAGTTCCTGGTGTGCACTGGCTCCTCCCTCTATGCCCCTCCTCCAGACCTCAGTTTGATACTGTGCCCAGACGAGCTGGGTGCTTTTCAGTGAGCTCTCCTGAGTTTACTGATAGAAAGTATTTTGTTAGGTTTTTTATTTTCATGGAGCTCTGCTGGCAACGGTATCCGTTCAGATGGTCGACCATGTTATGGTCGACAGTCAATAGGTCGACCACTATTGGTCGACATTGACATGGTCGACATGGACACATGGTCGACACATGAAAATGGTCGACACATGAAAGGTCGATACGTGAAAAGGTCGACATGAGTTTTTTTACTTTTTTTTTCTTTTGGGGAACTTTTCCATACTTTGCGATCCACGTGGACTACGATTGGAACGGTAATCTGTGCCGAGCGAAGCGGTAGCGGAGCGAAGGCACCATGCCTGAAGCATGGCGAGCGAAGCGAGCCATGCGAGGGGACGCTGTGCACTAATTGGGGTTCCCAGTCACTTTACGCAAAAAACAACACCAAAAAAGTAAAAAACTCATGTCGACCTTTTCATGGGTCGACCTTTCATGTGTCGACCATTTTCACGTGTCGACCATGTGTCCATGTCGACCATGTCAATGTCGACCAACAGTGGTCGACCTAATGACTGTTGACCATAACATGGTCGACCATTCATACCGGAACCGCTGGCAACAGACTCCCTGCATCGAGGGACTGAGGGGAGAGAAGCAGCCCTACTCTCTGAAGCTAGGTCCTGCTTCTTAGGCTACTGGACACCATTAGCTCCAGAGGGATTGGTACGCAGGATCTCACCCTCGCTGTCCGTCCCAGAGCCGCGCCGCCGTCCCCCTCGCAGAGCCAGAAGATAGAAGCCGGGTGAGTATGAGAAGAAAAGAAGACTTCACAGGCGGCAGAAGACTTCATGATCTTCACTAGAGGTAACACACAGCACTGCAGTTGTGCGCCATTGCTCCACACACCTCACATACTCCGGTCACTGTAAGGGTGCAGGGCATTTGGGACCTCATATTGGCAAAAAGAACACATATATACTAGTGTTGAGCGGGTTCGGTTTCTCGGAAACCGAAACCCCCCGAACTTCACCCTTTTTACACGGGTCCGAGCCATACTCGGATTCTCCCGTATGGCTCGGGTAACCCGAGCGCGCCCGAACGTCATCATCCCGCTGTCGGATTCTCGTGAGATTCGGATTCTATATAAGCAGCCGCGCGTCGCCGCCATTTTCACTCGTGCATTGGAAATGTTAGGGAGAGGACGTGGCTGGCGTCCTCTCCGTTTATGTTGATGCATTGCAAATATTTTGTGCTTGCTTATTACTTAATTGTGGGGACTGGGGAGCAGCTGTATATAGGAGGAGCACAGTGCAGAGTTTTGCGGACAGTGACCACCAGTAATACGTTGTCTGCCTGAAAAACACTCCATATCTGTGCTCAGTGTGCTGCATATATCTGTGCTCACACTGCTTAATTGTGGGGACTGGGGAGCAGCTGTATTATATAGCAGGAGTACAGTGCAGAGTTTTGCTGACAGTGACCACCAGTATACGTTGTCTGCCTGAAAAACACTCCATATCTGTGCTCAGTGTGCTGCTTTATTGTGGGGACTGGGGACCACCAGTATAATATTATATAGGAGGAGTACAGTGCAGAGTTTTGCTGACCAGTGACCACCAGTATATAATATATAGCATTACGGTACAATAGGCCACTGCTGTACCTACCTCTGTGTCGTCATTAAGTATACTATCCATCTAGATTCTATACCTGTGGTGCATTTCAGTTGTGCAGTTTGCTGACACAGTGACCACCAGTATATATAGCAGTACGGTACGGAAGGCCACTGCTGTACCTACCTCTGTGTCGTCATTAAGTATACTATCCATCTACATTCTATACCTGTGGTGCTCTTTAGTTTTGCAGTTTGCTGACACAGTGACCACCAGTATACTATATATAGCAGTACGGTACGGAAGGCCACTGCTGTACCTACCTCTGTGTCGTCATTAAGTATACTATCCATCTACATTCTATACCTGTGGTGCATTTTAGTTTTGCAGTTTGCTGACACAGTGACCACCAGTATACTATATATAGCAGTACGGTACGGAAGGCCACTGCTGTACCTACCTCGGTGTCATCATTAAGTATACTATCCATCTACATTCTATACCTGTGGTGCATTTTAGTTTTGCAGTTTGCTGACACAGTGACCACCAGTATACTATATATAGCAGTACGGTACGGAAGGCCACTGCTGTACCTACCTCTGTGTCGTCATTAAGTATACTATCCATCTACATTCTATACCTGTGGTGCATTTTAGTTTTGCAGTTTGCAGACACAGTGACCACCAGTATACTATATATAGCAGTACGGTACGGAAGGCCACTGCTGTACCTACCTCTGTGTCGTCAAGTTTACTATCAATCCATACCTGTGGTGCATTTCAGTTTTGCACAGTTTGCTGACCACCAGTATATAATATATAGCATTACGGTACAGTAGGCCACTGCTCTACCTACCTCTGTGTCGTCAAGTATACTAGCTTAGTCACACAGCGACCTTGGTGCGCCTCTTTTTTTCTTTGCATCATGTGCTGTTTGGGGACAATTTTTTTGAAGTGCCATCCTGTCTGACACTGCAGTGCCACTCCTAGATGGGCCAGGTGTTTGTGTCGGCCACTTGTGTCGCTAAGCTTAGTCACACAGCGACCTTGGTGCGCCTCTTTTTTTTTTTTGCATCATGTGCTGTTTGGGGACTATTTTTTTGAAGTGCCATCCTGCCTGACACTGCAGTGCCACTCCTAGATGGGCCAGGTGTTTGTGTCGGCCACTTGTGTCGCTTATCTTAGTCACACAGCGACCTTGGTGCGTCTCTTTTTTTCTTTGCATCATGTGCTGTTTGGGGACTATTTTTTTGAAGTGCCATCCTGTCTGACACTGCAGTGCCACTCCTAGATGGGCCAGGTGTTTGTGTCGGCCACTTGTGTCGCTTAGCTTAGTCACACAGCGACCTTGGTGCGCCTCTTTTTTCTTTGCATCATGTGCTGTTTGGGGACTATTTTTTTGAAGTGCCATCCTGTCTGACACTGCAGTGCCACTCCTAGATGGGCCAAGTGTTTGTGTCGGCCACTTGTGTCGCTTAGCTTAGTCACACAGCGACCTTGGTGCGTCTCTTTTTTTATTTGCATCATGTGCTGTTTGGGGACAATTTTTTTGAAGTGCCATCCTGCCTGACACTTCAGTGCCACTCCTAGATGGGCCAGGTGTTTGTGTCGGCCACTTGTGTCGCTTAGCTTAGCCATCCAGCGACCTCGGTGCAAATTTTAGGACTAAAAATAATATTGTGAGGTGTGAGGTGTTCAGAATAGAATGGAAATGAGTGGAAATTATGGTTATTGTGGTTAATAATACTATGGGATCAAAATAACCCCCAAATTCTATGATTTAAGCTGTTTTTTTAGGGTTTTTTGAAAAAAACACCCGAATCCAAAACACACCCGAATCCGACAAAAAAATTTCGGTGAGGTTTTGCCAAAACGCGTCCAAATCCAAAACACGGCCGCCGAACCGAATCCAAAACCAAAACACAAAACCCGAAAAATGTCCAGTGCAGATCACTAATATATACAGCTGGGCACTGTATATATGTATGAGCCCCCGCCAAAATTACAGTTTAAGCGGGACAGAAGCCCGCCGCCGAGGGGGCGGGGCTTCTACATCAGCACTCACCAGCGCCACCAGCGCCATTTTTTCTCCACAGCACCGCTGAGAGGAAGCTCCCCGGGCTCTCCCCTGCTGATACACGGTAGAAGAGGGTTGAAAAGAGAGGGGGGGGGGGGCACATAATTAGGCGCAAAAACTATAACATACAGCAGCTACCTGGTTAACATTAAGTTACTGTGTTATTCCTGGGATATTATAGCGCTGAGGTGTGTCCTGGCATACTCTCTCTCTGTCTCTCCAAAGGGCCTGGTGGGGGAACTGTCTTCAGAAAGGACATTCCCTGTGTGTGTGTGGTGTGTCGGTACGCTTGTGTCGACATGTCTGATGAGGAAGGCTATGTGGGAGAGGAGCGGGAACAAATGAATGTGGTGTCTCCGCCGACGGCGCCGACACCTGATTGGATTGTTATGTGGAAGGTTTTAAATGATAATGTTAATTCCTTGCATAAAAGATTAGACAAGGCTGATGCATTGGGGTCTCAACCCATGCCTGACCCTATATCGCAGGGACCGTCAGGGTCTCATAAGCGCCCACTATCCCAAATTGTTGACACAGATACCGACACGGATTCTGACTCCAGTGTCGATTACGATGATGCAAAGTTACAGCCAAAATTGGCTAAATCCCTTCGATATATGATTATAGCAATAAAGGAGGTTTTGCACATCACAGAGGAAACCCCTGTCCCTGACACGAGGGTGTATATGTATAAGGGAAAGAAGCCTAAGGTAACTTTTCCCCCCTCACACGAACTGAATGAGTTATGTGAAAAAGCTTGGGAATCTCCAGATAAAAAACTGCAGATTTCTAAACGGATTCTTATGGCGTATCCTTTCCCGCCAACGGATAGGTTACGATGGGAATCCTCCCCTAGGGTGGACAAAGCTTTAACACGCTTATCCAAAAAGGTAGCCCTGCCGTCCCAGGATACGGCTACCCTCAAAGATGCTGCTGATCGCAAACAGGAGGTTACCCTGAAGTCCATTTATACACATTCGGGTACCTTACTGAGACCGGCAATTGCGTCGGCCTGGGTGTGTAGTGCTGTAGCGGCATGGACGGATACCTTATCTGAGGAATTGGATACCCTAGATAAGTGTCAAAGTCAGAAAAATATCACGCTACACACTGCCATATTTGCACCTCATGCGTGTCCCCGCTGCGCGTACATGAGCTCTCCCGTGCGTGCGCATACTCGCTGTTGCGTGCACCCGCGGGCGCACGGTATGCGCATTTACGGTAGAGTTTGTATACGTCTAGCGTGCGACTCAATCGTAACATATTTTAACCATATAATGTATTTTGTAGATTATGGTCCCTTTGATAGAATCTGAAAGTTTAGTTAATGTAGCATGTTCATAGACAAAGAGATCCCTCTTTGTTTGATACGAAGGGTCAGACAGGGGTTATACAGTGGTGTTTAGTATCCATCGGAAGAGTATTTAATTAGCAATATTCCGGTGTTGGTTTGAAGCGGATTAATCGCTCGTGCGAATAGTTATGGACATAAGAAGTTTATGAACATTTACTGTATTTGCACTTTATTACCCATGCGGCGGGAAACCCAGTTTCCCACCCACCTGAGCAGTTAGGAATAGTCACAGCCCACCTGTATGAATCAACCTTTTGTTATAATGCGAAGACGAATTCCTGTGTCCAATGAACAATAAGAATATAGGGACCATTGTACTGTATAGTGTGTAGTGTATAAAAGGACAAGCCGATCTGGGCCAGCTCTCTACTCTCTTCAACGGTTCTCATTGCTGATAATCGGGAGCTGGACATCCAGAAGGCGCATGCGATTGTTTTCCTTTGTGCGTAAGTTTCTCTGCAATCATATTGTCTTTATTGTTATAAGCCATTCTCTCTCGTTCTCTCTCACTTTCTCTCTCTCTCTCTCTCTCTCTCCTTCCCCCTTTAAAAGTAATTGTATCTTTATTGTATTTTATGTGTAGTTACCTGGTTAGATATTCTATGTTATTTTGGTAGTGTATAACTTGTACTGTATTATTCTTTTGCGATTGAACGTTCATTCATTTCCTTAAAAAAGGCGTTAGACCCTTAGACCGGTATTTGAGTGTTTATTATATTGCTAAGGGGTTCTCAGAGCGTCACATACGCTCATACAGCTTTTAAACTAACAAGGTTACACTGTGTTGCATTTACACCTTATCACTGCACAAGGGTTTACAGTATAAGTATATTGTTTATGGTATAGTTATAAAGGTTTAACACTGTGAGCGTCTGCGCCGCTCGTGATCTCCTCGTGGTCTCGAGCGTCCGCTACGCTGATAGCGTAGCATTACGGTAGTCGCTCACCTATAGTGTGCCCGATACCAACAGCGTATTCTCGCGAGCGTTTGTGTCGCTCGAGCGGCTCGCTCCCGATACAGCGTCCGCTACGCTAAGGGCGTACTCTTACGGTATTCCATACGTCAATTGCATACTGTGTTCTTTAACCTTTTAGAGTGTTTTAAATAAGATAAATATTAGGCTTTATCAATTGGCGGCTCGTCCGTCCTTCACATATCTGCACTAGGTAATTTCAGCAGACATTATCGGTCAGCAAAGGGCGGGAGGTAATATTCCTCGTAGTGCTGACCAGATAAGCGTCTGCTTCGCTTAGTAAAGGGTGCTGAAGGAATCCGGAAACGGAGGTAGGAACAATACGCTAGTGTCTTTTAAAACTGTTTTTTTTTTCTGTTCTGTCTTGCGTACGCACGCACGCACGCATACATCTGCATTTCTTTTCATCAGTGTATTTTCACATATCACTCTCCTGTTTGCCATTTCACAATTGATAACGTGCTAAGAAAGATTTGTTGCTATTAGTAGTTAAAAGAGTAAAAGTAATACATTAAGGGGTAATTTGTAAAACACGCACACAGCTTTGCCTAAGATACAAGGAGAGACCTGTGTGGTGCTCGGTAGATGAATACAATTAAAGATCATCTACATTGATAAACGTGTTAATTGTATTTCTGTGGACATATCTGGCTGGCATACACGTGTTTCTAACAAAAGGGTGAGACTAGTGTACGCAACACAAAGGCCGACGCACGTAGCGTATATTACGCAACGGAGCGTCCGGGTACGCCCACATAAGTCAAATCACACGATAGTATTATTTTTAACAGGCGAAAAGGAGGCAACGCGATAAATAGCGCAAGTCAATTTTTGTGTCCGAAATTTTAAGCTAATAGATCCTTCTCCAATTTGCGACTCATCTGGTCTAGATTGTTTACTGAATGAAAGGAATTTCTGCGCAGAAATAAAATTAAAGTGTACATGTGGTGAGTGTTTGTATATATAAGTTTCTACAATTTTGGGTTGAACCACAAGAAGTCGAGTTCTCGTGAGGTACATACATGTAAGTGACGTGCATGGTGGCTTGGGAGGCATCCCTTGTTAAACATAAATTTGAGCATTAGAGTATAGCAGACCAGGAGGTCTACTGTAGCACAGACCAGGAGGTCCGGAACAGACCAGGAGGTCTAGGTACAGCAGACTAAGAAGTCCGCTATAGAGCACAACACCAGGAAGGGTTGGTGCGGAACCCATATAGGCCATTAAAGCTCTGGCTGAAGGAATTCGCAGCCGTAATTTTCGATTCCACTGGTCGCTCCGCACATAAGATTAGTTGCTTATGTGCAGAACGATTGTACCGCACGTAATTGTGTGCATTAGTTAGTAACCTGACCAGTACCATTTGCGTACGAAAGGGGTCATAAATGCTATTTGTACACTCTAACGTGATTTGTGTAATTTTTTTTATTTAAGGGAGGTTCGCTGGTCACTCGGGAACTATCCAACAACCGATACTTGCTGGGGACTGGTAGGTCCAACACGCCCCAGTAAGTAAAGGTTCATAGGGGCCCTAGGTTGGGTACAGCAGCTCTGAATCAGTGATTGCAGTACTGGCCAACGTGGGCGAGGAGTGAGTGGAGTACTCGGTAAACTTCGCCGCCGGCCTGCCCCGGACATCTTGGTTTTTGTAAGGGTTCGCTGAAGACCCTGATTTGAAGGTCAGAGGTAGTGAAAGCAACACCTGCAAGTATGGGGGCCAGTTGTTCAGGTAGGGGGCGATCAATCTCGGTTCAGGTTGATTCAGTAAACCGGCCAATCGGGTCGGCAAGGTATGTAATGTGTGAAAAATACGGTTCACACACAGAGGTTTTATGTGATGAATGGGAAAGGATGACTGTGCATGACGGGGAAAAGTTTCCCCGGGTAGGTAGTTTTAGCCCAGATGTGTTACAAAATCTAAGGAGAAGGATATGTCTCATTAAATCAACAAAGAGACGGATCAAACATTATGACTACTTACAGTTATGGCAACAGGAGGGTGAAATACAGAGAGGATTGGCTCAGGCGGCTGGATCTAACCCTATCAGGAAACTGATAGCTACGGCACCACCGCCACCTTACATAACGGGAGAGAAGTTGGTTGCAGAGAATGACGCACTAATGTGTAATAAACAGGCACTTAGTAACTGTATAAATGTTAAGGATAATATGAATAAGATGAGTAATGCAAATATTAACCCGTGCAAGTTGTACCCTGTTTTAAACTTTCCCCAGGAGTGTGATCAAGAGGACGAGTCAACAACACTGTCGGCACTCTCTCTAGCAGCCACCATATCAGAAACAGCAGTGGGCACGACCCAACCCGTAAGATTAGTATCCAAGGCCCCTAGCGGAGGGACAGGTGAGGTCGTATCAACGGGTAAGTACGGCACCATACACTATGCTGAAACCATTTCACCACAAGCTGTAGAATCTACTCAGAATGATGTTATTAGACTTAATCCCGTTAGGGTAATAGCAGTGCCAAATGGGAAAACGGATACTTCAGGAGTTACTCCTGTCAGAAACATTGCCATGCACTGCCCATTTTCCGGAATGGAATTAAGAGCAATAGTGTCTGAATTCCCTGATCCTAGGAAGGATCTAGTTGCTAGCCAGAAATACATTAGAGATCTAGGGAATACTGTAGAGCCCAATAACAAAGACTGGCAGATATTGCTGAGGGCATGTTTACCCTCCAATGTCAACTCAGCACAATTCTTAGCTGACTGTAAATTAGATGAAGATGTACCCCTTACGGATGTGTACAACCAAGAAAATGTAAAGAGGATAAATTTACAGTTAAAAGAGTATTTTCCAGCTGTAGTTAAATGGAACAAAATTTTCTCCATTAAACAAAAAGAGTCAGAAACAGCTGCTGAGTATTTTCATAGGGCACTACTGGAAATGGCTAAATACACAGGCATAGAAGACATTAAGACAAACGCCAATCATAGAGAAGTAGCAGTATCTGTGTTAATGGATGGTTTAAAGGAGGTATTGAGGACAAGGGTACAGACCACGCAACCATGTTGGCGAGGTCTGTCGGTGGCTACTTGAGAGAGGCTGCTATTGATCACGATCGAAATATCACCAGACACAGGGAGTCACAAAGTGATAAGTTAATGGCCGTAAGTATACAGGCCCTGACCACAAGGCAACCTTTGTATAAATCTCCAAACCCTGTGGGTAAGTCAAATGTGGTAACTTGTTATTCCTGTCATAGAGAGGGACATTTTGCACGAGACTGTAGAGTGAAAAACACACAAAAATCATATCAACCCCCTAGACAACGACATGACACACGAAATTGGGATCAGGGACCGCAGAGACGGAGTCATGAGCCACATGCAGGGGAAACAAAAAGGTATCCCTCAAAAAGAGACTGGCAAGTCTCTGGTAGTTCCCATTTACCCCCTTCTCAAGTAGTTGCTGCCAGCACTATTCAGGGAGGTCACCATACCCAATAGGGGTGTGGCCACACCTGTAATCTGCAGCCAGTGAAATTGATTGCAAGCCTTGGAAGTGAACCCGAGGTCACAATCGATGTAGCTGGTAAATCATTAAACTTCCTTGTAGATACGGGGGCGGCCAAATCAGTGATAAATTCGACAGTGGGCATGAGAACCACTGGTAAGACAATTCCAGCCATGGGAGTAACGGGAGTAGTCCAGCACTACCCTGTTAGCAAACCAGCAGAGATTACAATAGGGCCTTTGCATACCAAGCATTCCTTTTTGCTGGCGGCATCGGCACCGACTAATCTCCTGGGAAGAGATTTATTGTGTAAAATGGGGTGCGTCATTTATTGTACTCCTGAAGGTGTATTCTTAGACATACCTGAGAATCACGCTCAGGAAGTGCGAGACATGCTAGACTCCCCATCAAAACTAATGTCACATACTGTTATGATAAATAGGAATCCATCCCAGGTAGAAGAAATGACATCCCAAATACCAGAGTCACTTTGGACTAAAGATGGACAAGACACTGGATTAATGGCAAACGTAGCTCCAGTAGTTGTGCAAGTAAAAGATGGCAGGATAGCTCCAAAAATCCCACAATACCCTCTGAAGCCAGAGGTGAAGTTAGGAGTATACCCCGTAATAGAGCGCTTGCTACAACAGGGCATTCTGGTAAGAACATCCAGCACTGCCAATAGTCCCATCTTCCCTGTGAAAAAGAGTGGGGGGAGGGGTTACAGGCTATTACATGATCTAAGGGGGATTAACAAAATAGTTGAGAGTCAGTTCCCCGTAGTGCCAAATCCAGCTGTCATCCTTATGCAAATCCCTCCCACTGCGAAATTTTTCACTGTTATTGACCTCTGCTCCGCCTTTTTCTCGGTACCCCTGCATCCTGACAGCCAATATTTGTTTGCATTTACATACAGAGGAGTCCAATACACATGGACTCGATTACCGCAAGGTTTCATAGACAGTCCAAGTATATTTTCACAGGCTTTGCATGATTGTTTACAGTCTTTCCAACCAGAGAGTGGATCAATATTGATACAGTATGTGGACGATTTACTCTTGTGTTCAGATTCACTGGAAGCGTCCCTGAAAGATACGAAACAGCTCCTGTTTCATCTTTCAGACACAGGACACAAGGTTTCCAAAGACAAGTTACAATTATGCCAGCCTAAAGTAAAATATCTGGGACACTGTCTAACACAAGGACTGAGACACCTGACCGCTGATAGAATTCAAGCAATTAGAGACATGACTCTGCCACAAACCCAGCAACAGATCAGAACGTTTTTAGGAATGTGTGGGTATTGCCGTAACTGGATCCCAGGGTTTTCCATTCTAGCATTACCGTTGCAGGAGATGGTCTCATCAAACAAACCTGATCGGATTTCGCATACAGACGAATCCGAGATGGCATTTGAGAGACTTAAACAGTGCCTAACGCAGGCACCAGCATTAGGTATGCCAGACTATGGGAAACCCTTTGACCTGTACGGAACAGAAAGTGCTGGTTGCGCGGCAGGCGTCCTAACCCAAAAGCACGGTGATGCCAGCAGGCCGGTAGCATACTACAGCGCTCAGCTAGACACGGTAGCGCGATCCCTCCCCACATGCTTGCGAAGTGTCGCTGCGATAGCATTGCTAGTTACAAAAAGCGAAGATGTAGTGCTAGGACACAACCTCACAATTCATACACCACATGCAGTGTCAGCCTTGCTGAATTCTGCCCAAACCAGGCACGTCTCATCAGTGCGGTTTACAAGATGGGAATTGGCATTAATGGCCCCCGTAAACATCACCATAAAGAGATGCAGTGCATTAAATCCTGCAACATATCTCCCAGGTGTGCCTGGACAGGCACAAAGGGTGGAGGATGAGAGTGATGGGGAAGGAGGATTTAATACAAGGGATGACACACATGATTGTATGGAATATTTGACCCAAAATTTCACGGCAAGGCCTGACATCAGTGACAACCCACTGGAAGATGCAGATTTTACTTTCTACACTGCCGGTAGTTGTCACAGACAGACGGACTCGGGAGACTTGTGTACTGGATACGCAGTCGTAGATGACCAAGGCACCATAGAAGCAGAACCGCTAGGCCCACCTCACTCAGCCCAGGTTGCTGAACTGGTTGCCCTAACCAGAGCATGTGAATTGGCTAAGGGAAAGTCAGCCAATATCTACACCGATTCTAGATACGCCTTCGGGGTAGTCCATGATTTCGGAGCCCTATGGCGCCTCAGAAATTTCATGACGGCAGCTGGTACACCGATAGCGCATGCAGCTAACATCAAAAGGCTTCTAACAGCGATACAGGAACCCGACAGAGTGGCTGTTATCAAGTGTAAAGCACATACATACAGCCAAGACCCAGTATCACTTGGTAACAGCCGAGCAGACGAAGCTGCTAAGTTAGCAGCTGGTACCCCCAGACAGACAGACACCACACAATTGATGGTATTCAATACCATCAACACACAGAAGTTGTGTGAAATGCAAAATTTGTGTTCCACACAGGAAAAGGCAGTTTGGAGGTCAAAAGGATATGGCCAGGAGTCCTCAGGACTCTGGACAGATGGACAGGGTAAACCAGTGGCACCCAGAGCATACCTTCCATGTTTAGCTGAAGCAGCACATGGGCTGACTCATCTGGGCAAGGAAGGAATGTGCAAGTTGGTAAGAGCATATTGGTGCGCCCCAGGATTCTCATCCCATGCAGGTAAGAGAGCAATGTCATGCCTTACCTGCTTGAGGAAGAACATCGGAAAGGCAATACCAACAGAACCATCTCATATCCCACCTACAGGCGGCCCTTTTCAGGTAATACAGATTGATTTTATACAATTACCCCCTTGTCGAAATTTGAAATATGTACTTGTTTGTATAGATGTGTTTTCAAATTGGGTCGAAGCATTTCCTGCGGCCACAAATACCGCTATGTTTACTGCTAAGAAAATTGTTCAGGAATTTGTGTGTAGATACGGTATCCCTAGAATAATTGAAAGTGATAGGGGTACCCATTTTACAGGTGATGTCTTTCAAGGAATGTGTAAGTTGATGGGAATTGATAGTAAGCTGCACACTCCGTACCGCCCCCAGGCGAGTGCGAAAGTAGAAAGAGTGAACAGCACTATTAAAAATAAATTGAGCAAAGTTATGGCAGAAACAGGATTAACATGGCCAGAAGCTTTACCCATTGTACTATACAGCATCAGAACCACTCCCAGGTCCCCTCTTAATCTGTCCCCCTTTGAAATTCTGTTTGGTCGACAACCGCATGTTATGATTAACCCTCAGGATGATTTGAAGTGTAACAATGAAGTGACTGTAAAATACCTGGTTAACATGAGTAAACAGCTAAGGAATCAGAATGACAATCTGAAGTTAATGATTCCTGATTTGCCAGATAGTAATTGTCATGACATTGAACCCGGGGATTGTGTAATGATACGGAATTTTCTACGCTCAGGTTGCCTTATTGACAGATGGGAAGGACCATACCAAGTCTTATTGATTAGCACGACAGCATTGAAGGTTGCCGAGAGAGAGACTTGGGTTCATTCGTCCCATTGTAAGAAGGTTGCTGATCCAGAGAGGTCCCGTGATAAAGAGCAGACGGTAGAGGAAGTTGTATCACTGGAGTGTCTGTTTCAGGAGGATTGAGACGGCACCTGAGCATTGAAAATAATAAGATCGGAGGCAGTTGTCGATCCCCTGTTCCCTTTTATTGTTTTTCTCCACTTCCCATCCCATCTCCCTCAATTATTTCTTTCCCCCTTCTCATTCTTCTCCATTTCCTCCTATAAGATGGACTTGCCCCAAGAGACTGTGATCCGGATTTTCCTGTTGACCATGATTTTAACCAGAGCAGTCTGTTCCGGCGAGAGTACCATGGAGGTCGAGAGAGGTTCTGGAATGGGTTCTGATGACAAAGATGGAGGCGTATTTTTCCAAGAACAACATAATCAACAAGCAAAGGCGAGTATCAGAAAACGATCCGATAGCATTGACCATAGAAGGAATTGTGAAGGATTGTTAGCTGAAGAAAATTGTATCTGTAGGCATTGTGACAATGTAGTTGAGGATGGGTGCATCAAGAAATGCCAATCCAGTTTTAATATCCATATGGATAGGCATCCATTGAGTGACTATCACTCCTTAGTGGGTAAAGTACTAAATCAGACAGACTGTTGGGTATGCTCTCAAGTACCTCGAGGTCACAGCAAGTCAGGACTAGTACCATTTCCTTTTACGATAGGGGAGGTACTTGAGTTAAGTGGTGGGAGGCCGGTGGACAAGAGGTTTAATATCTCTAGTCCTCCTAGTTTGAAGCTCCACCAATACCATGTGGATAGGTCTTTAGTGTGCTTTAACATTTCCAATCCCCGAAAGCCGGGAAATTGGGAAGTGTCATGGAATAACAAAACCATGACATTCTCACATAGTGCCGACGGATTGCCTACAGATACAGAACTTATACGCCACTTAGCCGGTAGTGGAAGATATTTCCAATATAGGTATACCCTAGGAAGTAGAACCATGAGAGTTGGAGAGGTATCACCAGGATACTGTGCACATATCGTACAAACCGATACGTGTACTAAACAGATGGGAGAATTAGGGTTAGGAAATTTCATATGGAAAATGTGTAATATGGTTATGTCCTACTCCGTCCCATATGTTCTCCCCGATGATGCATATTTCATATGCAGGAGGAAGGCATTTAAGTGGCTTGCCCCAAACTCAGAAGGATTGTGTTATATTGGAAAAGTACTGCCTGAAGTAATGACTGTATCCCACACTAAAATGAAGGATATTCACCGCAGTGCCCAAGCTCCTTATACTCACACTCATTACGAGCACATTGTTAAACGCCACCTAATAGAAAGAACAGAGCATCCGGCCTCTGACCTGATCCATGAATCCACCGGGATACAGGTTCTACTCGCGTTAGACATCACTCGCACCGCCAGAGGAGTGTTGAATTATAAATACATATCAGCGCTTGCAAATTTATTAGACAATATCACTGAAATATATGACAACACTTTTAGGTATACCGGAAGGGAGCTCCAAGCTTATAAAACAGAACTGGTTCAGCATAGAATGGTTCTTAATTATCTCACAGCAGTGACAGGCGGATATTGTGTCACACTGGCAACGCAGTACGGCGTAAAATGCTGCACTTATATTACGAATAGCACCGAGGACCCGGTCGAGGTCATAGACCAAAAGATGGACGACATTCTCCAATTAAAGTGGGAATTCCGCAGGAGACACAATCTCACCCTTGCTGCTGTGGGTAATGAGCTGACCGGTTGGGTGCCATGGTTGAACCCACGAAATTGGTTCTCTGGTTTAGGAGAATGGGCTCAAGGAATTATAATGGATGTAGGGAAATTTCTTCTGTGTATCTTGGGTGTTGTCATATCGATTGGTTTGATATTCAGATGCGTTCAGGCTTTAACGAAGTGTAAACAAAGTACTAAGGTGATGAGTTTAAGGAGTGAGGACATTATAATTCCAATGGATTTGATTTATGACCCAACGATAGAGACAATGTTGTGATGAAAATGTGATTCCACGGTCCGTTTCTTTCACCCGTTTCTCCTTTGTTTCTCTCCAAGGTAAAAAGACATCCGCTTGGAAGAAGAATTTGACAACCCTTTACACAGACAACTGATGGACTATGCCATAGACCCCCCATATCCCTAGTACCTTTAATTTTACGCTAGCCCAACACTTTTTGTAAGTCTATGGACATTGATAAAGCTTTGCTTGCGTTTATTGGCAAAAGCACAAAGAGACTACAGTCAACATGTACATCAAGACAAGACTTCAGACAAGACTTCAATCAACAAATGCATATTAACCTCACATAGAATATCACTGCATTTACCATAATTGTTTCTTATCTTCATCTCTACAACCTTCAGGTAATGACACACATAGTCGATAGGGAATACAGGCACAGATATCAGCACTCACATATCCCCCCATTCATGTATCATCAACTAAAATGTGCTCCCCCATTTTGTTGCAACCAAAAGCCGAAAAGAGCTCGGTAAAGTTTGACAGCCCATCCACAGACCCTTAATATGGGATAAGAAGGAATTCAAATGTATACTTCGCAATACCTCGAAGCTTGATTTTAAAACACGTACGGCACGATGATACATGACCCCCCCAAACATGGATTCATACACACATGCTTCTGCTATCTCACTAGGTCATACCCTTTTCCTACCTTCTCCTCTCCTCCCCTACCCAATCATAGAAATGTATTATACATGACATATATTTTTCTCTTTTTGAAATGTTTTAGAAAGTGGCAGTTATTGGTGACTGCCAAAGGGTGGACTGTCAAAGTCAGAAAAATATCACGCTACACACTGCCATATTTGCACCTCATGCGTGTCCCCGCTGCGCGTGCATGAGCTCTCCCGTGCGTGCGCATACTCGCTGTTGCGTGCACCCGCGGGCGCACGGTATGTGCATTTACGGTAGAGTTTGTATACGTCTAGCGTGCGACTCAATCGTAACATATTTTAACCATATAATGTATTTTGTAGATTATGGTCCCTTTGATAGAATCTGAAAGTTTAGTTAATGTAGCATGTTCATAGACAAAGAGATCCCTCTTTGTTTGATACGAAGGGTCAGACAGGGGTTATACAGTGGTGTTTAGTATCCATCGGAAGAGTATTTAATTAGCAATATTCCGGTGTTGGTTTGAAGCGGATTAATCGCTCGTGCGAATAGTTATGGACATAAGAAGTTTATGAACATTTACTGTATTTGCACTTTATTACCCATGCGGCGGGAAACCCAGTTTCCCACCCACCTGAGCAGTTAGGAATAGTCACAGCCCACCTGTATGAATCAACCTATGACCTTTTGTTATAATGCGAAGACGAATTCCTGTGTCCAATGAACAATAAGAATATAGGGACCATTGTACTGTATTGTGTGTAGTGTATAAAAGGACAAGCCGATCTGGGCTAGCTCTCTACTCTCTTCAACGGTTCTCATTGCTGATAATCGGGAGCTGGAGACCAGAAGGCGCATGCGATTTTTTCCCTTTGTGCGTAAGTTTCTCTGCAATCATATTGTCTTTATTGTTATAAGCCATTCTCTCTCGTTCTCTCTCACTTTCTCTCTCTCTCTCTCTCTCTCTCTCTCTCTCTCTCCTTCCCCCTTTAAAAGTAATTGTATCTTTATTGTATTTTATGTGTAGTTACCTGGTTAGATATTCTATGTTATTTTGGTAGTGTATAACTTGTACTGTATTATTCTTTTGCGATTGAACGTTCATTCATTTCCTTAAAAAAGGCGTTAGACCCTTAGACCGGTATTTGAGTGTTTATTATATTGCTAAGGGGTTCTCAGAGCGTCACATACGCTCATACAGCTTTTAAACTAACAAGGTTACACTGTGTTGCATTTACACCTTATCACTGCACAAGGGTTTACAGTATAAGTATATTGTTTATGGTATAGTTATAAAGGTTTAACACTGTGAGCGTCTGCGCCGCTCGTGATCTCCTCGTGGTCTCGAGCGTCCGCTACGCTGATAGCGTAGCATTACGGTAGTCGCTCACCTATAGTGTGCCCGATACCAACAGCGTATTCTCGCGAGCGTTTGTGTCGCTCGAGCGGCTCGCTCCCGATACAGCGTCCGCTACGCTAAGGGCGTACTCTTACGGTATTCCATATGTCAATTGCATACTGTGTTCTTTAACCTTTTAGAGTGTTTTAAATAAGATAAATATTAGGCTTTATCATAAGGATACTGTATTATTGACCCTGGGGCATATAAAAGACGCTGTCCTATATATGAGAGATGCTCAAAGAGACATTAGTCTACTGGGTTCTAGAATAAACTCTATGTCGATTTCTGCCAGAAGGGTCCTGTGGACTCGGTAATGGACAGGTGATGCCGACTCAAAAAGGCATATGAGGTTTTACCTTACAGGGGTGAGGAATTGTTCGGGTAAGGTCTCTCGGACTTGGTCTCCACAGCTACAGCTGGAAAGTCAAATTGTTTGCCTTATGTTCCCTCACAGCCTAAGAGAGCACCGCATTATCAAATGCAGTCCTTTCGTTCACAAAGAAACAAGAAAGTCCGAGGTGCGTCCTTTCTTGCCAGAGGTAGGGGCAGAGGAAAGAAGCTGCACAACGCAGCTAGTTCCCGCGAACAGAAGTCCTCACCGGCCTCTACAAAATCCACCGCATGACGCTGGGGCTCCACTGGCGGAGCCGGGCCCTGTGGGGGCACATCTTCGGAATTTCAGCCACATGTGGGTTCACTCCCAGGTGGATCCTTGGGCAATAGAAATTGTGTCTTAGGGTTACAAGCTGGAATTCGAAGAGGTGCTTCCTCGCCAGTATTTCAAATCGGCCCTACCATCTTTCCCCCAAGAGATGGAAATAGTGTTAAACGCAATACAAAAATTGCATCTTCAGCAGGTGGTGGTCAAGGTTCCCCTCCTTCAACAGGGAAAGGGTTATTATTCGACCATGTTTGTAGTCCCGAAACCGAACGGTTCGGTCAGACCCATATTGAATTTAAAATCTCTGAACCTATACTTGAAAAGGTTCAAGTTCAAGATGGAATCGCTAAGAGCGGTGATCGCAAGCCTGGAAGGGGGGGATTTTATGGTGTCACTGGACATAAAGGATGCGTACCTTCATGTCCCCATTTATCCACCTCATCAGCCGTACCTAAGATTTGCGGTACAGGATTGTCATTACCAATTTCAGACGTTGCCGTTTGGTCTCTCAACGGCCCCGAGGATTTTCACCAAGGTAATGGCGGAAATGATGGTGCTCCTGCGGAAGCAAGGTGTCACAATTATCCCGTACTTGGACGATCTCCTCATAAAAGTGAGATCAAGAGAGCAGTTGCTGAACAGCGTATCTCTTTCACTGAAAGTGTTACAACAACACGGCTGGATTCTCAATATTCCAAAGTCGCAGTTGGTTCCTACGACTCGTCTGCCCTTCTTGGGCATGATTCTGGACACGGACCAGAAGAGGGTTTATTTCCCAATAGAGAAAGCCCAGGAACTCATGACTCTGGTCAAGAACCTATTGAAACCAAAACAGGTGTCAGTGCATCATTGCACTCAAGTCCTGGGAAAGATGGTGGCGACATACGAGGCCATTCCCTTCGGCAGGTTCCATGCGAGGACTTTCCAATGGGACCTACTGGACAAGTGGTCCGGGTCAAATCTTCAGATGCATCGGTTGATCACCCTGTCCCCCAGGGCCAGGGTGTCACAACTGTGGTGGCTGCAGAGTGCTCACCTTCTCGAGGGCCGCAGATTCGGCATTCAGGACTGGATCCTGGTGACCACGGACGCAAGCCTCCGAGGTTGGGGAGCAGTCACACAGGGAAGAAATTTCCAGGGTCTTTGGTCAAGTCAAGAGACTTGTCTTCACATCAACATCCTGGAGCTAAGGGCCATATACAACACCCTACGTCAAGCGGAGACCTTACTTCGCGACCGACCAGTTCTGATCCAGTCAGACAACATCACCGCAGTGGCTCATGTAAACCGCCAAGGCGGCACAAGGAGCAAAGTGGCAATGGCGGAAGCCACCAGAATTCTTCGCTGGGCGGAGAATCATGTCAGCACACTGTCAGCAGTGTTCATTCCGGGAGTGGACAACTGGGAAGCAGACTTCCTCAGCAGACACGACCTACACCCGGGGGAGTGGGGACTTCATCCAGAAGTCTTCACACAGATTGTGAGTCGGTGGAAACTGCCACAGATAGACATGATGGCGTCCCACCTCAACAAAAAGCTACAGAGGTATTGCGCCAGGTCAAGAGACCTTCAGGCAGTAGCGGTAGATGCCCTAGTGACACCGTGGGTGTTCCGGTCAGTCTATGTATTTCCTCCTCTTCCTCTCATACCAAAGGTGTTGAGGATAATAAGAAGAAAAGGAGTGAGAAAAATCCTCATTGTTCCAGATTGGCCAAGACGGACCTGGTATCCAGATCTGCAGGAACTGATCAAAGAAGATCCGTGGCCTCTTCCTCTAAGACAGGACCTGTTGCAACAGGGACACTGTCTGTTCCAAGACTTACCGCGGCTGCGTTTGACGGCATGGCGGTTGAACGCCGGATCCTAGCAGAAAAAGGCATTCCGGTTGAGGTTATCCCTACGCTGATAAAGGCTAGGAAGGAAGTAACAGCAAAACATTATCACGTATATGGCGAAAATATGTTTCTTGGTGTGAGACCAAGAATGCTCCTACGGAAGAATTCCATCTGGGTCGTTTCCTTCACTTCCTACAAACTTGAGTGAATTTGGGCCTTAAATTAGGTTCCATTAAGGTCCAGATTTCGGCCCTATCCATTTTCTTTCAAAAAGAATTGGCTTCTCTCCCAGAAGTTCAGACTTTTGTAAAGGGAGTGCTGCATATTCAGCCTCCTTTTGTGCCTCCGGTGGCACCTTGGGATCTTAACGTGGTGTTAAGTTTCCTAAACTCACACTGGTTTGAACCACTTAAAACGGTGGAGTTGAAATATCTCACGTGGAAGGTGGTCATGTTATTAGCCTTGGCTTCGGCTAGGCGAGTGTCTGAATTAGCGGCTTTGTCACATAAAAGCCCCTATTTGGTTTTCCATATGGATAGAGCAGAATTGCGGACCCGTTCGCAATTTCTGCAAAAAGTGGTTTCATCTTTTCATATGAACCAACCTATTGTGGTGCCTGTGGCTACACGTGACTTGGAGGATTCCGAGTTACTTGATGTGGTTAGGGCTTTGAAAATTTACGTAGCCAGAATGGCTAGAGTCAGGAAAACTGAAGCGCTGTTTGTCCTGTATGCATCCAACAAGATTGGTGCCCCTGCTTCAAAGCAAACTATTGCTCGCTGGATTTGTAACACGAATCAGCAAGCGCATTCTACGACTGGTTTGCCGTTACCAAAATCGGTCAAGGCCCATTCCACTAGGAAGGTGGGCTCTTCTTGGACGGCTGCCCGGGGGGTCTCGGCACTACAGCTGTGTCGAGCTGCTACTTGGTCGGGTTCAAACACTTTTGCAAAATTCTGTAGGTTTGATACCCTGGCTGAGGAGGACCTCATGTTTGCTCAATTGGTGCAGCAGAGTCATCCGCACTCTCCCGCCCGTTTGGGAGCTTTGGTATAATCCCCATGGTCCTTACGGAGTCCCCAGCATCCTCTAGGACGTTAGAGAAAATAAGATTTTACTTACCGGTAAATCTATTTCTCGTATTCCGTAGAGGATGCTGGGCGCCCGTCCCAAGTGCGGACTTCTTCTGCAATACTTGTATATAGTTATTGCTTCAATAAGGGTTACGTTATAGTTGCATCGGTCTTGCACTGATGATATGTTGTTTTCATACTGTTAACTGGGTAGTTATCACAAGTTATATGGTGTGATTGGTGTGGCTGGTATGAATCTTGCCCTTGGATTAACAAAATCCTTTCCTCGTACTGTCCATCTCCTCTGGGCACAGTTTCTCTAACTGAGGTCTGCAGGAGGGGCATAGAGGGAGGAGCCAGTGCACACCAGGAACTAAATTCTTTCTTAAAGTGCCCATGTCTCCTGCGGAGCCCGTCTATCCCCATGGTCCTTACGGAGTCCCCAGTATCCTCTACGGACTACGAGAAATAGATTAACCGGTAAGTAAAATCTAATTTTATCATACAAAGTATTGTTTAGGTGTCCTTTGTCACTTTGCCAATGTCAAACAAGCACGTTTGGTGCTCGCCATATGGTTTATGGTAGGTGCACACAAAATTAACCCCACACAATTATGCTACATTAAATGCTTTTAAAACAATTCTCATATGAAAGGTGTAAAAAGAAAATGTGGAAAATAGTGGAGCGTCACATTAAACTATCTTTTATAAGTCTAACTTAACTTCCTGGCTATATTTACTAAGCAGTAACTGGTTTTGGCCAAAGAGGATTGACATTAAATACAAAGCATGCCTGGTTCTGCATTTAAAATGATTGTTGTTTTAAATCTCGCAACCAGAAACACAGACAAGCGGTGGCTTTTGTCACTAAGTAAATATATCCACTTTCCATATAAAACCAGCATTGTAGAGATCAAGGTCTGGATTCTGAATTAAGGAAATACCAAATATTATTATTTATTGACTCATTAAATATAAAATGATAAATGTCACAGAAGTGCGTATACAAAAAAGGGTGCATGGCCTCACGGAAATGTATCCTCACAGGAGACCCCATTCTGCATCATTCTGGGGGCATGGCCTCATAGAGACCTTATTCTACATCACCCTGGGGATGTGAATAGTCACCAGCATCCCCGAAGATGCTTGGCTGCCCCAGGAGAAGTGTTTTGTATTCAATTTGTTAAATACAAATTTGTGTGATAATATAACACACAAATTACATCAAACACATTGAAAAACCTATAGCAGGTAATAAGTATGAGGGATCGAGTTGTGAGATAGTATGTTGGTGTCGTTTGACTGATAGACTTATATTTATGCAGAAGTGTTTTGTAATCAATTTGTTAAATACAAATTTGTGTGATAATATAACACACAAATTACATCAAACACATTGAAAAAACTATAGTGCCTTTAACAAAATTGTGCCAACATGCACATTTCCTTACACCGCTGAGCTATGTAGCAACTGGGAGTTTGCATGTAGGTTAAGTGTTCTGAGAGAGTATCATGGGTGTGCAGGCTAAATTACCGGCTATTCAGAGTTGAGCGGAAGTTGAAACCTGTTTGCTGTCATACAAATCTCTTGCACCACATATAGGGCTGGTAAAAATGTTCAGTGATAGTAATGAATGCTATTATCTTAAGTAAAATGATTGCTGCAGTTCTGAATACGAGTGAAAAATTCAATTTTTTTCTAAGCACGTAATGCGGCCACATTTGCAGTCAGCTTCCGTGCACTTCTGAATCAGGCCATCTGGGTGCCTGCTCCACTGTTTACAACATCAACATTGATTCCATCTCTGAATTAGGTCTGTAGTTTGCAGCACTTTGTGCCCAATGGATACCCAGATTCACTTTATTGATTCCTTAATGAGACCTTGGGGTGTAGCAATATACTTCAATAAATATCATGGACATTTTATGATCCTCACTATGGTTATTTATTTTTTTGAAGGTTGACATACTTTGTACTTTGATTGATGTGTTCTGTGATGGGAAAATTAACTTTGTGTTATTTATTATAGATTCTCATTTTATACTATTTTCTCATTTATTATTAGCTAAACATGACATTACAATTTATGTGTACATTAATGCAGAAATACAGGTTGAGTATCCCTTATCCAAAATGCTTGGGACCAGAGGTATTTTGGATATGGGATTTTTCCGTATTTTGGAATAATTGCATACCATAATGAGATATCATGGTGATGGGACCTAAATCTAAGCACAGAATGCATTTATGTTTTATATACACCTTATACACACAGCCTGAAGGTCATTTTAGCCAATATTTTTTTATAACTGTGTGCATTAAACAAAGTGTGTCTGCATTCACACAATTCATTTATGTTTCATATACACCTTATACACACAGCCTGAAGGACATTTAACACAATATTTTTAATAACTTTGTGTATTAAACAAAGTTTGTGTACATTGAGCCATCAAAAAACAAAGGTTTCACTATCTCACTCTCAGTCAAAAAAGTCTGTATTTCGGAATATTCCGTATTTCGGAATATTTGGATATGGGATACTCAACCTGTATAGATATTAGCCATTTATATATTAATCACTTAAGAGCAAAATCATTTCATATCTTACTGATTCTGAATCCATAACGTGAATCTGTAGATTGTTTGAAAAAACTTTTTTTTTCTTTCAATCTAAAATGAATTGTGAAAATGACAATTTTCAGAATACATAACTTGGGTGAAAATATATCTTGTGGACTGCGGGAAACTTGCGTTTTATAACATTTACAATTGAGCAGGATTGATCTGGGGTATGATGTCCCATTAAGGAATTAAATGACAGGAGCCCACTCAATAGTGCATGTGGGGCAGCTCTGAGCTGAAGAGGCATGCGGTGTGGTCAGCCACCATGATGGCAGAAGGAACATAGAATCACTGCCCAGTCACCTCAGCTGCGTTGCACCCCTTTTACACCGCCAGCTTCTAACACGGGTTACTGCACATCAGCGTGCATAACCCATGTTGCTGTGCGGTGTAAATGGGCCCAGTTGGAATAATCTGTGTCGAGTGACACGGTATTCCAACTCAGGTAGCTTCCAGGGTTGAACACGGGTTCAACCCGGCAAGCTATGCTGCGTAAATGGGAAGCCGGGTCGATGCGACCCGGCTCCCGTTCACAGTGTATGGACGGGCAGCACTTGGAGATCATGTGATCTCCAAGTGACGCCCCTGCCACGTCACCGGCAACATCACCAAAACAGCAATATGCCGGGTTGGAAAACAGCGCAGAGAGGGGCCTCACGTGTCAGGCTCCCGAATGCGACCCGCCTGTAACATGGCAGTTAGGAGTGGATTGGCTGGTACTTTATCACAGTCCAATTTATCACCCAACCTGTCATGACGTTAAAGTCATAGCATTCTCATTCAATCAATAAACCAATTCCCACACTCAAAAATAATAATAAATACAAACACAGCCCCAACATTAATTGATTATTAGTATCCATTAAAAGTAACCCTTATCTCCTCATATTCTCATATTCAGACCCACATTCAATTGTTAGCCCCCAAACCACACCAGCATTAAACAGTCTCATCAACCCAACTTAAAGTAATAGGCATTACCATGACCCCTACATGGAATTAAATAGTCCCCACATTAAAATAAGTAGCCCCCAACATGAACCCTTAATAAATATCTTGCACCCACAGTCAAATGTCTATTCTCATTATTAAAGTTATAGGGGGTAATTCCAAGTTGATCGCAGCAGGATATTTTTTAGCAGTTGGGCAAAACCATGTGCACTGCAGGGAGGGGGGGGGGGGCAGATATAACATTTGCAGAGAGAGTTAGATTTGGGTGGGTTATTTTGTTTCTGTGCAGGGTAAATACTGGCTGCTTTATTTTTACACTGCAATTTAGATTGCAGATTGAACTCACCACACCCAATTCTAACTCTCTCTGCAAATGTTATATCTGCCCCCCCTGCAGTGCACATGGTTTTGCCCAACTGCTAAAAAATTTCCTGCTGCGATCAACTTGGAATTACCGCCATAGTCTACAGAAGACCACTCATGTTACATAAGGAGCACTTCCACCCCCTACCCCAACCCTCAATTTCTGAACCTTCATCCCATACAACTTCTCTACGCCCTCCACCACCTAATTCGGCCATTAACTCTCATTATAACAACCTCCAGAGAATTGTTTTCAAAATAGAAAAAATAATAGCTTGTAAGGATACAAAAAAAAAAACATTAAAAACTTACAAACTAATTTATTTTAAAATAACATTTTACCTGCTCTAAATACATATTGTAATGGCTTGATTTTTTTGTTTTAACACATAATAAAATATTTGTAAAGTTTCCAAACTACTTGCCCACAATTGCAAATTTTCCCATGAACAGAAATGAAAGATATTCACTCCTTTCTCGTAATATTCTTATGGTCATTTTTATTGTTACTGTATATGTGTCTTTAGTAATAACAATGTAACCCCCTTGCTCTGCTCTGGGGTAGCTGTTCGAGAGAGTTACTATCAACTACCTTTGTGCCTCCACCCAAACTATTAACTATTGTGTTATATCACCCGGCTTGTTTGGGTAAGCCGTATCTAATGTGTAGGCGCCTATGTGTATAGATAATGCATTACACACAATCCAATAATTCATTTACCTGTTTTCTCTCCATTAGGCATGTCGGGTCCCCTAGCAGAAGAGTCAGGCAGTGGTAAGTATAACAGCTTTATTGTACAACTATAGTTGGGTTATCAGCGTCAATAAATTCTTTAGACCGTTCCAACAAACATTCCCACCTATATAATAATTATTACACAAGTTAATCACTATACTACCCATCCTATACAATGTATTCGCATGCATTACAAAAAAATACCTCTGGTACCATATCAGATCTTTAAAAAATGAGATCGACCCGGGTGTTTATACTAACATTCGTGCACTGTTGGGGCCCATGGTTTCCGAGTTGTTACATGCTACAGTTATACTGCCTCAGTTATAGAATATATCCACCTTGGACTGCTTCTTTTACTTTACTCAGCGATGACACTGTTATTATAACTCACTTTTCCTCTTAACATCCAGTTAGGGGTTAATTTTCCACTCTGACTGGTCGGGCTGGTTATTACTGACTTTCCTCTCTGATGGTAAATGGTCACCAGCTGGCTATATCAAAGCATATACACATCCTATTGTCCCTGACAGCTATCCATATTTAGTATCATCAGTTTCTCTGTATCATGGGCTTTACTAGTAAAGTCTATCATTACTCTCAGGCGTTTCTATCTTTTCGTTATGCTGGTAGATAAGAGAAACGGTATGACTTCAGTTCGCTAAATAGTTACTTCTCTTTCAGTCTATAGCTGCCCCTCCTTCAGGAATGTCTCTATTTCAATAGCTATCCCGATATGGGTGCTTCCTTTCGCAGTTTTCTACTTTAACAGGCTCTACAGCTCTGGGCTTTCAGTCTATATGTGACAATAGTGCACCTGTAGCATCTCTGGGTATGTAGTATATAATCGGCCACAGTCTATATAGTAATGTGTAGTCTATAACTGGCCACAGTCCACATAATACAGAAGAATGCTTATGGTGACTCTAAAATTAAAGTTCATTTGAAACATTTATAATATATACAGTTAATGCAGTGAGGATTCAAGCATTTGGGGCACTTTAGTACTGAAGGAGTTAACTTGCCAGGGGGAGGTGACACAACGGATAGTTGCTCACCTCTGGTAGCTCCCCCGACTCCTCCTGTTCCTCTTGTTCCTCTACGCTCTGCCTCTCCACCCCCTCTATCTGATTATTGTAAGACAGATAGTGTAGGTACCTCTTATTGTAGTTCTTGTACCAATCAGTGAGTCCTCAGCACTGACAGGATCTCACTCCTCACCGTTCTCCCTCTTACTCTGGTTGCCTGCGCCTCTATTGCACAGCTCTCTGGCTCTCCAACATCACCGGGACTGCCTCTCTGCCAGGGGCTATTTGTCTGCCTGCAGCGTTCTCCAGCCTCACTGTCACCGAGACTACCTTTTTGCCAGCGCCTATTTCCATGCCTGCAGCGTCTCTAGCATCGCCGCTACCAGGACTGCCTCTCTGCCAGCGTCTCCGTACCCCGCTCTCTGCTCTATCACCGGAGCTGCCCACCGGGATGCTGCCTCTCTCACAGGTACAGTTTGTGTGGGACTAACTGTCACAGCATGCGCAGGGGCCCCTTTCCCTTCCGTCCTCATGCTCTCCCCAACGATCTCCTGGCCTCATGGCAATCTAGAAACTTCTCCCCACATACTGCAGTACATGAGGTTAACTCCTTCACTTCATGCCCTATGTAATATGACAGACTACATATGCATATGTATACACAATATATTACAATATATATATATATATATATATATTAAAATTACCAGTAGGGCTACACTCTCCCCCTGGTGATCTACTCACACTCGTTTAATTGGATCACCATATTCTTTATCTTATTTAATTGCTAAAATATGGCCAAGATAACACCATACCCATGTGATTAACTCTTGGCACCATACAAGGTACCCCCAACTGATCGTAAGTTAACACTAAAGGAGCCCGTCTCTGTCTTTCTGGTCTATTATGTGCCCCTTCATCTATCCATTCTGTGTCATTGAAATTATAGTAGTTGAAATCCCCTTGTACTTCCCCTCTATCTTCTATCAGCCCTGTTCCGGGGTCTCCATCTTCTACTAGCCCAGTTCCAGGATAGCATTTGTAGCTCTCTCTACTCAATAGTTCTGCTCTTATTCCAGAGATATCCTCGGGAACATCTCTAATACTTTCTTTGGTAGGCTCTTCGACTCTATTAGCTGACTCTCTATAGCACTTTCTAACCCATAGCTTCTGCTTCTTTCTTAACACATATTAACACTTTAGTATTTCAATGGTGTGCTGCCCTAGGGTGGTCGGGCCTGAGCCGACTTTGTGGGGTCCAAGCCCTGGACTTATGCTTAGTTAGGGACCTCCAGCAATAGAGCAGCCGTGAAGTGGCCTGGAGGCTTATCATATCTTTTGCAAAACATATGTAACGAAGAGCTCTAAATTTTCTATTATTACATAGTGTATACAGTTCTTCTTACTAACAGCCAGCAGAGTGCGTGGGAAAAATCCCTTTTGTATTTCTTGTCTAGAGTAACCCCCTCCCGCAGCACCTGGGGATTGTTACCAGCTTGATTAGAGCAGTTTTCCACTATTTATTGCAGTTCAGTGAGGCATAGATGGAGCCAGCATTAGGAGGGCATGCTGGGTCCTGTGGTGCCATTTGGAGGATACAGGGGTGCCTCCAGGTAAACTAGCTCTCAATCTGGATATGTTTTGTATGTGCCATTATCATGTGGCCATACATTAAGCAATTGTATGACCCATAGTGGATGTTGTTATTATTATTATTATTATTATTATTATTATTATTATTATTATGCTGTGCATGGGTTTGGGGAGTGGTACCCCCCAGGTCTGGTGGGGCTGGGCCACCTTGGGGTAGCACGCCATATTATTTATTTAGCACTTATGTAACACTCTCTTATTTTTTTACTAATATTACTCTTTTGAGTATTTTATTAACACCCTTATTTTTGTTGCACTTTCTAACCCATAGCTTCTGCTTTTTCTTAACACATATTAACACTTTAGTATTTCAATGGTGTGCTGCCCTAGGGTGGTGTCAAAGTCAGAAAAATGTCTTAGTGCACACTGCCATATTTGCACCGCACACTGGTCCGTGCTGCGCATGCGTACGCTCTCCCGTGGAAGCGCATACCCGCAATAGCGTGCACTCGCACGCGCAGTATGCGCATTTACGGTAGAGTTTATGTGATCGTAGCGTGCGACTCATTCGTTACAAAAGTTCACAATTAATGTAGTTTATAGATCATGTTCCCCTCAATAGTTTCTGTAAGTTTGGTTTAGATAGAATGTCCCTGAGCGGAGGAATCCCTCTTTGTATTGCACGAAGGGTCTAACAGGAGTCATACAGCAGTGTTTGATACCCATCGGAAGAGTATTTAATTAGCAATATTCCGGTGTTGGTTTGGAGCGTATTAATCGCTCGTGCGAATAGTTATGGACATAAGAAGTTTATGTCCATTTCTATGATTTGCACATACTCAGGTATGCGGCGGGAAACCCAGTTCCCCGCCCACCTGAGCTGTTGGAAATCAGCACAGCCCACCTGTATGAATCAACCTATGACCTTTGGTTACAGTACAGGGCCGAATTCCTGTGTCCAATAAACTGTAGGATTGTAGGGACTAGGAGATTGCATTGAGTGTGGGGCATAAATAGGCAGACCGACCACATCCAGCTCTCACTCTCTCATCAACGGTTATCTGCTGATAATCGGGAGCTGGATATCGAGGCGCTGGCGATCATACCCTTTGTGCGTAAGTTCTCTCCGTAATCATTGTCTTTCTGTGAGCCAATTTCTCTCTCTCCCTCTGTGTCTATTTCTCTCTCTCTATTTTCTCTTTTCTCTCATATCTCCCCTAGACTAAACTTTATTGTATTGTATTGTATTGTATTAGATCAGGATAGTATTGTAGTTTATCCCTTAGTTAGGTGTTTGGTTAGGAAGTCTTTGTTATATTGTAGTGTATCATTTGTACTGTGTTACTCTTTTACAAGTATACTAGATATAATACAGATAATAGGCTTTGGAACCCTAAACAAGTATCTGTGTATTTTCTATAGTGTTAAGTGTTCACTTGAGCGTCGGTGACGTTCAATCAGCTTTGTAGTTAGTCAGGTTACACAAGGTTGCACTTACACCCTGTATTCACATTAAGATATATAGCGCATTACATTGTTAAAAGGTTTAAATATAAAGGTATTGTGCTGTGAGCGCCTGCACCGCTGGTGACCTCCTCGTGGTCTCGAGCGTACGCTACGCTACAGCGAATCATTCCCCTAGACATAATCAATAACGTGTCCTGTGATCACTGGGCCGTGAGCGAACGTGACGCTTGAGCGTCTCGCCTACGGCTGAGCGATCGCTACGCAGATAGCGTACCATTACGGTACTTCTTAAGTAAACAGCGTACAGTGTTCTTAGCTTCATAAGGGTTGTTTATACGACAAAGGAATTTAGCATTGTCAGTGGTCGGGCCTGAGCCGACTTTGTGGGGTCCAAGCCCTGGACTTATGCTTAGTTAGGGACCTCCAGCAATAGAGCAGCCGTGAAGTGGCCTGGAGGCTTATCATATCTTTTGCAAAACATATGTAACGAAGAGCTCTAAATTTTCTATTATTGCATAGTGTATACAGTTCTTCTTACTAACAGCCAGCAGAGTGCGTGGGAAAAATCCCTTTTGTATTTCTTGTCTAGAGTAACCCCCTCCCGCAGCACCTGGGGATTGTTACCAGCTTGATTAGAGCAGTTTTCCACTATTTATTGCAGTTTAGTGAGGCATAGATGGAGCCAGCATTAGGAGGGCATGCTGGGTCCTGTGGTGCCATTTGGAGGATACAGGGGTGCCTCCAGGTAAACTAGCTCTCAATCTGGATATGTTCTGTATGTGCCATTATCATGTGGCCATACATTAAGCAATTGTATGACCCATAGTGGATGTTGTTATTATTATTATTATTATGCTGTGCATGGGTTTGGGGAGTGGTACCCCCCAGGTCTGGTGGGGCTGGGCCACCTTGGGGTAGCACGCCATATTATTTATTTAGCACTTATGTAACACTCTCTTATTTTTTTCACTAATATTACTCTTTTGAGTATTTTATTAACACCCTTATTTTTGTAGCACTTTCTAACCCGTAGCTTCTGCTTCTTTCTTAACACATATTAACACTTTAGTATTTCAATGGTGTGCTGCCCTAGGGTGGTCGGGCCTGAGCCGACTTTGTGGGGTCCAAGCCCTGGACTTATGCTTAGTTAGGGACCTCCAGCAATAGAGCAGCCGTGAAGTGGCCTGGAGGCTTATCATATCTTTTGCAAAACATATGTAACGAAGAGCTCTAAATTTTCTATTATTACATAGTGTATACAGTTCTTCTTACTAACAGCCAGCAGAGTGCGTGGGAAAAATCCCTTTTGTATTTCTTCTCTATAATAATAGCCAATTATCTCATCTTCTTCATTTATACTATCAGTTTCATTAGATATATTGGTCTCTATTCCTGGATCTACCAATCCCTTGGTGGATGGCGTTTCACCCTCCTCTCGAAAGGACTCTAAACGTACTTCCCGTCCGATGGGGAGCAGATGCTGCCGATGATAGGTTAAAGTTGCTCCCGATCTGCTCTCCGGTCGTAGTTTGTACACCGGCAGATCCGGGAATTTTTCTATCACTACATATGGCTGTTCCTTCCATCTGTTCATAATCTTGAATTTCTTTGGCATTCCCAATCGTCTAAGTAACACTCTATCTCCTGGTGCCAATGCGTGATCTCGCACTTTCCTGTCATATCGGATTTTATTTTTTTCCCCTAGTTTATCAGCTGTGTGCTCTGCTAATTCATACGCTTTTTTCAACTCTTCCCTTAACTTCTTTACATATTTCAGATGGGATGAATAGGAGCTTTCCCCAGATGAAACACCCATGCTCACATCTATTGGAAGCTTAGCTTCTCTTCCGAACATCAGGTAATATGGCGAGTATCCTGTGGCCTCACTCTGGGTGCAATTGTATGCATGCACTAGTCGGCCAATGTGTCTTTTCCAATTAATTTTTTCTACAGGACTTAATGTTCCTAGCATATTCAACAACGTCCTGTTGAAACGCTCTGGTTGTGGATCTCCCTGTGGGTGGTAGGGCGTGGTTCTTGATTTGGATATCCCACAGCTCTTACACAATTCCTTAATTAGTCTACTTTCAAAGTCCCTACCCTGATCCGAATGTAACCGGTTTGGTAGCCCATAGTAGACAAAGAATTGATCCCAAAGAGTATTCGCGACTGTGACTGCCTTCTGGTTAGGTGTTATATAGGCCTGAGCATAGCGGGTGAAATGATCCGTCACCACTAGTATATTACATTTCTTTCCCGCTTCTACCTCTAACGTTAGGAAATCCATGCATACTAAGTCCATGGGACCATTGCTCTTGAACGTTACTAGCGGGGCCGCTCTTTCAGGCAAAGTCTTTCTCATGATGCAATTCCCACAATTGCCGCAGTATTTCTCTATTTCTCTCTTCATCTTCGGCCAATAAAACCGGTTGGTTACCAGTTTTAGAGTTTTTTCAAACCCTAAGTGTCCGTGGTTATCATGTTAAAACTGCATAACTCTCATCCGATACTTCCTTGGTAATACCAATTGGTATCTCTCTCTTCCATCTCTCTGTTTCGTGTGTCTGTGTAGTCTCACAAGCAGGTTCTTCTTCTGTTTGTTCAATAGCCTAACTTCCTCCTCTATCTCTGGCCTCATATAGTCATTCCTCTGCTTACCAGCTCCATTCATAATTTGTCCAATACAAGGGTCTTGAAGTTGATCTTGCCTAATCTGGCCCTCCTTCAATTTTTCCAAACCTTCCATCTCCAGTAAATTGATCCAACAGTAGGATAGTGAAAGTGCTTCAGGAGTTGCTCCTAATGCACCCACTTGTGCATGCTTTATATGATTCTCTATTTGTAGGATGCGGCACATCCCACGAACTTCTCCATCCGGTATCTCAATCCATTCATCGTCCTCCTTCCCTTCTGCTGACTGCCCTGGGATTCTCGATAACGAATCTGCATCAACATTGTTCACCCCTGGCCGATATTTCAGAGAGAAGTCGTGCAGGGCCAGAGCAGCCAACCAGCGATGCCCCATCGCATCCAACTTGGCGGTAGTGTGTACATAAGTAAGGGGGTTGTTGTCAGTGTGAACTTCGAATTTGGCTCCATATAGATAGTCGTGAAATTTATCCACGATGCACCATTTTAACGCCAAGAATTCAAGTTTGTGCGTAGGATATCGCTTTTCACTGTCTGATACCCCTCTGCTGGCAAAAGATACAGGCCGCAATTCCTCCTGATGTCTCTGATATAATACGCCTCCTAAGCCCTCTATGGAAGCATCAATATGTAGGACATAGGGTAAATTGGGATTTGCATAAGCTAATACAGTGGCACTCGTTAAGCTCTCTTTCAGGGCATTAAAAGACCTTTCACATTCACCTGTCCACCTTTCTCCGAATGGTTCATTAACCTTGTATAGATCACCACTCCTTGTCGTCCTTGAGGTCTTTCTCCCTGTCATAGACAAGTATCCCTTTGTTAAGTCGGTTAGTGGTTTAGCAGTAGCTGAATAATTCGGAACAAACCTCCGGTAATAGCCACAAAACCCAAGGAACGATCTTAATTCCTTCAGCTTAGTAGGGCGCGGCCAGTTGGTCACTGCTTTCACCTTGTCCGGATCCGTAGCTACTCCATCCTTACTTACTATGTGCCCTAGGTACTTGACACTTAACTGGCATAGGTGGCATTTATCTACTGATAGTTTCAGGCCGCCTTCAATCAACCTGTCTAAAACTTTTAGAAGGCATTGGTTATGTTCTTCTATAGTCGCCCCGAAGACAATTATATCGTCTAGATACACAATTACCTCCCGATAATTCATGTCACCTATCGTCTTTTCCATTGTCCGTTGAAAGGTGGCCGGTGCTCCCTTCACTCCCTGCGGCATTTGGAGAAATTCGTAAAATCCTAAGGGACATATAAATGCAGTCTTTTCTCGATCCTGAGGGCACATCGGTATTTGGTAATACCCATTTCTTAAGTCTAGAACAGAGAATATAGTACTTCCTTGTAGACAGTCTACGGCTTCATCGATCCTGGGCACCGTATACTGATCTGTCACTGTCCTTTGATTCAGTGTTCGATAGTCAATGCACATTCGTATATTGCCGTTTTTTTTCCGAGCGATGACAACTGGAGAGGCATAAGGGCTCTTTGACTCCATGATTACCTGATTCTCCAATAGTCCCTTCAGGTGTTTCCTCATATCCTCGAAATCCGCGGGGGCTATACGCCGGGACCATTCTCGATAAGGAGTAGTGTCTGTGAGGACAATATGATGCTCCACCCCTTTTGCTCGACCTAGGTCCCACTCCCCAGTAGAAAAAGCTTGCTCTCGGCGTTCCAACTCCTCACTGGGACTGCCTTTCCGCCAGGGGCTATTTGTCTGCCTGCAGCGTTCTCCAGCCTCACTGTCACCGAGACTACCTTTTTACAATGCTGTACAAAATGTGATATTTGTCAAAACAAGTGTAAAAAAAATAGCAGCTTCACAAACACAAATAATAAAGTAAGGGTTTTGTTCCTTCCATTTGCACAATTGTAATTGTAGTTGAATCTTTCAGGCTGTGTTACTAGATGTTCTTTTATCAGAATTGCATTGCTATTGTATTGGCAGTTGTAATACAAATACTGAGCAGCTCTACAAGGTTTGGTGCACATGATGAAGTAAATTGAACTTCCAATGTTTTTAATTAGAATTCTACAATTCTGCACACAAGATGTCCATGATAAAAGGGAAAACTAAAATCCTCTTCTGTTTGCAATGGTCCCAAATGTCCTAGCCTTACTCACAGCTGCAGGTCATATTATATGTAATCTAGTGTCTTGCCAAAAGAAAAGCAATTATTTTATGCAAACAATCCTAGCAGAGTCACAGAGTAGCTAAATGAAAAGACAAAGTGCAGGCCCAGCTTCTAACATTTGGAGGGCCCCTATTTTTTTGTAATTTGACCCCTGATGAAGGGATGAATAAGATGACAGCCCAGACACTTAATCAGGGACTCTATCTTTGTCTACTCACAAAATTTCTGGGTCAGCACCAAGGACATTTAATTTTGCATTATCAAATGAAGACACACTTACATCCACACTCACACACCAGTCCCATTTCAAGCAAACATGTGCTGCTGGCATGATTTAACAAGCCGTGATGCTTTGTGGTTTATATCTTAAGACTTTTACAGGAAGCTTTATTAACCTATGCGTTAGGAGACACACAAATGCAAACCATTAGCTTTACAGCAATTAAAACAAACCATATTCTAATAAGCCAGTGATTTTTTTAAAGATAAATAAAACAAAAACTGTGCTTTCTCTAAAGAATCCCCCCTGAACCATGGTTCTATTTTACCTGAGATCAATACATTCTACTACATTCTGTTTCATATGCTAGTAGAATAATATTAATTTTCTTGTTCAATACATCAATTACATAGCCGCCTCAGCCAGCCTGTCCATCAATAATGTTGTTTACTAAACTGTTATTGACCTCATTCCTGGGACATGCACTGGCTGTATGATATTAATAGCCTTGTCAGCACCCAGCTATATTTTTCCATGAATGATGAGCTCAGTTCATCCCTGTTTTAAAATCAATACAACTTTTTAATACTCACATTTGCCTAGCTAAAAGTAAAGTGCATAATACAAATGACTACGCCACTATATTTTGTAGCACTTCAATGTATGGATCATTGATTATAAGCGCCTTGAGTCCTATCGGAGAAAGCACGCTATACAAACAAATTTATTATTATTATTTTTAATTTTTTCATTAATAATGGCATTAATGTTCTGGGGCCAGTGTGTAATTGGCAGTGCCTGACAGTGTGCTGGCAGAGATATATTTTACCATACACCATACATGGAACTAGAACTCTTGTGCTGGCTGGTAGTCCAGGAGTCTTACTGTGTCTCAAGTATACTGTACTATATTAATCTGACATTTAAAAAGATTAAATTGGCCAGACTGTCGAATCCTAAAAGTGTCTCAATGTTCTTGAATAAAGAGCAGCAGAGTTCTATTTCAATGCTGTAATTAAACCCAAACATCTACTATAATGCTACATAGTTATAGAAGAATGAGACAGGGTGTAATGTGTGTCGGGACATTGGAAGCTATGGCCTGCTGCGAGCTTATGAATAAACTAACCATTGACAATATCACACACAAACAAACAAACACACACACACACACACACACACACACACACACACACACACACATATTGGCAGGGAAAAGGATCAGCTTTTATTGAACAAAAAGGAGAAAAGTATTGTGACATAGAAAGAATGGCCCTTCAATGTAGCAACACTGACTGCTGAAGCATACTGGCTTAAAATAGGGGCCAACTGCCAGCCCATCACCAGTAAATCAATGTATAGATGGGGGTAAACTGCCAGCCCATCACCAGTAAATCAATGTATAGATAGGAGTAAACTGCCAGCCCATCACTAGCAACTCAATGTATAGATGGTGTAAACAGCCATCCCGTAACCAACAACTCAATCTATAGATGGGGTAAACTGCCAGCCCATCACTAGCAAGTCAATGTATAGATGGGGTAAACTGCCATCCCATCACCAACAACTCAATGTGTAGATGTGGTAAACTGCCAGTCCGTCACCAACAACTCAATGTATAGATTGGGGTAAACTGCCATCCCATCACCAACAACTCAATGTGTAGATGTGGTAAACTGCCAGTCCGTCACCAACAACTCAATGTATAGATTGGGGTAAACTGCCAGCCCATAACTAGCAAGTCAATGTATAGATTCGGCCAACTGTCAGCCCATCACCAACAACTCAATGTATAGATGGGGGTAAACTGCCAGCCCATCACCAGTAAATCAATGTATAGATAGGGGTGTACCGCCAGTCCATCACTAGCAACTCAATGTATAGATGGGGTAAATTTCCAGCCCATCACCAGTAAATCAATGTATAGATGGGGGTGTACCGCCAGCCCATCACTAGCACCTCAATGTATAGATGGGGTAAATTTCCAGCCCATCACCAGTAAATCAATGTATAGATGGGGGGTAAACTGCCATCCCATCACTAGCAACTCACTGCATAGATGGGGAAAACTGCCAGCCCGTCACCAACAACTCAATGTATAAATAGGAGTAAACTGCCTGCCCATTACTAGCAACTCAACATATAGATGGGGTAGACTGCCAGCCCATCACCAGCAAATCAATGTATAGATGGGGGTAAACTGCCAGCCCATCACCAGCAACTTAACGTATCCAAACTTCCTTTCAGTGACCCACAAGAAGCCCATCTGGACTGATTGTGCCGCTAACCCAAGCGCATAACAGTATAATTAGCTTAACCTACAGTATGTATTGGCAGGGAAAGTACCTCAAGACGTACAGCAAGATAGCCACTGTTACCATTCCTTCCTGCACAGAAAAGCGACAACAAAACAAAGAAAAGGGAGGAAGGGTAGGAATGAATGCAGCAAGTAGAAATCCCTCAGCATGGGGAATGATAATATGAACAGCAAAGTACGCCAATAACACACACCCTGAGCCTGATAGGACAACACTAAAACACACCATATAACAAACCTACACAATCAATAACCATTTATTTCAAAATGTGTTCTGACCCTTGCCTAGAGGTTTACTCTAAGCTGAATGCAGGTGCTATCAAAGCATAACACAGAATTCAAGCCTCCATTATTCTCAATGGGGACAATGATCCTAGCCAGTTTACCAAGTCTGGTCCCAATGTGCGGCGGGCACTTTTCGTGTTTTGTGTTTTGGTTTTGGTTCTAATTCCACTTTCATGTTTTGTTTTTGGCTTGGTTTTGCCAAAGCCACCCTTTAGAGTTTTGGTTTTGGATCTGGATGATTTTTGAAGAAAAAAAAAGAAAAAAAGCTAAAATCACAGAATTTGGGGATAATTTTACTCCTACGTATTATTAACCTCAATAACAATAATTTCCACTCATTCCCAGTCTATTCTGAACACCTCACACCTCACAATATTGTTTTTAGGCCAAAAGGTTGCACAGAGGTTGCTGGATGACTAAGCTAAGCGACACAAGTGGACAACACAAACACATGGCCCATCTAGGAGTGGCACTGCAGTGTCAGACAGGATGGCAGATATAAAAAAAGGCCCCAAACAACACATGATGCAAAGAAGAAAAAGAATTGCAATGAGGTAGTTGTATGACTAAGCCAAGCGACACAAACAATTGGCCCATCTAGGCGTGGCACTGCAGTTGCAGACAGGAGGACAGATATAAAAAAAAGGCCCCAAACAGCACATCATGCAAAGAAGAAAAAGATTTGCAATGAGGTAGTTGTATGACTAAGCCAAGCGACACAAACAATTGGCCCATCTAGGAGTGCACTGCAGTGGCAGACAGGAGGGCAGATATTTAAAAAAAGGCCCCAAACAGCACATCATGCAAAGAAGAAAAAGATTTGCAATAAGGTAGTTGTATGACTAAGCCAAGCAACACACACAATTGGCCCATCTAGGCGTGGCACTGCAGTGGCAGACAGGAGGGCAGATATCAAAAAAGGCCCCTAACAGCACATGATGCAAAGAAGAAAAAAAGGTGCACCGAGGTTGCTGTATGACTAAGCTAAGCGACACAACCACCTGGCCCATCTAGTAGTGTCACGCAGTGGCTGAATGTCGAGATTGGGCCGCAATTGTTCGGTCCACTGACAGCATCTCCAGCACGCTCCAGTCACTTTTAAAAAAATCTGCAATTGGTGGACTTATACGGCAGTACCCCAGGACTAATACAGCAGTACCCCTGGACTCATACGGCAATGTCACACAGGATGGCACTTTTCAAAAACTAAGCCCCAAACAGCACCTCATGCAAAGATGTCGAAGAGGTGCAATGAGGTAGCTGTATGACTAAGCCAAGCGACACAAACAATTCCAACTGGAATAATACGTCCAAATCACTTGAATTAATTTGCAAGATCACTGTAATTAATAATTGTAAATCACTGACATTAATTGGCAAAATCACTGTAATTATATGTCCAAATCACTGGAATTAAATGGCAAGATCACTGTAATTAATAATTATAAATCACTGACATTAATTGGCAAAATCACTGTAATTATACGTCCAAATCACTGGAATTAGATGGCAAAATCTCGCTATCGCCTGCCTAGTGAAGTGGAATCTAGATGGGATTTGGTACCGGGGACACAATATTTCCATCAATTGTCTAAATACCACTGCACTAATGGCGGATACCGGGTGCACGTCTAACACCAACATAAGTGTCAAGGCCTCAATTATGAGGGCTTCCATCTTCATGTGAAGCTGAACCACTAGTCATGAACATAGGCCAGGGCCTCAGCCGTTCCTTGCCACTCTGTGTCGTAAATGGCATATTGGCAAGTTTACGTTTCTCCTCAGACCATTTAAATTTCTTTTTTTGGGTCCTTTTACTGAACATTGGCTTTTTGAATTTTTCATGCCCTCTACTATCACATTGGGCATTGGCCTTGGCAGAAGACGTTGATTGAATTTCATCGTCTATGTCATGGTTAGTGGCAGCAGCTTCAGCACTAGGAAGAAGTGGTTCTTCTTGATCTTTCCCTATTTTATCCTCAACATTTCTCTGACGTCCTAGTGGATGCTGGGAACTCCGTAAGGACCATGGGGAATAGCGGCTCCGCAGGAGACTGGGCACAACTAAAGAAAGCTTTAGGACTACCTGGTGTGCACTGGCTCCTCCCTCTATGACCCTCCTCCAGACCTCAGTTAGAATTTTGTGCCCGGCTGAGCTGGATGCACACTAGGGGCTCTCCTGAGCTCTTAGAAAAAGAAAGTTTATTTTAGGTTTTTTATTTTCAGTGAGATCTGCTGGCAACAGACTCACTGCTACGAGGGACTAAGGGGAGAAAAGCGAACCTACCTGCTTGCAGCTAGCTTGGGCTTCTAGGCTACTGGACACCATTAGCTCCAGAGGGATCGAACACAGGCCCAGCCTCGGTCGTCCGGTCCTGGAGCCGTGCCGCCGTCCCCCTTACAGAGCCAGAAGCAAGAAGAGGGTCCTGGAAATCGGCGGCAGAAGACTTCGGTCTTCATCAAGGTAGCGCACAGCACTGCAGCTGTGCACCATTGCTTCCCATGCACACCTCACACTCCGGTCACTGATGGGTGCAGGGCGCTGGGGGGGGGCGCCCTGGGCTGCAATATTGAGTACATTGGCTGGCAAATAACACATAATATAGTCATAGAGACTATATATGTGTAAAATACCCCTGCCAGATATACATAGAAAAAAGCGGGAGAAGTCCGCCGAAAAAGGGGCAGGGCTATCTCCCTCAGCACACTGGCGCCATTTTCCCTCACAGCTCCGCTGGAAGGATCGCTCCCAGGCTCTCCCCTGCAGTTTCCAGACTACATAGGGTAAAAAAGAGAGGGGGGGCACTAAATTTAGGCGCAATATTGTGTATACAAGCAGCTATTGGGAAAAATCACTCAGTTATAGTGTTAATCCCTGTGTTATATAGCGCTGTTGGTGTGTGCTGGCATTCCATGTGTGTGTGCGGTGTGTCGGTACGGCTGTGTCGACATGTTTGATGAGGAGGCTTATGTGGAGGCGGAGCAGGTGCCGATAAATGTGATGTTACCCCCTGCGGGGTCGACACCTGAGTGGATGGTTATGTGGAAGGAATTACGCGACAGTGTCGACTCCTTACATAAAAGGTTTGACGACATAGCAGATGTGGGACAGCCGGCTTCTCAGCCTGTGCCTGTCCAGACGTCTCTAAAGCCATCAGGGGCTCTAAAACGCCCGCTACCTCAGATGGCAGACACAGATGTCGACACGGATACTGACTCCAGTGTCGACGATGATGAGACTAGTGTACATTCCAATAGAGCCACCCGTTACATTTTTACGGCAATGAAAAATGTGTTGCATATTTCTGATATTACCCCAGGTACCACAAAAAAGGGTATTATGTTTGGGGAGAAAAAACTACCAGTGGTTTTTCCCCCATCTGATGAATTAAATGAAGTGTGTGAAGAAGCGTGGGCTTCCCCCGATAAAAAACTGTTAATTTCTAAAAAGTTACTAATGGCGTACCCTTTCCCGCCAGAGGACAGGTCACGTTGGGAGACATCCCCTAGGGTGGATAAAGCGCTCACACGTCTGTCAAAAAAGGTGGCACTACCGTCTCCGGACACGGCCGCCCTAAAGGAGCCTGCAGATAGAAAGCAGGAGGCTATCCTGAAGTCTGTATATACACACTCAGGTATTATACTGAGACCGGCTATTGCTTCAGCATGGATGTGCAGTGCTGCAGCTGCGTGGTCAGATTCCCTGTCGGAAAACATTGATACCCTAGACAGGGACACTATATTGCTAACCGTAGAGCATATTAAAGACGCTGTCTTGTACATGAGAGATGCACAGAGGGATATTTGCTGGCTGGCATCTAAAATAAACGCAATGTCCATTTCTGCCAGGAGAGGATTGTGGACTCGGCAGTGGACAGGAGATGCAGATTCTAAAAGGCACATGGAAGTATTGCCTTACAAGGGTGAGGAGTTGTTTGGGGATGGTCTCTCGGACCTCGTTTCCACAGCGACAGCTGGGAAGTCAGCATTTTTACCCCATGTTCCCTCACAGCCAAAGAAAGCACCGTATTATCAGGTACAGTCCTTTCGGCCCTAGAAAGGCAAGCGGGTTAGAGGCGCGTCTTTTCTGCCCAGAGGCAGAGGTAGAGGGAAAAAGCTGCAACATACAGCCAGTTCCCAGGAACAAAAGTCCTCCCCCGCTTCCTCTAAGTCTACCGCATGACGCTGGGGCTCCACAGGTACGGTGGGGGCCCGTCTCAAGAACTTCAGCGACCAGTGGGCTCGCTCACGGGAGGATCCCTGGATTCTACAAGTAGTATCTCAGGGGTACAAGCTGGAATTCGAGACATCTCCCCCTCGCTGTTTCCTCAAATCTGCCTTGCCGACAGCTCCCCCGAACAGGGAGGCAGTGCTGGAGGCGATTCACACTGTATTCTCAGCAGGTGATAATCAAGGTACCCCTCCTTCAACAAGGACGGGGTTACTATTCCACAATGTTTGTGGTACCGAAGCCGGACGGTTCGGTGAGACCCATTTTAAATTTAAAATCCTTGAACACTTATATAAGAAGGTTCAAGTTCAAGATGGAATCGCTCAGGGCGGTGATTGCAAGCCTGGACGGGGGGGATTCCATGGTATCACTGGAAAGGGTAGTGGATAAGTGGAATAGCCTCCCATCAGAGGTGGTAGAGGCTAAGACTGTAGGGCAATTTAAACATGCTTGGGACAGGCATATGAATATCCTTACAAAGAATCAAGGTTAAAAAAGGGTTGAGATTGCCTAAAGGATAAAATAAAAAAGGGGCAGACTAGATGGGCCAAGTGGTTCTTATCTGCCGTCAAATTCTATGTTTCTATGTTTCTATGCTTACCTGCATGTCCCCATTTACCCTCCTCACCAGGAGTACCTCAGATTTGTGGTACAGGACTGTCATTACCAATTCCAGACGTTGCCGTTTGGTCTGTCCACGGCACCGAGGGTATTTACCAAGGTAATGGCCGAAATGATGATACTCCTTCGGAGAAAGGGAGTTTTAATTATCCCGTACTTGGACGATCTCCTTATAAAGGCGAGGTCCAGGGAACAGTTGTTGATTGGTGTAGCACTAGCTCGGGAAGTGCTACAACAGCACGGCTGGATCCTGAATATTCCAAAGTCGCAGCTGGTTCCTACAACGCGTCTACTGTTCCTGGGGATGGTTCTGGACACAGAACAGAAAAAAGTATTTCTCCCGGAGGAGAAGGCCAAGGAGTTGTCATCTCTAGTCAGAGACCTCCTAAAACCAAAACAGGTGTCGGTGCACCACTGCACGCGAGTCCTGGGAAAGATGGTGGCTTCTTACGAAGCAATTCCATTCGGAAGGTTCCATGCAAGGATCTTTCAGTGGGATCTGTTGGACAAGTGGTCCGGATCGCATCTTCAGATGCATCGGCTGATAACCCTGTCTCCAAGGACCAGGGTGTCGCTGTTGTGGTGGCTGCAGAGTGCTCATCTTCTAGAGGGCCGCAGATTCGGCACACAGGACTGGGTCCTGGTGACCACGGATGCCAGCCTTCGAGGTTGGGGGGCAGTCACACAGGGAAGAAACTTCCAGGGACTATGGACAAGTCAGGAGACTTCCCTACACATAAATATTTTGGAACTAAGGGCGATTTACAATGCTCTAAGTCAGGCAAGACCCCTGCTTCAACACCAGCCGGTGCTGATCCAGTCAGACAAGATCACGACGGTCGCCCATGTAAACCGACAGGGCGGCACAAGAAGCAGGATGGCAATGGCAGAAGCCACAAGGATTCTCCGATGGGCGGAAAATCATGTGTTAGCACGGTCAGCAGTGTTCATTCCCGGAGTGGACAACTGGGAAGCAGACTTTCTCAGCAGACACGACCTCCACCCGGGAGAGTGGGGACTTCATCCAGAAGTCTTCCAAATGATTGTACACCGGTGGGAAAGGCCACAGGTGGACATGATGGCGTCCCGCCTCAACAAAAAGCTAAAAAGATATTGCGCCAGGTCAAGGGACCCTCAGGCGATAGCTGTGGACGCTCTGGTAACACTGTGGGTGTACCGGTCGGTGTATGTGCTCCCTCCTCTGCCTCTCATACCCAAGGTACTGAGGCTAATAAGAAGGAGAGGAGTAAGAACTATACTCATTGTTCCGGATTGGCCAAGAAGAGCTTGGTACCCAGAACTTCAAGAAATGATCTCAGAGGACCCATGGCCTCTGCCGCTCAGACAGGACCTGCTGCAGTAGGGGCCCTGTCTGTTCCAAGACTTACCGCGGCTGCGTTTGACAGCATGGCGGTTGAACGCCGGATCCTGAAGGGAAAGGGCATTCCGGAGGAAGTTATCCCTACGCTTATTAAAGCTAGGAAAGAAGTGACCGCAAACCATTATCACCGCATATGGCGGAAATATGTTGCATGGTGTGAGGCCAGGAAGGCCTCAACGGAGGAATTTCAGCTAGGTCGATTTCTGCACTTCCTACAGTCAGGGGTGACTATTGGCCTAAAATTGGGTTCCATTAAGGTCCAGATTTCGGCTCTATCGATTTTCTTCCAAAAAGAACTGGCTTCACTACCTGAAGTTCAGACATTTGTTAAGGGAGTGCTGCATATTCAGCCCCCTTTTGTGCCCCCAGTGGCACCTTGGGACCTCAACGTGGTGTTGGATTTCCTAAAGTCGCATTGGTTTGAACCACTTAAAACCGTGGAACTAAAATATCTCACGTGGAAAGTGGTCATGCTGTTGGCCTTGGCTTCGGCCAGGCGTGTGTCAGAATTGGCGGCTTTGTCTTGTAAAAGCCCTTATCTGATTTTCCATATGGATAGGGCGGAATTAAGGACTCGTCCCCAATTTCTCCCAAAGGTGGTTTCAGCGTTTCATTTGAACCAGCCTATTGTGGTGCCTGCGGCTACTCGTGACTTGGAGGACTCCAAGTTGCTGGACGTAGTCCGGGCCCTAAAAATCTATGTTTCCATGACAGCTGGAGTCAGAAAGACTGACTCGCTTTATATCCTGCATGCGCCCAACAAGTTGGGTGCGCCTGCTTCAAAGCAGACTATTGCTCGCTGGATCTGTAGCACGATTCGACTTGCACATTCTGCGGCTGGACTGCCGCATCCTAAATCTGTAAAAGCCCATTCCACGAGCAAGGTGGGCTCTTCTTGGGCGGCTGCCCGAGGGGTCTCGGCTTTACAACTTTGCCGAGCAGCTACTTGGTCGGGGTCAAACACATTTGCTAAATTCTACAAGTTTGATACCCTGGCTGAGGAGGACCTAGAGTTCGCTCATTCGGTGCTGCAGAGTCATCCGCACTCTCCCGCCCGTTTGGGAGCTTTGGTATAATCCCCATGGTCCTTACGGAGTTCCCAGCATCCACTAGGACGTCAGAGAAAATAAGATTTTACTCACCAGTAAATCTATTTCTCGTAGTCCGTAGTGGATGCTGGGCGCCCGTCCCAAGTGCGGATTGTCTGCAATACTTGTATATAGTTATTGTTTAACTAAAGGGTTATTGTGGAGCCATCTGTTGAGAGGCTCAATTATATTTCATACTGTTAACTGGGTATAGTATCACGAGTTATACGGTGTGATTGGTGTGGCTGGTATGAGTCTTACCCGGGATTCAAAATCCTTTCCTTATTGTGTCAGCTCTTCTGGGCAAAGTATCCTAACTGAGGTCTGGAGGAGGGTCATAGAGGGAGGAGCCAGTGCACACCAGGTAGTCCTAAAGCTTTCTTTAGTTGTGCCCAGTCTCCTGCGGAGCCGCTATTCCCCATGGTCCTTACGGAGTTCCCAGCATCCACTACGGACTACGAGAAATAGATTTACCGGTGAGTAAAATCTTATTTTTTGTTCTCCATTATTTTTTGGGAGTTATATGCGGCACAGGAATGACTGGAATGACTGATGGACAGGACACTACCACTGGTCAGATGCAGCACAACAGGTTGCTGTTATAATTATTATACTGCAGCAGTGGACATATAGCAGCAGCGTATATCGTCACTGGAATGACTGATGAGACAGAACACTACCACTGGTCTACACAACACAGCACCACTTTATACAGCTACATTGGATATATGGCAGCAGAGAACACCAACACTGTGACTGGCTGGACTGATGCAGCACAATACACTGACTACACTGGACTGGTCTACACAACACAGCACCACTTTATACAGCTACATTGGATATATGGCAGCAGAGAACACCAACACTGTGCATGCCTGGACTGATGCAGCACAATACACTGAGTGACTACACTGGACTGGACTGAGCAGCACAACACTTGCCACCCCACTTTCCCGCCCTAACACACAGACACTGAACACTGAGGACACGTCCTCTCTATACACTCTCTGAGACGGGAGTGAAAATGGCCGCGACGCCCGGCTCCTTATATGGAATCTAAATCCTGCGAGAATCCGACAGCGGGATGATGACGTTTTGCCGTGTTCAGGTTTCCAAGTCAGGCGGGAAAACCTGAGCCGGACCCTGATCCGGGCTCGGAAGGCAAAGTTCGGTAGGGTTCGGTTCTCTGAAAACCGAACCCGCTCATCTCTAGTCCCAATAGCTATCTCCATCTGTTGCTATGTGGGGAGCATCGCCAGGAGTGATCTTCAGTAATTATTTTCTGTACATATGCGGCATAATGGCAATGCATGCACATGGTCATACGTCAGACAATTTGCTGGGACAGTCTCTTACCGGAGCACATGCCTGGCACGAGTTTTGGAGAAAATAAGCAGACATTATGCTGTATTATGCGGAGATAAGAAATTATACAGTAGTTTATGGGCCCCCACTGCCACCAATGATAAATATGCTTGTAAATATGGATCATACATATATTATAATCCATATATATGTCTTGTTCTTGGAATCATGCTTCCAGTCATTTTGGACTCCTTGTTAGTAAACTAATTTTCTCTTATCATTATAGTCTTTGCCTTGGGACTGAGCATCTATACTTTACGCCTATTTTATATGAAGGAAAAGATGAACATGAAAATATTAGTCTTCCTGTCCTCAGCAAAGGATAGTTATTTGTTGCTTTAACACGTGGCCTTATGAGGACTGAGCATTACTTCTGTCACACTTATTCCATCGTAAGTCTTTAATTAATATTCATACTGTGTGACTTACATTTTCTATTAATACGCTGGCAAGTAACAGGGAAGCCTTTCATGAGAATGTTTTCATATAATCATAGCATGGAAGGAAATCTTCTGCTGAATAACACATGAAAACCCAGAGTTATGAAAATCTGCAGTTCCTGTTTTATTTCACTGGTTTCAAAAATCACGTACGGCTGTAACAACAGCCCGGGAGCCACCTACACACCTTCCTTGGGGTAAGCAAAAGGGTACATAACACAATATTATTTTGTTTCTAAGAAAACTCAGTTTTATAAACACATCCTACCCATGTTTCAAACTCCTACTGTCTATTTATCCATCATATTTTTGTATACAGTCAGTGTACAGTATGTAATATGCTGTGCGTGGGCGAGTGGGTTGGTTATTGGGGTGTTGCCTGTGATCATTTCTTTTAAAGAAAACAAACCTTGGTTATGTATATAGATTACTCATGCTGACTAGTTATTCTGAGGATAGATTCATCCTTTGTGTGAACATTTAGTTTGGTTAGAATTTACTTAGCCAGATGCTTCACTTTGCCGCTATTGTACAGTAAATTATTTGTATAATTGGTGGTAGAGTCATCATAGAAGAGAAAGCCACATCCCTACAATCTGCCCACTTCCTAGTGAAATGGGGAGGATGATGAGGCACGATGATTCACTTTACAGCAAATCACGTTTCCTCTGCTTGATGCTTGATTTGCCGCATTGTGCCGTGGGAGGTAGGGTCATGGCAGCAGTGGCCACTTGCATCTCCCTCTAGGGAAGATAAACAAAACGTAGGAATGTTATAGAGCTACTTCTTTATAGAAATGCGCGGCGCGCACTTTTCGTGTTTTGTGTTTTGGTTTTGGTTCAAATTCCCCACTCGTGTTTTGGTTTTGGGTTGGTTTGGCCAAAACCACCCTTCTGTGTTTTGGTTTTGGATCTGGATGATTTTTGAAAAAAAAGATAAAGGGATCTATTTATTAACATTATTTTTACTAAAATAATGTAAAAAGGGGTGTTTTCATTACCTTTTCACATTATTTTAGTATCACCTGAGTGTATTAAAGGGCATTTGGTGCAGTTTTCATGAAAAACTGCTCCAAACCCTTTAATTCAGTTTTTTTTTAGTAACCCACATCGCATTCCTCATACTTATAATGAGAAATGTGATGTGGCCAAATTTACAAAAAAAAAAATTTGAAAAAATACTGCAATGTGCCCTGTGATAATCTCGCCAGCTCAGATTGGTGGGTTCACAGGGCAGCACTGCGATAATGTGGCATTTGCCCAGCTTTATCTGATCCCAGCAGAGATAGCTGAGCGAGGACCCGGCAGAGTGATCAGCTATGTGATTCCGATGGACACACAAGCTGATCACAGTGTTAAAAAGTATAAAAAAATAAAAATAAAAACCCCAAACACCATACTCATCTGTCCAGGGAGCCGGCGACCGCTGCTCCAGTGAGCGCTGCTGGGCGCCGGGTCCCCCATGTATTGCAATGTGACCCCGGTGCAGTAAAGTGATGCGGCAGCGCACAGGATCCTGCACCGGGCAGCCCAGCAGAAGCAGCGCGGACCGGCTACCTAGACTGGTAAGTATATTGATCTTCTTGGGGGAGGTCTGCTGCGCACGGGGGTAGTTGCGATGGGGGGGTAAACCGGGCGCCAGCGGAAGCGGCGATGTCGGCAAGGGTGGTGCATGCATGGACATCGGGTATTTTTTCTGAAAAATACCCCAATGATGCTGCGGAGTATCATCTCAGGGACAGAGCTTGACCGCAAGCTCTGTCCCTGCACGCGATAATTGATACATCCCTGCGATGTAATCAATTACCGCATCCTGGATGTGGACAGTGATAAAGAGGCCCCCAAAACAGCTAAAATCACAGAATTTGGGGGTAATGTTGATCCTACGGTATTATTAACCTCAATAACATTCATTTCCATTCATTTCCAGTCTATTCTGAACACCTCACAATATTGTTTTTAAGACAAAAGGTTGCACCGATGAGGCTGTATGACTAAGCTAAGCGACACAAGTGTGCGGCACAAACACCTGGCCCATCTAGGAGTGGCACTGCAGTGGCAGACAGGATGGCACCTAAAAAACTAGACCCCAAATAGCACATGGTGCAAAGAAGAAAAAGAGGTACAAGATGGAATTGTCCTTGGGCCCACCCACCCTTATATTGTATAAACAGGACATGTACGCTTTAACAAACCAATCATTTCAGCAACAGGGTCTGCCACACGACTGTGGCTGAAATGACACAAATCCCCAGGAGAGTCTAATTGGGGTAAGCCATTCTGCAATGATGTCCCTCAGTTTCCGAAAGAGGTTGTCAGCGGCATGCCTCTTATGGAAAGCAGTAATACTCAGTGTAGCCTGCCTAGGAATGAGTTGCGTTTGCGAGATGCTGCTACTGGTGCCGCTGCTGTTGTTGCTACGGTAGGCCATACGCTACGGTAGGCCATACATCTACCCAGTGGGCTGTCACAGTCATATAGTCCTTAGTCTGCCCTGTTCCACTTGTCCACATGTCCGTGTTTAAGTGGACAGTGGGTACAACTGCATTTTGTAGGACACTGAGGGCACTTTTTCTGACGTCTGTGTACATTCTCGGTATTGCCTGGCTAGTGAAGTGGAACCTAGTAGGGATTTGATACCGTGGACACAGTACCTCAAACAATTCTCTAAGTCCCACTAAACTAGTGGTGGATACTGGACGCATGTCTAACACCAACATAGCTGTCAAGGCCTCAGTTATCCGCTTTGCAAAAGGATGACTGATGTCATATTTCATCTTCCTCACAAAGGACTGTTGGACAGTCAATTGCTTGGTTGAAGTAGTACAAGTGGTCTACCGACTTCCCCTCTGGGATGACGATTGACTCCCAGCAGCAACAACAGCAGCGGCAGCAACAGCAGGCGTACCACTCAAGGATCCTCCGGAGGAATCCCGATTAGGAGAGGACTCCTCAGTCTTTCCAGTGACATGGCCTTCAGGACTACTGACGTTCCTGACTGAGGAGGAAGTTGACGTTGAATGAGTTGGTGGTGTGGCTTGCAGGAGCTTGGGTACAGGAGGAAGAAGGGATTTAGGTGTTAGTGGACTGCTTACGCTCTTACCCAAAGTTTCACAACTTGACACTGACTTCTGATAAATGTGCTGCAAGTGACGTATAAGGGAGGATGTTTCTAGGTGGTTAACATCCTTACCCCTACTTATTACAGATTGACAGACAACACACGGCTTGACACCTGTTGTCCAGATTTGTGGAGAAATAATTCCACACCGAAGAGGTTTTTTTTTTGGTATTTTGCCCAGGCATCACAATGGGCTTATTCATCCCACGGACAACAGGTGTCTCCCCCGGTGCCTGATTTAAACAAACCACATCACCATCAGACTCCTCATCGTCAACTTCCTCCTCAGTGCCAGCAACACCCATATCCTCATCCTGGTGTACTTCAACAGTGACATCTTCAATTTGAATATCAGAAACTGGACTGTGGGTGCTACTTCCAGCACTTGCAGAGGGTGTGCAAATGATGGAAGGAGCCACCTCTTCCTGTCCAGTGTTGGGAAGGTCAGGCATCGCAACCGCCAACACACTTGGACCCTCCTTGGGGATTTGTGATACCATCTTAGAACGCAGTTCTTTGCTGTGCTTTTTCCAGCTTAACTCTTATCATTTTTCTAGTGGGAGGATGAGGGCTTCCATCGTCATCTGAAGCTGAACCACTAGTCATGAACATAGGTCAGGGCCTTAGCCGTTCCTTGCCACTCTGTGACGTAAATGGCATATTGCAAGTTTACGTTTCTCCTCAGACCATTTACATTTATTTTTTTGGTCTTTTTACTGAATTTTGGCTTTTTGGATTTTACATGCCCTCTACTTGTAGAAGCCTTGAAATGGCTCAGCAGCTTAAACATGTGTTTGCAAACATGTGCAAACTAATTTTCAGAATTTCTATTACCAGATAGGTTCAGGGATGGTTACAGGTAATTTTTAGTGTGCTGAAGGGAAATGTAGGGGTGGGATTTGCAACCCCCCCTCTCTGTCTGTTTGTCTGTGACCCCTCCCCCTTTCCAGCACCTGATACATAATTATCTCCAGGAATGACCGAGCAACTACCATTGTTTGTCTGCTTGTGTACGAGAGGCATTGAATGGGAGCAGTATTTGGAAGGCATGCTGTTCCTTGCAGTGCCAATGGGAGATCCTGGGGGTGGCTCCTGGGTAAATTAGCTCTCTGTCTGGATGTGTTATAGTAATAGTCTTTATTATGAGGCCTACTGTGACAAATTACATGGCCTTATGTGGGCACTGCTATTATGTAGTGTTAGGACTGCTGACATCGGAGAAGCCTTGAAGTAACTCTGCAGCTTAAACATGTGTTTGCAAACATGTGTAAACTAATTCTCTGAATTTGTATTACCAGATAGGTTCAGGGATGGTTACAGGTAATTTTTAGTGTGCTGAAGGGAAATGTAGGGGTGGGATTTGCAACCCCCCCTCTCTGTCTATTTTATACTCCAAATTTTTGTTCACCATTATTTTTCTGGAGTTATATTGCAATATGCAGTACAGGAGAGCGTACCTCTACACCACACAGGGCAAACCCTGTGAAAATGATTTGGATTAAATATTAATAACCCCTTTATTTGGAGTAAATAATATACAGCACAGGACAGCACCACTGAATTTATATGGCAGCACCACTGGACTGGATTTATACAGAATTATATGGACTTATATGGAGTTATATGGCAGAATCACTGGAATTATACGGCAGGATCACTGGATTTATATGCCAGTACCACTGGAATTATACAGCAGGATAACACAATTATACAGCAGGATCACTGGAATTATACGGCAGGATCATTAGACTTATACGGCAGGATCACTGGATTTATACGGCAGTACTACTGGACATATACGGCAGTACCGCTGGACTGGACTTATACGCCAGTACCACTGTAATTATACAGCAGGATCACTGGAATTATACGGCAGGATCGCTGGACTTATACGGCAGGATCACTGGATTTATACTGCAGTACCGCTGTACATATATGGCAGTATCAATGGACATATACGGCAGTATCACTGGACTGGACTTATACACCAGTACCACTGTAATTATACGACAGGATCACTGGACTAATACGCCAGTACTATTGGAATTAGACAGCAGGATCACTGGATTTATATGGCAGTACCACTGGACATATACGGCAGTACCGCTGGACATATACGGCAGTATCACAGGACATATACTCCAGTACCACTGGAATTACACGGCAGGATCACTGGACTTATACGGCAGTACCACTGTAATTATACAGCAGGATCACTGGATTTATATGCCAATACCACTGGAATTATATGGCAGGATCACTGGAATTATACGGCAGGATCATTGGACTTATACGGCAGTATCACTGGACTGGATTTATACGCCAGTACCACTGTAATTATACGGCTGGATCACTGGATTTATACGCCAGTACCACTGGAATTATACGGCAGGATCACTGCAATTATACGGTAGGATCACTGGATTTATACGGCAGGATTACTGCAATTATACGGCAGGATCACTGGATTTATATGGCAGTATCACTGGACTGGACTTATACGCCAGTACCACTGTAATTATACGGCTGGATCACTGGATTTATACGCCAGTACTACTGGAATTATACGGCAGGATCACTGCAATTATACGGTAGGATCACTGGATTTATACAGCAGGATCACTGCAGTTATACGGCAGGATCATTGGACTTATACGGTAGTATCACTGGACTGGACTTATACGCCAGTACCACTGTAATTATACGGCAGTATCAATGGACATATACGGCAGGATCACTGGACTTATACGGCAGGATCACTGGAATTAGATGGCAGGATCACTGGAATTATATGGCAGGATCACTGGAATTATACAGCAGGATCACTGGATTTATACGGCAGTACCACTGATAACATTTTGATTTGTTCTGGTTTCCGAGTCAGGCAGGAAAATCCGTGCCTGACTCGGATCCGGGCTTGGGTGGTGAAGTCCGGTAGGGTTTGGTTCTCTGAGAACCGAACCCGCTAATCTGTACTTCTTTAGAATTGATGCCTGCTCTGAGTGATTACTATAGGTGAAAATAATGTCTGAGATCGCCGGAGGTGGGTGATGCCGGCCGCTCCTGGACATTTTTTTAAAGGGGCAAAACCATGCCTTGGAAGTCATTGCCCCTTTAAGAAAATGTCAAAGATCGACCAACATCTTGCACCTGTAGCGATCTCTGACTGCTGCATATCAAGCCGCATGTGCAAAATATTTATTCTCTCTAATTTCTGTATACAAAATGTCACAGTGCACAGTATGTGCATGCACGGACTGTACAGTATGTAGCACGCTCAGTTGTTTGAATTGCAGTAATATGACTGTAAATTTCTTTAGTACATCTACATGATAGATTTGTAATTTTTTTATTTATAAACACATGCATCTAAAAAGGCTTTCATACATTAACAATACATGTGCTGTTTATATAAATTTTTTAAGCATTAACAAGGACTCTATTCAGACTCGTTTACATACAAATAACATGAAAGCTACTAAGATAATAAATTGGCACATAATCTATGAAGAAAGCCGTCACTGCAAAGTGTAGATAAATTGTATTATTAGTTTCATAAAAACATCAAGGAATGCAACTGACAGCCAGTCTATATATATATATATATATATATATATATATATATATATATAGTGGGGATGGTCCTCACACTCTAATTTCCAAATGCTTTAAAAGGTGCTAAAATACAGTAATACTGCATTGGAGAGTTCTCACTCTTGACCCCAACACACCTCTCCCAAAATGGACCCTCACTCTCTCCCCCTTCTCAGTGGCTGTTGTGTGATTTTCCTGCAGACTCTGGCACAGCACTAAGGTCTACTAGCGCTCTTACTGCTCAGAGTCTACTGCACTGCCAGCTAGAGAGGAAGGGGCCAGACGGAAACTGCACATGGTCCCACTCCCTCTATATACCCCTTGACATGTGGCTCAAGTTCAAGAAGGAATGTAGCATATGTGCAGGGCTCTCAAACCAATCAAAAAAGGTACAGCCAAATACCTGACTCAATCTACTGTAGCTGGTGCTGAAGCTGTTGACAAAGCAGACACATTTGTCTATTTGGAGGGGGAGGATCAAGAAGATCCAGAGACACTAATTAAAAAGTTTGTTGAAATATGCTTACCAGTGAAAATGTAATTATGGTCAGTCATGCTTTTAACACTGCTGTGCAGAGCCCTTCTGAGTGTATCTAGTCATATGCTGACAGATTGAAACTATTAGCAAAGAAATGTAATTATGGTCCATTAACAAGTGAACTCACCAGGGACAGGATTGTGTGTGGGACTTATAATGATGTGTCTCATGCACATTTACTGCATGAGAATATACTAACACTGGACACTGCTATACACATATGCATGATCCCTAAGCAGTCCAATAAAAGTGCAGTGGTTTTTAATAGAGAGTCTTAAACTGTATATACGATATGTGCAACAACACACATGGGGGTATATTTACTAACATTCGTAATTTCCGAAAATAGGTCAAAGTTCAATCACGAATGACATCGAGAGTGTAAAACTGCAACTTTTTGAATTTATTACGATGGATTTACTAAGCTGTCGTATTCGTGTTTTTCTTTTCTTCCGATGTCGATGTCATTCGTTTTTTTTTTCCTAATTTTACGGCAGTGATTAGCAAAACACTGCCGTTTTTTTTTACAATCAATCTCGGCCGGATCTGTGTGATCCGTGCTGGGGTTCTTTTTATTTTTTATTTTTAATTAAACAATGTAAAATCCCCCCAAAAAATGCGTGGGGTCCCCCCTCCTAAGCATAACCAGCCTCGGGCTCTTTGAGCCGATCCTGGTTGCAGAAATATGGGAAAAAAATGACAGGGGTTCCCCCATATTTAAGCAACCAGCATCGGGCTCTGCGCCTGGTCCTGGTCCCAAAAATACGGGGGACAAAAAGAGTAGGGGTCCCCCGTATTTTTAAAACCAGCACCGGGCTCCACTAGCTGGACAGATAATGCCACAGCCGGGGGTCACTTTTATATAGTGCCCTGCGGCCGTGGCATCAAAAATCCAACTAGTCACCCCTGGCCGGGGTACCATGGGGGAGTGGGGACCCCTTCAATCAAGGGGTCCCCCCCCCCCAGCCACCCAAGGGCCAGGGGTGAAGCCCGAGGCTGTCCCCCCCCCATCCAATGGGCTGCGGATGGGGGGGCTGATAGCCTTTGTTGTAAAATAAAAGATATTGTTTTTAGTAGCAGTACTACAAGTCCCAGCAAGCCTCCCCCGCATGCTGGTACTTGGAGAACCACAAGTACCAGCATGCGGCGGAAAAACGGGCCCGCTGGTACCTGTAGTACTACCACTAAAAAAATACCCAAAAAAACACAAGACACACACACCGTGAAAGTATAATTTTATTACATACATACACACATACATACATACTTACCTTATGTTCCCACGCAGGTCGGTCCTCTTCTCCAGTAGAATCCAAGGGGTACCTGTTGAATAAATTCTACTCACGAGATCCAGGGGTCCAGGCTCCTCGGCAAATCCAGGGATAATCCACGTACTTGAATAAAACAAAAAAACGGTTGCCCGACCACGAACTGAAAGGTGACCCATGTTTGCACATGGGTCACCTTCCCACGAATGCCAGAAACCCACTTTGCCTTCTGGCTAAGTGGGTTTCTTCAGCCAATCAGGGAGTGCCACGTTGTAGCACTCTCCTGATCAGCTGTGTGCTCCTGTACTGAGTGACAGGCGGCACACGGCAGTGTTACAATGTAGCGCCTATGCGCTACATTGTAACCAATGCTGGGAACTTTCTGCTCAGCGGTGACGTCACTTTAGGTCAACCGCAGGGCAGAAAGTTCCCACCATTGGTTACAATGTAGCGCATAGGCGCTACATTGTAACACTGCCGTGTGCTGCCTGTCAGTGAGGACAAGAGCACACAGCCGATCAGGAGGGTGCTACAACGTGGCACTCCCTGATTGGCTGAAGAAACCCACTTAGCCAGAAGGCAAAGTGGGTTTCTGGCATTCGTGGGAAGGTGACCCATGTGCAAACATGGGTCACCTTTCAGTTCGTGGTCGGGCAACCGTTTTTTTTGTTTTATTCAAGTACGTGGATTATCCCTGGATTTGCCGAGGAGCCTGGACCCCTGGATCTCGTGAGTAGAATTTCTTCAACAGGTACCCCTTGGATTCTACTGGAGAAGAGGACCGACCTGCGTGAGAACATAAGGTAAGTATGTATGTATGTGTGTATGTATGTAATAAAATTATACTTTCACGGTGTGTGTGTCTTGTGTTTTTTTGGGTATTTTTTTAGTGGTAGTACTACAGGTACCAGCGGGCCCGTTTTTCCGCCGCATGCTGGTACTTGTGGTTCTCCAAGTACCAGCATGCGGGGGAGGCTTGCTGGGACTTGTAGTACTGCTACTAAAAACAATATCTTTTATTTTACAACAAAGGCTATCAGCCCTCCCATCCGCAGCCCATTGGATGGGGGGGGGACAGCCTCGGGCTTCACCCCTGGCCCTTGGGTGGCTGGGGGGGGGGGACCCCTTGATTGAAGGGGTTCCCACTCCCCCAGGGTACCCCGGCCAGGGGTGACTAGTTGGATTTTTGATGCCACGGCCGCAGGGCGCTGTATAAAAGTGACCCCCGGCTGTGGCATTATCTGTCCAGCTAGTGGAGCCCGGTGCTGGTTTTAAAAATACGGGGGACCCCTACTCTTTTTTTCCCCCGTATTTTTGGGACCAGGACCAGGCGCAGAGCCCGATGCTGGTTGCTTAAATATGGGGGAACCCCTGTCATTTTTTTCACCATATTTCTGCAACCAGGATCGGCTCAAAGAGCCCGAGGCTGGTTATGCTTAGGAGGGGGGACCCCACGCAATTTTTTTTGAAAAAATAAGCACTTTCCCACCCCTTCCCACTGATATACATGCACGGATCTCATGGATCCGTGCATGCCTATCCAATCACGAATAAAAAAAAAAGGTCTGTTTTTTTTTAGCACTTTTTTACGAGTTGTAATTTTTCACGGCAGTGTTTGTTCTTTTTTGGCTTTGCACTTCTTAGTAAATGACCGAGATTCATACTTAAACAGCCGCGTTTTGACCGATGGTGTATTCATTCGTAATTTTTTACCAGAACTTGCAAAAAATTACGAATGCCCTCATCACTGCCGTGATTAGTGTTTAGTAAATTACCGAGATTAACCGAGATGACACTTTGAAGAAAAAACGGCATCTCGGTCAAAATCGGGAGCTTAGTAAATATACCCCATGGTGTGTGAATTGAGATGGTCACCATTCCCATAAACGCCACAAATGTTCTGCTTTAATAAACACTGCAATGCTTGTGGCAAACAAAATCATTTGCATGCTGGTGCAGGTCCAAGCCTAAAGCTGATGACAGCCAACCTTGTACTGCATATTCTACATGGTCAAGTCATATTATTATGACCACCAGCTAATAGCTAGCTAGACGAGCTAAACTGTCATTTTAGACACACATCTGGTAGCCCCCAGGTTCATTTTGAAAGTGAGCTGCTCCACTGTAGTGTGTTAGTCGACCCTCACGCACTTTCATAGCCGACGGTCACCTCTCACATCAATAGGACGTGGTGTTCCACAGTTTCCAAGTCAGTTATTCGAAATGGTGCCATTTGTCCACAAACTATACACCTTTCCCCCAGCAGCACGTAAACAGTTCACAAACAACACTGTTTCAGAAATACTGCCACCCTAGCCCTGAAAGCCGATGGTCATTCCTTTTTACAAATGCAGAACCGGTTTCCAGTGATAGAGTATTGACTTCATGGCAATTATGGGTGAAGTATTTACTGCCATAATAGATAAAGAAATAAATAATGCCATCAAAATACAAAATTACACTGTGATACATGAGCTCCTTTAGTGTACAAATCCCAAAACACCTATAGACTGTCATCACATTGTGAATCAAATTGCTTACAGTGGCAAGGTAATTAATACCATGGGCGTGGCCATGCTGCAATCTACAAATCTCCTGCTGCAGTTTCATATAGTGGATGGTAATGTCAAACTGCTCCTAGGTTTGCTGGACAGCATAGAACTGGGCTTAATAACTTTTAATGTTGATGTGCATATAATTCAACCAGATGCTAAACAGTTAAAAGACTGTGCTGATCTGTTCAATTGTAATACCATTGGGATATATAGTTGATATAGTAATTGTAAAGATATATACCACTCTGGATGCCAAATTTGGATTCTTGCCAATCACATTGACAAAGCAATAATCCATGATAACCACATTCATGACACCTGTGGGCAAGTACGCCCTCCTCCGAAATGCCCTATTGTATATGGACTGGTGTAATACAGTATTCCAATGTTGTATATAGCACATCTTCCGGGAATACCCTTGTGAGAACCCCTGATTATAATTCCCCACATACCTCTGCATACTGCCTCAGTACAAATGTAAAGTTCCAAAGGTAACATCTGGTTGTGGTGTACAAATGTGGAAATGACCTCCAAGTTGCTGATGCCTTATCACTTGCTCACCTTCCTGACTCAGGTGTCTCTGATGGTGATGATGACCTGGATGTAATGGAGTTTGATGTCCTTTCCTCCAGATGCATGGAAGAGCTCCATCATGACATACTCAGGGATAACCTCTGAGTATGTCCCGTGTTGTCCGCCTTATTCCTCCAGGGAACTGTCTTTCTTTGCCTGCTGCAACAAATTAATCCTTTCAGATGGCATCCTCCAGTGAGGTAAGCAATTCATGATTATTTATGCTCTTCAAGGTTTCTATGCTCATCAGGCCCACCAGGGACACCCCAGATGAGAAGCCGCCATTTGGCAGGCTGAAGTTGCCCTGCTGTGAATGGCCATCTATGGCTGCTGACATTGAGTAGGTTGTCTCTATCTGTGTTACCTGCATTGCTTTACTGGCCCATCATGCCAAGATAATAAAAATAGGGTGTTACATGCATATGCTCAAAAGGTATGACGTTACAATACCGCCCATTGGGATCCTGGTGTTCCCAATACCGATGCCGTTATCCCAACAAGGGTACAATCCCACCACCGGAAAACCAGTGAGGTAGGTGATTCTCCCTCTGTGGGTGTTCACGATACCCATAGAGGGAGAATAGAACCTGTGGCTGGCGAAGTGAGCAACCACACCCCCAGCATGGAGAGCGCAGCTAGCCCACAAGGGCCTTTCTAGCACTCGCCCCGCAGACGGCATGTCAGTATAGTGAAAACTGGCATCCAGTACGCCGGGATCACATACTGATCCCGTTCAAAATGTGCCCAGCTCGATATCAGTAGCAAATGTTCAAGCTTTTCTTCAGGTGTATTAGGATAATACAATTACTGTATGCATAGGCAAATTAGTTGGTTACAGTCTGGTTAAGTGCAAGTGTGTAAGGATTTATTGAGAAGATAATATTTATTCAATTGCTACCTGCAGCACAATGGCATAATATTTAACATCACTGCATCACAGCACGGAGTTAAAATCCTGACCCAGGAACTAAATCGCACAACTAGAACTCTTTACACTAACATGCAGGGGGACGTCCAGCACAGGACAAGTCCGCCGTGCATGCGGGGTCCTGCCCCCCCCTAACAACATGCGAATGCCTCGCTAAGCAGAGAAGAGCTTGCATGTTTAGGCTCGCAGCAATTGCGTGTGATGTCACTCAGCTGCCGCGGCCTGCCCCACAAATGGCCCGGACACGCCTCCGTTGTCTGGACCACACACCCCAAGCGGTGCATAGAAGCCCATGAAAAAATGTGGTGTTGAAGCCCCATCACTGCCTCCCCACCAGGACTTAGACTGCGATCTGAAGAGAATGCAGTTTAAGACCTTACGCATGTGCACACCGGCGTATGTGCATGCGCACATGTACTGAAATTGCCAAATAGTGATCTCAGCACAGAAGCGATCCATGCTGAATCGGGACTCAAGACTTGTATGTGAGCAGTTTGTATGTTCTCTCAGAGTTTGTGTCAGTTTCCTCAGGGTGCTCCAGTTTACTCTCACACTCCAAAAAACATACCAGTAGGTTAGTTGGATTCTGAAAAAAACAAACAAAAAAACAAACCTAGGGGTATATTTACTAGGCTGCCAATTTTGACCGAGATGGTGTTTTTTCTTCAAAGTGTCATCTCGGTCATTTACTAAACGCAAATCTCGGCAGTAATGAGGGCATTCGTATTTTTTTTGAAGTCGAAGAAAAAAAATACGAATGAATACACCATCGGTCAAATACGCCTGTTATTTGTTAGAACTCGGTAATTTACTAAAATTTGTATTTCACAAACACTGCCGGCAATAGCCAAACACTGCCGTGAATAAATACAAATCGTAAAAAAAAGCAGTTTTCAAATAGACCTGGTTTTTTTTACCGTGTTCTGATAGGCATGCACGGATCCGTAAGATCCGTGCATGTTTATCACTGGTAAGGGGTGGGAAAGTGTTAAATGTTAGAAAAAAAAATGCGTGGGGTCCCCCCTCCTAAACATAACCAGCCTCGGGCTCTTTGATCCGGTCCTGGTTGTCAAAATATGGGAAATAAAATGACAGCGGTTCCCCCATATTTCATCAACCAGCACCGGGCTCTGCACCTGGTCCTGGTGCAAAAAATACGGAGGACAAAAAGCGAAGGGGTCCCCCGTATTTTTTGAACCAGCACCGGGCTCCACTAGCCAGGTACATAATGCCACAGCCGGGGGACACTTTTATTGTGGTCCCGGCGGCCCTGGCATTACATCCCCAACTAGTCACCCCTAGCCGGGGTACCCTGGAGGAGTGGGAACCCCTTAAATCAAGGGGTCCCCCCCTCCAGCCACCCAAGGGCCAGGGGTGAAGCCCGAGGCTGTCCCCCCATCCAAGGGCGGCGGATGGGGGGCTGATAGCCAAGTGTAAAAAAATCAGAATATTGTTTTTAGTAGCAGTACTACAAGTCCCAGCAAGCCTACCCCGCAAGCTGGTACTTGGAGAACCACAAGTACCAGCATGCGGTGGAAAACCGGGCCCGCTGGTACTTGTAGTACTACCACTAAAAAAATACCCAACAAAAAACAGGACACACACACCGTGACAGTAAAAGTTTATTACATACATGCACACCTCCATACATACATACATACATACTTACCTATGTTCACACAAGGCTCGGTCCTCTTCTCCATGTAGAATCCTCGGGGTACCTGTGAAAAAAATTATACTCACATAATGCAGTGTATCTTCTGTTCTTTGTATAATCCACGTACTTGGCAAAAAAATAAACCGGAAACCCGACCACGCACTGAAAGGGGTCCAAATGTTTACACATGGGACCTCTTTCCCCGATTGCCTATGCGCTCCATTGTATCCAATGGTGGGAACTTTGCGGTCAGCGGTTGAAAGTGCAGCCTCACTGACACTACAGGAGCGCACAGCCAATCAGGAGAGTGCCATGATGTGGCGCTCCCTGATTGGCTGAAGGGACCCTCTTTGACAGGAGTCAGGGGGGGTCCCGGCAGTCGGGGAAAGGGGTCCCATGTGTAAACATGGGACCCCTTTCAGTGCGTGATCGGGTTTCAGGTTTATTTTTTTGCCAAGTACGTGGATTATACAAAGAACAGAAGATACACTGGATTATGTGAGTATAATTTTTTTCACAGGTACCCCGAGGATTCTACATGGAGAAGAGGACCAAGCCTCGTGTGAACATAGGTAAGTATGTATGTATGGAGGTGTGCATGTATGTAATAAACTTTTACTGTCACGGTGTGTGTGTCCTGTTTTTTGTTGGGTATTTTTTTAGTGGTAGTACTACAGGTACCAGCGGGCCTTGTTTTCCACCGCATGCTGGTACTTGTGGTTCTCCAAGTACCAGCTTGCGGGGAGGCTTGCTGGAACTTGTAGTACTGCTACTAAAAACAATATTCTGATTTTTTACACTTGGCTATCAGCCCCCCATCCGCCGCCCTTGGATGGGGGGGACAGCCTCGGGCTTCACCCTTGGCCCTTGGGTGGCTGGAGGGGGGGGACCCCTTGATTTAAGGGGTTCCCACTCCTCCAGGGTACCCCGGCCAGGGGTGACTAGTTGGGGATGTAATGCCAGGGCCGCCGGGACCACAATAAAAGTGTCCCCCGGCTGTGGCATTATGTACCTGGCTAGTGAAGCCCAGTGCTGGTTCAAAAAATACGGGGGACCCCTACCCTTTTTGTCCCCCGTATTTTTTGCACCAGGACCAGGCGCAGAGCCCGGTGCTGGTTGATTAAATATGGGGGAACCCCTGTCATTTCCCCCCCCCCATATTTTGACAACCAGGACCGGCTCAAAGAGCCCGAGGCTGGTTTTGCTTAGGAGGGGGGCCCCACGCATTTTTTGGGGGGATTTTTAACACTTTATTTTTTTAACGAAAGGTGCACAATGAAGCCCTGCACGGATCTCACAGATCCGGCCGAGATTCATTGTGTTAATGTCAGCAGTGTTTTACTATTCACTCCCGTAAAACACTGCCAAAAAATCCGAATGACATCGACATCGGAAAACACGAAAATGCAGAATATGACAGCATAGTAAATCAGTCGTAATAAATCCAAAAAGTTGCAAATTCACACATTTGATGTCATTCGTGTTTGTACATTAACCTCATTCTGAAAAATACGAATTTTAGTAAATATACCCCCTAGTGTGTATGGGCATTATTCATGTTTGTTGGCAAACCAAAAAAGCTCACTAATGGGCAAAACCATGTGACACTGCAGCTGGGGCAGATGTAACATGTGCAGAGAGAGTTATATTTGGGTGGGTTACTTTGTTTCTGTGCAGGTTAAACACTGGCTGCTTTATTTTTACACTGCAATTTCAACTTCAGTTTGAACACACTGGTGCGCACATTGTTTAGCCCATTAGTGTGCTTTTGGTCTGCTAAAAACCTGGAAAAAAACCTAATGTGTGTAGGAAATATAGAGTGTAATCAGTAATGACTATCGATGGCAACCAGCATCATCAGTGAGCATGATGCCCGTTACTTCTAGGCAAGTCTCATGCAATAAAAAATATGTAACTGTTAGAGTAAGTATCCATCCGAATGAGATCCCATAGTTGTGGTAGGTGGGCATCTGCAGGTTCATTAAGAATCTCTAGTTTATTCTACAAGTCACATTCTGGAATTTATAATGCAGCATAGATTTCAAATAGTCATTATTTGTTTTTGTTCCAATTTTACCTCTTACTCTGTGTCCTCCTTTTTCTTTACTTTCCCTTTCCCGTACCATTGCTGGCAGACCCCACATCATAAAACAAAACAGCCGAAGTGCAAAGCAGGCACTGGGCAGTGCAAATACAGCTGTCATTCTGTTGAAGCCAAAGTTTACTAAAACATAAAATACCTACAAAAACTTGTCTTAGCCTACAGACAAAGTGCTGTTATTTAAATAATTTAATACAGGCATCAAAGTTCCTTCCAACCTACAGAAATGTTGGTAATCGGGTGTGGTGGGGTTTCTGGGAAATAAGAATCTACCCCATATATATATATATATATATAAAAAAATTTATATATATATATATTAGAGATGTGCACCGGAAATTTTTCGGATTTTGTGTTTTGGTTTTGGATTCGGTTCCGCGGCCGTGTTTTGGATTTGGACGCGTTTTGGCAAAACCTCCCTGAAAATTTATTGTGGGATTCGGGTGTGTTTTGGATTCGGGTGTTTTTTTTCAAAAACCCCTCAAAAACAGCTTAAATCATAGAATTTGGGGGTAATTTTGATCCTATAGTATTATCAAACTCAATATCCACAATTTCCACTAATTTCCAGTCTATTCTGAACAGCTCACACCTCACAATACTATTTTTAGTCCTAAAATTTGCACCGAGGTCGCTGGATGACTAAGCTAAGCGACCCAAGTGGCCGACACAAACACCTGGCCCATCTAGGAGTGGCACTGCAGTGTCAGACAGGATGGCACTTCAAAAAATAATCCCCAAACAGCACATGATGCAAAGATAAATTAAAGAAAAAAGAGGTGCAAGATGGAATTGTCCTTGGGCCCTCCCACCCACCCTTATGTTGTATAAACAGGACATGCACACTTTAACAAACCCATCATTTCAGCGATAGGGTCTGCCACACGACTGTGACTGAAATGACTGGTTGGTTTGGGCCCCCACCAAAAAAGAAGCAATCAATCTCTCCTTGCACAAACTGGCTCTACAGATATGTCCACCTCCTCCTCATAGTCCGATTCCTCACCCCTTTCACTATGTACATCCCCCTCCTCACAGATTATGAATTCGTCCCCACTGGAATCCACCATCTCAGGTCCCTGTGTACTTTCTGGAGGCAATTGCTGGTGAATGTCTCCACGGAGGAATTGATTATAATTCATTTTGATGACCATCATCTTCTCCACATTTTTTGGAAGTACGCCGATTGCTGACAAGGTGAGCGGCTGCACTAAACACTCTTTCGGAGTACACACTGGAGGGATGGGGGGCAAATTAGGTAAAATAAAGCCAGTTTGTGCAAGGGCCTCCAAATTGTCTCTTTTTTCTGCCAGTATACGTACGGACTCTCTGACATGCCTACTTGGATGCGGTCACTCATATAATCCTCCACCATTCTTTCAATGGTGACAGAATCATATGCAGTGACAGTAGATGACATGTCAGTAATCGTTGGCAGGTCCTTCAGTCCAGACCAGATGTCAGCACTCACTCCAGACTGCCCTGCATCACCGCCAGCGGGTGGGCTCGGAAATCTTAGCCTTTTCCTCGCAGCCCCAGTTGCGGGAGAATGTGAAGGAGGAGCTGTTGACGGGTCACGTTCCGCTTGACTTGACAAGTGTCTCACCAGCAGGTCTTTGCACCTCTGCAGACTTGTGTCTGCCGGAAAGAGAGATACAACGTAGGCTTTAAACCTAGGATCGAGCACGGTGGCCAAAATGTAGTGCTCTGATTTCAACAGATTGACCACCCGTGAATCCTGGTTAAGCGAATTAAGGGCTCCATCCACAAGTCCCACATGCCTAGCGGAATCGCTCCATTTTAGCTCCTCCTTCAATCTCTCCAGCTTCTTCTGCAAAAGCCTGATGAGGGGAATGACCTGACTCAGGCTGGCAGTGTCTGAACTGACTTCACGTGTGGCAAGTTCAAAGGGTTGCAGTACCTTGCACAACGTTGAAATCATTCTCCACTGCGCTTGAGTCAGGTGCATTTCCCCTCCTTTGCCTATATAGTAGGCAGATGTATAGGCTTGAATGGCCTTTTGCTGCTCCTCCATCCTCTGAAGCATATAGAGGGTTTAAATTCCACCTCGTTACCACCTCTAGATTCAGATGATGGCGGGGCAGGTTCAGGAGTGTTTGCTGGTGCTCCAGTCTTCGGCACGCGGTGGCTGAATGCCGAAAGTGGCCCGCAATTCTGCTGGCCACCGACAGCATCTCTTGCACGCCCCTGTCATTTTTAAAAAAATTCTGCACCTCGAAATTCAATGTATGTGCAAAACATGGGACGTGCTGGAATTTGCCCACATGTAATGCACGCACAATATTGGTGGCGTTGTCAGATGTCACAAATCCCCAGGAGAGTCCAATTGCTGTAAGCCATTCTGCGATGATGTTCCACAGTTTCAGTAAGAGGTTGCCAGCTGTGTGCCTCTTATGGAAAGTGGTGATACAAAGCGTAGCCTGCCTAGGAACGAGTTGGTGTTTGCGAGATGCTGCTACTGGTGCCGCCGCTGCTGTTCTTGCTGCGGGAGGCAATACATCTACCCAGTGGGCTGTCACAGTCATATAGTCCTTAGTCTGCCCTTGTCCACTTGTCCACATGTCCGTGGTTAAGTGAACATTGGGTACAACTGCATTTTTTAGGACACTGGTGACTCTTTTTCTGAGGTCTGCGTACATTCTCGGTATCGCCTGCCTAGAGAAGTGGAACCTAGATGGTATTTGGTACCAGGGAAACAATAACTCAATAAATTGTCTAATTCCCTGTGAATTAACGGTGGATACCGGACACACGTTTAACACAACCCAGGCTGCCAAGGCCTGAGTTATCTGCTTTGCAGCAGGATGACTACTGTGATATTTTATCTTCCTTGCATAGGACTGTTGGACAGTCAATTGCTTACTGGAAGTAGTACAAGTGGTCTTCTGACTTCCCCTCTGGGATGACGATCGACTCCCAGCAGCAACAACAGCAGCGCCAGCAGCAGTAGGCGTTACACTCAAGGATGCATCGGAGGAATCCCAGGCAGGAGAGGACTCGTCAGACTTGACAGTGACATGGCCTGCAGGACTATTGGCTTTCCTGTCTAAGGAGGAAATTGACACTGAGGGAGTTGGTGGTGTGGTTTGCAGGAGCTTGGTTACAAAAGGAAGGGATTTAGTTGTCAGTGGACTGCTTCCGCTGTCACCCAAAGTTTTTGAACTTGTCAATGACTTCTGATGAATGCGCTATAAGGGAGGATGTTCCTAGGTGGTTAACGTATAAGGGAGGATGTTCCTAGGTGGTTAACGTCCTTACCCCTACTTATTACAGCTTGACAAAGGCAACACACGGCTTGACAAATGTTGTCCGCATTTCTGTTAAAATAATTCCACACCGACGAGGTGATTTTTTTTGTAATTTGACCAGGCATGTCAATGGCCATATTCGTCCCACGGACAACAGGTGTCTCCGCGGGTGCCTGACTTAAACAAACCACCTCACCATCAGAATCCTCCTTGTCAATTTCCTCCTCAGCGCCAGCAACACTCATATCCTCATCCTGGTGTACTTCAACAGTGACATCTTCAATTTGACTATCAGGAACTGGACTGCGCGTGCTCCTTCCAGCACTTGCAGGGGGCGTGCAAATGGTGGAAGGCACCACCTCTTCCCGTCCAGTGTTGGGAAGGTCAGGCATCGCAACCGACACAATTGGACTCTCCTTGGGGATTTGTGATTTAGAAGAACGCACAGTTCTTTGCTGTGCTTTTGCCAGCTTAAGTCTTTTCATTTTTATAGCGAGAGGATGAGTGCTTCCATCCTCATGTGAATCTGAACCACTAGCCATGAACATAGGCCCAGGACCTCAGCTGTTCCTTGCCACCCCATGTCGTAAATGGCATATTGGCAAGTTTACGCTTCTCATCAGATGCTTTTAATTTTGATTTTTGGGTCATTTTACTGAACTTTTGTTTTTTGGATTTTACATGCTCTCTACTATAACATTGGGCATCGGCCTTGGCAGACATTGTTGATGGCATTTCATCATCTCGGCCATGACTAGTGGCAGCAGCTTCAGCACGAGGTGGAAGTGGATCTTGATCTTTCCCTATTTTACCCTCCACATTTTTGTTCTCCATTTTTTAATGTGTGGAATTATATGCCAGTAATATATCAATAGCAATGGCCTACTGTACCATACTGCTATATATATACTGGTGGTCAGCAAAATTCTACACTGTCCTCCTACTATATACTGCGCACAACTAAAATGCAGCACAGGTATTGATGGATAGAATACTTGACGACACAGAGGTAGAGCAATGGACTACTGTACCGTACTGCTATATATATATTATATACTGGTGGTCAGCAAAATTCTGCACTGTCCTCCAACTATATATACTGCGCACAACTAAAATGCACCACAGGTATGGATGGATAGTATACTTGATGACACAGAGGTAGGTAGAGCAATGGACTACTGTACCATACTGCTATATATATATATATATATTATATACTGGTGGTCAGCAAAATTCTGCACTGTACTCCTACTATATATACTGCGCACAACTAAAATGCACCACAGGTATGGATGGATAGTATACTTGACGACACAGAGGTAGGTAGAGCAGTGGACTACTGTACCGTACTGCTATATATTATATACTGGTGGTCAGCAAAATTATGCACTGTACTCCTACTATACATACTGCGCACACCTAAAATGCACCACAGGTATGGATGGATAGTATACTTGACGACACAGAGGTAGGTAGAGCAGTGGCCTACTGTACCGTACTGCTATATATTATATACTGGTGGTCAGCAAAATTATGCACTGTCCTCCTACTATATATACTGCGCACAACAACTAAAATGCACCACAGGTATGGATGGATAGTATACTTGACGACACAGAGGTAGAGCAATGGATTACTGTACCGTACTGCTATATATATACTGGTGGTCAGCAAAATGCTGCACTGTCCTCCTACTATATACTGCGCACAACTACAATGCAGCACAGGTATGGATGGATAGTATACTTGACAACACAGAGGTAGAGCAATGGACTACTGTACCATACTGATATATATATACTGGTGGTCAGCAAAATTCTGCACTGTCCTCCTACTATATACTGCGCACAACTACAATGCAGCACAGGTATGGATGAATAGTATACTTGATGACACAGAGGTAGAGCAATGGACTACTGTACCGTACTGCTATATATATACTAGTGGTCAGCAAAATTCTGCACTGTCCTCCTACTATATAATGCGCACAACTAAAATGCAGCACAGGTATGGATGGATAGTATATTTGACGACACAGAGGTAGAGCAATGGACTACTGTACCGTACTGCTATATATATACTGGTGGTCAGCAAATTTCTGCACTGTCCTCCTACTATATACTGCACACAACTAAAATGCAGCACAGGTATGGATGGATAGTATACTTGACGATACAGAGGCAGAGCAATGGACTACTATACCGTCTGCTATATATATACTGGTGGTCAGCAAAATTCTGCACTGTCCTCCTATTATATACTACAATGCAGCACAGATATGGAGCGTTTTTCAGGCAGAGAACGTAGATATTTTCAGCACACTGAGCACAGATATTTGCAGCACACTGAGCACAGATATTTGCAGCACACTGAGCACAGATATTTGCAGCACACTGAACACAGAAACTGAGAGAACGCAGCCACGTCCTCTCGCTATCATCTCCAATGCACGAGTGAAAATGGCGGCTATGCGCGGCTCCTTATATAGAATACGAATCTCACAAGAATCCGACAGCGGGATGATGACGTTCGGGCGCGCTTGGGTAACCGAGCAAGGCGGGAGGATCCGAGGCTGCCTCAGAACCGTGTAAAATGGGTGAAGTTCAGGGGGGTTCGTATCACGGGGAACCGAACACGCTCATTTCTAATATATATATATATATATATATATATATATATATACACAGGCACATTTTACCTTGGACATTAAACTGAGCACTCTGAAATTAGAGCAGTACGAGGTAATACAAAGGCCTTCAGTCTTTGTTGCTCCAGCTAGCTATTTTTATTATTATTACATATTAGTTATAGGGCGCCACAAGTGGTTAGCAGCACTGTACAGAGGGCACACATTAAAACAGTACAGGGTAAGCACAACATCACATTACAGTAACAAAAACTAAGATGGAGAACGTAGAGTTTTTCTGACGGTATACTCCAAAAGCTAGGACTCTCTCTTTCTGGTGAACACTAGCAGCTTGTCTCCACTATGCACAGAACCAGAAATATCAGCCTTCCAGCAGCTGGTCCCTTTTCCAGCTCCACACACCTGGTATGCAGTTTTATATTTTTGTCGGTGGATTGTCCTGACTCCTGAACTCTGATCCCCAGTACACCCTGAAAGGTGGGACTATCTAGTTTTTTTATGTAATTGAAATCTAATAAAGCTTTTTCCAGGAACTGGAGATATCTACAGTCAAGCAAGTTGTCCTTCCACTGGAAAATAATTAATATTAAGCCCACTCCACTATCCACCCTTCCCCTGAGTATGAAACACCCACCACCACCCTGAAAGTCATGTACCAGGGCCCCTTCATTCATCCCAATGCCTCCTTCTACAGTTTAGCATTCTCCCTTCTGCCCCATCTACCACCATCTGTGCAGTAAAGGAGTAATTAGCAGAAATTACTGCTCCAGGTCCAACATGCTGATCAGGAGAAAGAACACCACCTACTGCCCATTGGACATCAAAGCTTCTTCTGATAGCACCCACTCACCTCAACTGCTGGAGGATGGGTAGGGGTCCCAGTGCATTGCTTTGCCCATGGGCCTACACTCCTGTTAAGACGGCCCTGTCTCAGTGCACAATACAGCTGGGATGTTAAGTAAACAAAGGAGTAATTGCCGTATTACTAGGGTGCACTTCCCTAGATGAACAGCTATGAGTAAGAGGAGATGTGGATAAGGCAGTCGCTGAGTCAGTGAGGGCTGTACTAAAAGTGTGAGAGAAGAGGGATGTGAGAACAGGAGGGAAGAGGACCATGCTCTGAGGAGCTTCCAATCTAGGGGAAGAGGGGAGACAGATAGGTGACCTAAGGAATAAGCAAGGGAGGGGGCCTGAGGGCATGAAGTAAGCACAGTAGAGATGACCAAGGCACAAGGCAGAGGGTGGGGAGAGTGACCTTGAAACATAGTTATGTGATGGAAGGGTACACTTTGATGAACAGGTTTTCAGTGCCTATTTGAAGCTTTGCAAGGTCAGGGAGAGTCCGATAGAGCGAGGAAGCTCATTCCAGTTAAGGGGAGTGGCATGGGTGATATCCTGGATTTGAGCATGAGATAAAGTGACCAGGGTAGATAAGAGGCATTGGTCATTAGCCAACCGGAGAGGGCGGAAAGGAGTATGTAGGGAGATGAGATTGGAGATGTAGGGACAATGGAATTAGAGAGGGCCTTGTATGTGAGGGTGAGGAGTTTGAAGCGGACTCTTTAGGGGAAGGGGCGTCAGTGCAGGTTTTGGTGGAGGGGAGTGGCGGATGTGGAGTGGTCGTAGAGGAAGATGAGTCTAGCTGCAGTGTTGAGAACAGATTGGAGGGGGGCGAGATGGGAACGTATGGGGCCAGTGAGAAGGTGGTTTCAGTAGTAAAGCCGAGAAATGACCAGTGAATGTATAATGAGTTTAGTTGCATTCAGGTAAAGGAACGGCCTGATGCGAGCGATGTTGTGTAACTGTAACCAAAAGGATTGAGATTGAGCATGTGGGCTGAAGGAGAGGAAGGAGTCAAGAATGACTCCTAGACAGAAGAGTCGGGTAACAAGGAAAATGATGGCCTTACTCAGCCATTGCAGCAATAAAGACATGAGGAACTCCACAGCTATGACCACAAGGCACAGGAGTAAAGGAAATAATTGCAGAATAACAACCATTGACAGATTGACACTTTGGGGCCAGTTTGATTCAGTGGGATGTGGTGCCAAACAAATGAGCCATATACAGTAATTTCAACATCACTAGATTTCCTGCATATCAATGTGGGTGTGAGGGAAAACTAGCGCAGCTGCTGGCCGCAGAAACAGCACGTCGTGGACATGCATTTAGTTAAGTCACCCCTTTAGGCTGCAGATGCCTGTAAACCCTATGAGAGAAAAAGGAAGCTTTATTGAACATGCACAATAAAGTATCTGCAGCAGAAAAGTCTGACACAATGGGCTTGACATTAAGTTAGACATAAATCAAACTCCATCCAGCAGAAATACTTTTTTCATTAGTCCATATGCTCAGTGAAATGTGCCAAGATTCCTGTTTTAAGTAACTTGCATCAGTGGCCTTATGAAGTGGATCTGGGCATTTCTGTTTTGGAGATGTATATATTGAGGGCCCCAAAGGCCATTTGCCTGTTGATGCTTTTGAAAAGTATCAGAACATACCTTAACTGTTCACTAAAAGATTAAGGGCCCGATTCAGACCTGGATGTAGCCGCCCGGTCGCTTGCAAGTTGCAAGGGATCAACCTTAGATCCGATGCCTCCACAAACTAATTGGGGGGTGGCCTCACACATGCTGGGCGGCCTTGCCCTGTGCTGGGCGGCCCCCAGCATGTGCGGAGATGAACGCAGATCTGGTTGCATATGCAGTGATCTGCGTTCATCTCTGAATAACCCTCTAAGTCCATTTTATTATGTTTTTAAATCACATGCACCCCGCCCCCATGGTGGTGGCGGCTACGGCTTCTGCAGTAACCACTACCTCCACCATCAGTTTAGCATTAACAAGCCCAGACTATAGCATTGGTGCTGGTAACTTATTTGAGTGGGAACGGGGTTTGTCACTTTTTTCATTTACTCTTGATTTCTGTCTTTTATCAGCTGCAGTTTGATGATTAGAGAACATCTGGGCGCCAACACATCTGTACGCTGTTTTCTGAGTTGCACAAAATTTAAGATACATGCAATTTAAAATGCATACAGTTTGTCAGGCCATTCATTTGCAATGATGTATATGCCAACATTCATGGCACAACATTAGGGATGTAATTAATATCGGACGGATGGGATCTCTGCGTTCAGAATACCGACGCCGGGATCCTGCCCGCCGAGAATGCCGACAGTTGCGGCAGGTCTATTCCCACTCGTGGGTGTCCGCGACACTTATAGAGTGGGAATAGAACCTGTGGTGAACGCAACGAGCCACCGAGCCTGCAGCATTGCAAGCCCAGCAAGCTTGCAAGGGGAATTGTAGTTTTCGCCCTCTGCCGGAATTCTGGTGGCTGGGATCCCGGCGTCAGTATTCTGACTGCCGGGATCCTGGACGCAGGTATTCCACACCCAACCCCAACAACACACCTACTGTAAACCAGGTCCATAGAGAAAACTGTAGGTGCAAATGAACAGTAATGAGAATGGAATTGTTAGCATTATTATAATAAGCACACTGGTACAAATAATATATTTTGCAAGTTGTATTAGCTACAAATCAATATAATACAGAAAAACCTGGGACTTATGGAAGCATTTTACATTTCTGCACAAAAGCAAGCAGTGAATTATTAATTCCTAGTCATATGTTAACAAGTACATTCCATTCAGTTTGTGATTCTGCATTAACATAATGATAAACGACTCAAGGGCTCTTTTATGGGCTGAGCAAATATGTTGATTTATTTAATCATGTCATCTGCAGGATGGTGCTGGCCAAAATGCAGAAGATGTGGTTAGTTTGTTACTGAGGCAGGACATGAGGGGAACGTAAATTAAGGGCGATAGCTCAGTTCTATCAGCAAGGGTGTTTTTAATCTCAGCCCTGCCAGATTCCATAGGGTACATATAAATGAAATACTAAGGAACATTTGCTTGTCTGAGCAGCACACAGGAACACACACACACAGATATAAACAGACAGGTGCAAAATACACAAGCATTATATTTTTGGGTAGGTTTGAAGACATTTCAAATCATGTACAGTACATTGCAGGTGATTTTGCCCTTTAAGCCATATGAGTTACTGTATGTATAGGTTTGCAGGGTATAATTCATATCACCTGAAGGCTTGCACTCACTTTTAAAGACATATGTGCAGTAAAAGAGGTGGGCAATGGAAAGGATATATAGAAGACTTGTCTTTGACACTATTAGGATCTTTGCTGTGGATGAGGACAGTGACATTATTTCTTTGCTTTTGCAAAATCACCTTTTATTGTGAAAAGGGATTGTTGCATTTATATTTCTGTTTGTTGCCACATCTCATCTGAGTTACCATCAGATTACGCAGGATGGCCATTTTTTTCACTTAACTGGGGCCAGGAAATTAGAGGACACCATCACTGGCATCATCACTCGCAGAAAACTGGGACAATACATGCCCATTTTTGGGATCTCCGGCTGGTGCCACCCTATCCTGTTCCCAATTGACAGGCTGCAGCTCAGTGGGCACCACATAAGCATTCTCCCACCATCAGATGGTTTGTGTACCACGCTGAATCAAGCCTTGTGTCAATAGGTATATGATTGTTTTATAGCACATGTACACAGAGATAATTGTCTCCTGGTGCCATATTATGCAATTGACCTTTGGATAAGGAAAATCTCAAGTTTATTTGCGGGGTAAACTTTGGAACTACTGAACCAATTTTGATGGGGTTTTCACTGGAATGTTCCTTGAGATCCTCCAAGTAATATATGCTACTAACCATCTCACTATCATGTTAATTGTCTAATTTGCAAATAAAATTAAAAATTAAATACTGTGAGGACATATTCTGGCCAAAAAATAGAATACACCCACCACACAATACATAGACACCCACATCACAAATATACAGTACACACACTATATTCTATATCTACCGGTATATATTAAATCATTAATTTTATGTATGTTCTTGATACACTTGAGAACTACTGAACCAATTTTAATCAGGTTTTCACTGAAATGTTCCTTTAGATGCTCAGAGCAACATGGGCTATGAATAATCTCTCTATAATGTTCATTGGCTAATTAGATAATGTCTGTTGCAGAAGAAGCGGGGAGTCACAGCCACACATGGGTAGTGCGGAGGGGGGGGGGGGGGTTCAGAGGCACACACTGGTAATGAGGGAGGAATCAGAGGCACACATGGGTAATGAGGGGGGAATCAGAGGCACACATGGGTAAAGGAGAACATAATAATGGGGCCCCCATCATATAGGACATTTTTTTTTTTATTGTGAGTGCAGCAACACAGTGTGCAAAGGGGGAGGGGTTTGAACTAGGGGACGCCAGTCATTGTCGTGGGGTGGAGTGAGTTGAGAAAACTAATACCGTTTGCTCATCGCCTGCATGTCCCTGACTGCAGTGCTGCTGGCTTGGGTGGGCGACCCTCCCGACCCTCCCGACCCTCCCAGTACTAGCGCGCGTCTTTGCACAATGTTGCTGTACTTGAATAAAATAGAATACTGTACAAATTTTCAGAATTGACTGGAAGGTCATCTATGCATGCGTAAGTTGTTGCTGCCACCGCCACCCACAAGACGAAATATGAGTTCAAGTGAGACAAACTCATGTCTACATCTATAGCACTCCTGGTACCACAGTCACTGTGCGAGCAGGCTTCTTATATGTCTTACGTGTCCATGTGATCTTTAAGAATTTTCATATTACATCTTTACAGCTTTGCATTTTTGTTAGGATTAGTGATGTGCACCGGACATTTTTCGGGTTTTGTGATTTGGATTCGGTTCCGCGGCCGTGTTTTGGATTCGGACGCGTTTTGGCAAAACCTCACCGAAATTTTTTTGTGGGATTCGGTTGTGTTTTGGATTCGGGTGTTTTTAAAAAAAAAACACTAAAAAACAGCTTAAATCATAGAATTTGGGGGTCATTTTGATCTCATAGTATTATTAACCTCAATAACCATAATTTCCACTCATTTCCAGTCTATTCTGAACACCTCACACCTCACAATATTATTTTTAGTCCTAAAATTTGCACCGAGGTCGCTGGATGGCTAAGCTAAGCGACCCAAGTGGCCGACACAAACACCTGGCCCATCTAGGAGTGGCACTGCAGTGTCAGGCAGGATGGCACTTCAAAAAAATTGTTCCCAAACAGCACATGATGCAAAGAAAAAAAGAGGCGCACCAATGTCGCTGTGTGACTAAGCTAAGCGACAATAGTGGCCGACACAAACACCTGGCCCATCTAGGAGTGGCACTGCAGTGTCAGGCAGGATGGCACTTCAAAAAAATAGTCCCCAAACAGCACATGATGCAAAGGAAAAAAGAGGCGCACCAATGTCGCTGTGTGACTAAGCTAAGCGACACAAGTGGCCGACACAAACACCTGGCCCACCTAGGAGTGGCACTGCAGTGTAAGCCAGGATGGCACTCCAAAAAATAGTCCCCAAACAGCACATGATGCAAAGAAAAAAAGAGGCACACCAAGGTAGCTGTGTGACTAAGCTAAGCGACACAAGTGGCCGACACAAACACCTGGCCCATCTAGGAGTGGCACTGCAGTGTCAGACAGGATGGCACTTCAAAAAAATAGTCCCCAAACAGCACATGATGCAAAGAAAAAAAGAGGCACACCAAGGTCGCTGTGTGACTAAGCTAAGCGACACAAGTGGCCGACACAAACACCTGGCATATCTAGGAGTGGCACTGCAGTGTCAGGCAGGATGGCACTTCAAAAAAATAGTCCCCAAAGAGCACATGATGCAAAGAAAAAAAGAGGCGCAATGAGGTAGCTGTGTGACTAAGCTAAGCGACCCAAGTGTCCGACACAAACACCTGGCCCATCTAGGAGTGGCACTGCAGTGTCAGGCAGGATGGCACTTCAAAAAAATAGTCCCCAAACAGCACATGATGCAAATAAAAAAAGAGGCGCAATGAGGTAGCTGTGTGACTAAGCTAAGCGACCCAAGTTGCCGACACAAAGACCTGGCCCATCTAGGAGTGGCACTGCAGTGTCAGACAGGATGGCACTTCCAAAAAATAGTCCCCAAACAGCACATGATGCAAAGAAAAAAAGAGGCACACCAAGGTCGCTGTGTGACTAAGCTAAGCGACACAAGTGGCCGACACAAACACCTGGCCCATCTAGGAGTGGCACTGCAGTGTCAGGCAGGATGGCACTTCAAAAAAACAGTCCCCAAACAGCACATGATGCAAAGAAAAAAAGAGGCGCAATGAGGTAGCTGTGTGACTAAGCTAAGCGACCCAAGTGGCCGATACAAACACCTGGCCCATCTAGGAGTGGCACTGCAGTGTCAGGCAGGATGGCACTTAAAAAAAATAGTCCCCAAACAGCACATGATGCAAAGAAAAAAAGAGGCGCAATGAGGTAGCTGTGTGACTAAGCTAAGCGACCCAAGTGGCCGACACAAACACCTGGCCCATCTAGGAGTGGCACTGCAGTGTCAGGCAGGATGGCACTTCAAAAAAATAGTCCCCAAACAGCACATGATGCAAAGAAAAAAAAGAGGCGCAATGAGGTAGCTGTGTGACTAAGCTAAGCGACCCAAGTGGCCGACACAAAGACCTGGCCCATCTAGGAGTGGCACTGCAGTGTCAGACAGGATGGCACTTCAAAAAAATTGTCCCCAAACAGCACATGATGCAAAGAAAAAAAGAGGCGCACCAAGGTCGCTGTGTGACTAAGCTAAGCGACACAAGTGGCCGACAAAAACACCTGGCCCATCTAGGAGAGGCACTGCAGTTTTCTAGCGAGAGGATGAGTGCTTCCATCCTCATGTGAATCTGAACCACTAGCAATGAACATAGGCCAGGGCCTCAGCCGTTCCTTGCCACTCCGTGCCGTAAATGGCATATTGGCAAGTTTACGCTTCTCATCAGACGCTTTCAATTTTGATTTTTGGGTCATTTTAATGAACTTTTGTTTTTTGGATTTTACATGCTCTCTACTATGACATTGGGCATCGGCCTTGGCAGACGACGTTGATGGCATTTCATTGTCTCGGCCATGACTAGTGGCAGCAGCTTCAGCACGAGGTGGAAGTGGATCTTGATCTTTCCCTATTTTAACCTACACATTTTTGTTCTCCATTTTTTAATGTGTGGAATTATATGCCAGTATCAATAGCAATGGCCTACTACTATATATACTGCGCACAACTGAAATGCACCACAGGTATAGAATGTAGATGGATAGTATACTTGACGACACAGAGCTAGGTACAGCAGTGGCCTTCCGTACTGCTATACTGGTGGTCACTGTGTCATCAAACTGCACAACTGAAATGCACCACAGGTATAGAATCTAGATGGATAGTATACTTGACGACACAGAGGTAGGTACAGCAGTGGCCTTCCGTACCGTACTGCTATATATACTGGTGGTCACTGTGTCAGCAAACTGCACGACTAAAATGCACCACAGGTATAGAATCTAGATGGATAGTATACTTGACGACACAGAGGTAGGTACAGCAGTGGCCTTCTGTACCGTACTGCTATATATACTGGTGGTCACTGTCAGCAAACTGCAAAACGAAAATGCACCACAGGTATAGAATGTAGATGGATAGTATACTTGACGACACAGAGGTAGGTACAGCAGTGGCCTTCCGTACCGTACTGCTATATATACTGGTGGTCACTGTCAGCAAACTGCAAAACTAAAATGCACCACAGGTATAGAATGTAGATGGATAGTATACTTGACGACACAGAGGTAGGTACAGCAGTGGCCTTCCGTACCGTACTGCTATATATACTGGTGGTCACTGTGTTAGCAAACTATACAACTGAAATGCACCACAGGTATAGAACTAGATGGATAGTATACTTGACGACACAGAGGTAGGTACAGCAGTGTCCTTCCGTACCGTACTGCTATATATACTGGTGGTCACTGTCAGCAAACTGCAAAACTAAAATGCACCACAGGTATGGAATGTAGATGGATAGTATACTTGACGACACAGAGGTAGGTACAGCAGTGGCCTTCTGTACCGTACTGCTATATATACTGGTGGTCACTGTGTCAGCAAACTGCACAACTGAAATGCACCACAGGTATAGAATCTAGATGGATAGTATACTTGACGACACAGAGGTAGGTACAGCAGTGGCCTTCCGTACCGTACTGCTATATATACTGGTGGTCACTGTCAGCAAACTGCAAAACTAAAATGCACCACAGGTATAGAATGTAGATGGATGGTATACTTGACGACACAGAGGTAGGTACAGCAGCGACCTTCCGTACCGTACTGCTATATATACTGGTGGTCACTGTCAGCAAACTGCAAAACTAAAATGCACCACAGGTATAGAATGTAGATGGATAGTATACTTGACGACACAGAGGTAGGTAGAGCAGTGGCCTTCCGTACCGTACTGCTATATATACTGGTGGTCACTGTGTCAGCAAACTGCACAACTGAAATGCCCCACAGGTATAGAATATAGATGGATAGTATACTTGACGACACAGAGGTAGGTACAGCAGTGGCCTACTGTACCGTAATGCTATATATTATATACTGGTGGTCAGCAAACTGTGCAAAACTGAAATGCACCACAGGTATGGATGGATAGTATACTTGACGACACAGAGGTAGGTACAGCAGTGGCCTTCTGTACCGTACTCCTATATATTATATACTGGTGGTCAGCAAAATTATGCACTGTACTACTATATACTACACAATGCAGCACAGATATGGAGTGTTTTTCAGTCAGACAACGTATACTGGTGGACACTGGTCAGCAAAACTCTGCACTGTACTCCTCCTATATAATATTATACTGGTGGTCCCCAGTCCCCACAATAAAGCAGTGTGAGCAAAGATTTATGCAGCACACTGAGCACAGATATGGAGTGTTTTTCAGGCAGACAACGTATACTGGTGGTCACTGTCAGCAAAACTCTGCACTGTACTCCTCCTATATAATACTGCTGCTCCCCAGTCCCCACAATTAAGCAGTGTGAGCACAGATATATGCAGCACACTGAGCACAGATAAGGAGCGTTTTTTTCAGGCAGAGAACGGATAAAACTGGTGGTCACTGATCAGCAAAACTCTGCACTGTGTTCCTCCTATATTAATATAAAGCTGCTCCCCAGTTCCCACAATGATATAAGCAAGCACAAATATTTGCATCAACTCAACAATGAATAAACGGAGAGGACGCCAGCCACGTCCTCTCCCTAACATTTCCAATGCACGAGTGAAAATGGCGGCGACGCACGGCTGCTCATATAGAATCCGAATCTCGCGAGAATCCGACAGCGGGATGATGACGTTCGGGCGCGCTCGGGTTAACCGAGCCATACGGGAGAATCCGAGTATGCCTCGGACCCGTGTAAAATGGGTGAAGTTCGGGGGGTTCGGTTTCCGAGGGACCGAACCCTCTCATCACTAGTTAGGATATCTGTTTTTATTTTTCAACAAAACAAATATCATTCAAATAAATAACTAGAATAAACTAGACGAGTGTGCAAAATAAAGTGAAATAAAAAACAGTATTTTCGAATAAAATTAATAATCACTTGGCAACGATGAGTAGACACTGCTACTTGTTTTATATTTTTCCCAAAAGGGATATTTTAAAGTTTCATCAATTGAGATATACCACTAGTAATTAGAGATGAGCGGGTTCGGTTCCTCGGAAACCGAACCCGCCCGAACTTCAGGTTTTTTTACATGGGTCCGAGCGACTCGGATCTTCCTGCCTTGCTCGGTTAACCCGAGCGCGCCCGAACGTCATCATCCCGCTGTCGGATTCTCGCGAGGCTCGGATTCTATCGCGAGACTCGGATTCTATATAAGGAGCCGCGCGTCGCCGCCATTTTCACACGTGCATTGAGATTGATAGGGAGAGGACGTGGCTGGCGTCCTCTCCGTTTATAGAGAGTGAGACTAGAGTAGAGAGAGACACAGTATTATTTACTTTAGTAATTTTGGGGAGCATTAGGAGGAGTACTACTACTTGCTGAAGTGATAGTGTGACTGTATATCTGACTTGTGGGGGAGACAGTGGGGAGCAGTTAGAGTCTGAGAGCAGGAGTACATTTTTTAACGTACAGTGCACACTTTTGCTGCCAGAGTGCCACACTGCCATTGTGACCACACTGACCACCAGTATATATTGTGATTGTCTGCTTAGGAGTACTACTTGCAAGTTGCTGATAGTGTGACCAGTGACCTGACCACCAGTTTAATTAATCACCACCAGTTTAATATATATATATATATATATATATAATTGTATATAATATATATATAATTGTATACCACCTACCCGTGTTTTTTTTTTTTCTTTCTTCTTGATACATACTACTATAGTAGCTTACTGTAGCAGTCTGCGGTGCTGCTGAGCTGACAGTGTCCAGCAGGTCCGTCATCAGTCATTGCATAATAAATATATATACCTGTCCGGCTGCAGTACTAGTGATATTATATATATATATATATTAATTTCATCTCATTATCATCCAGTCTATATTAGCAGCAGACACAGTACGGTAGTCCACGGCTGTAGCTACCTCTGTGTCGGCAGTCGCTGGTCCATCCATAATTGTATACCACCTACCCGTGTTTTTTTTTTTTTTCTCTTTCTTCTTGATACATACTACTATAGTAGCTTACTGTAGCAGTCTGCGGTGCTGCTGAGCTGACAGTGTCCAGCAGGTCCGTCATCAGTCATTACATAATAAATATATATACCTGTCCGGCTGCAGTACTAGTGATATTATATATATATATATATATATATATTAATTTCATCTCATTATCATCCAGTCTATATTAGCAGCAGACACAGTACGGTAGTCCACGGCTGTAGCTACCTCTGTGTCGGCAGTCGCTGGTCCATCCATAATTGTATACCACCTACCCGTGTTTTTTTTTTTTTTTCTCTTTCTTCTTGATACATACTACTATAGTAGCTTACTGTAGCAGTCTGCGGTGCTGCTGAGCTGACAGTGTCCAGCAGGTCCGTCATCAGTCATTACATAATAAATATATATACCTGTCCGGCTGCAGTACTAGTGATATTATATATATATATATATATATATATATATATATTAATTTCATCTCATTATCATCCAGTCTATATTAGCAGCAGACACAGTACGGTAGTCCACGGCTGTAGCTACCTCTGTGTCGGCAGTCGCTGGTCCATCCATAATTGTATACCACCTACCCGTGGTTTTTTTTTTTCTCTTTCTTCTTGATACATACTACTATAGTAGCTTACTGTAGCAGTCTGCGGTGCTGCTGAGCTGACAGTGTCCAGCAGGTCCGTCATCAGTCATTACATAATAAATATATATACCTGTCCGGCTGCAGTACTAGTGATATTATATATATATATATATATATATATATATATATTAATTTCATCTCATTATCATCCAGTCTATATTAGCAGCAGACACAGTACAGTAGTCCACGGCTGTAGCTACCTCTGTGTCGGCAGTCGCTGGTCCATCCATAATTGTATACCACCTACCTGTGGTTTTTTTTTTTCTCTTTCTTCTTGATACATACTACTATAGTAGCTTACTGTAGCAGTCTGCGGTGCTGCTGAGCTGACAGTGTCCAGCAGGTCCGTCATCAGTCATTACATAATAAATATATATACCTGTCCGGCTGCAGTACTAGTGATATTTTATATATATATATATATATATATATATATTAATTTCATCTCATTATCATCCAGTCTATATTAGCAGCAGACACAGTACGGTAGTCCACGGCTGTAGCTACCTCTGTGTCGGCAGTCGCTGGTCCATCCATAATTGTATACCACCTACCCGTGGTTTTTTTTTTTCTCTTTCTTCTTGATACATACTACTATAGTAGCTTACTGTAGCAGTCTGCGGTGCTGCTGAGCTGACAGTGTCCAGCAGGTCCGTCATCAGTCATTACATAATAAATATATATACTAGAGATGAGCGGGTTCGGTTTCTCTGAATCCGAACCCGCCAGAACTTCATGTTTTTTTTCACGAGTCCGAGCGACTCGTATCTTCCCGCCTTGCTCGGTTAACCCGAGCGCGCCCGAACGTCATCATGACGCTGTCGGATTCTCGCGAGGCTCGGATTCTATCGCGAGACTCGGATTCTATATAAGGAGCCGCGCGTCGCCGCCATTTTCACACGTGCATTGAGATTGATAGGGAGAGGACGTGGCTGGCGTCCTCTCCGTTTAGACACTTGATTTACTAATTTTGGGGAGCATTAGGAGTACTCAGTAGTGTACAGTGCAGAGTTTTGCTGATAGTGACCAGTGACCACCACTTTTATTTATAATCCGTTCTCTGCCTGAAAAAAGCGATACACAGCACACAGTGACTCAGTCACATACATACCATATCTGTGTGCACTGCTCAGGCTCAGGCCAGTGTGCTGCATCATCTATATATATTATATATCTGTCTGACTGCTCAGCTCACACAGCTTATAATTGTGGGGGAGACTGGGGAGCACTACTGCAGTGCCAGTTATAGGTTATAGCAGGAGCCAGGAGTACATAATATTATATTAAAATTAAACAGTGCACACTTTTGCTGCAGGAGTGCCACTGCCAGTGTGACTAGTGACCAGTGACCTGACCACCAGTATATAATATTAGTAGTATACTATCTCTTTATCAACCAGTCTATATTAGCAGCAGACACAGTACAGTGCGGTAGTTCACGGCTGTGGCTACCTCTGTGTCGGCACTCGGCAGCCCGTCCATAATTGTATATACCAGTGACCTAACCGTGGTTTTTTTTTCTTTCTTTATACATACATACTAGTTACGAGTATACTATCTCTTTATCAACCAGTCTATATATTAGCAGCAGACACAGTACAGTGCGGTAGTTCACGGCTGTGGCTACCTCTGTGTCGGCACTCGGCAGCCCGTCCATAATTGTATATACCAGTGACCTAACCGTGGTTTTTTTTTCTTTCTTTATACATACATACTAGTTACGAGTATACTATCTCTTAATCAACCAGTCTATATATTAGCAGCAGACACAGTACAGTGCGGTAGTTCACGGCTGTGGCTACCTCTGTGTCGGCACTCGGCAGCCCGTCCATAATTGTATATACCAGTGACCTAACCGTGGTTTTTTTTTCTTTCTTTCTTTATACATACATACTAGTTACGAGTATACTATCTCTTTATCAACCAGTCTATATATTAGCAGCAGACACAGTACAGTGCGGTAGTTCACGGCTGTGGCTACCTCTGTGTCGGCACTCGGCAGCCCGTCCATAATTGTATATACCAGTGACCTAACCGTGGTTTTTTTTTCTTTCTTTATACATACATACTAGTTACGAGTATACTATCTCTTTATCAACCAGTCTATATATTAGCAGCAGACACAGTACAGTGCGGTAGTTCACGGCTGTGGCTACCTCTGTGTCGGCACTCGGCAGCCCGTCCATAATTGTATATACCAGTGACCTAACCGTGGTTTTTTTTTCTTTCTTTATACATACATACTAGTTACGAGTATACTATCTCTTTATCAACCAGTCTATATATTAGCAGCAGACACAGTACAGTGCGGTAGTTCACGGCTGTGGCTACCTCTGTGTCGGCACTCGGCAGCCCGTCCATAATTGTATATACCAGTGACCTAACCGTGGTTTTTTTTTCTTTCTTTATACATACATACTAGTTACGAGTATACTATCTCTTTATCAACCAGTCTATATATTAGCAGCAGACACAGTACAGTGCGGTAGTTCACGGCTGTGGCTACCTCTGTGTCGGCACTCGGCAGCCCGTCCATAATTGTATACTAGTATCCAATCCATCCATCTCCATTGTTTACCTGAGGTGCCTTTTAGTTGTGCCTATTAAAATATGGAGAACAAAAATGTTGAGGTTCCAAAATTAGGGAAAGATCAAGATCCACTTCCACCTCGTGCTGAAGCTGCTGCCACTAGTCATGGCCGAGACGATGAAATGCCAGCAACGTCGTCTGCCAAGGCCGATGCCCAATGGCATAGTACAGAGCATGTCAAAACCAAAACACCAAATATCAGTAAAAAAAGGACTCCAAAACCTAAAATAAAATTGTCGGAGGAGAAGCGTAAACTTGCCAATATGCCATTTACCACACGGAGTGGCAAGGAACGGCTGAGGCCCTGGCCTATGTTCATGGCTAGTGGTTCAGCTTCACATGAGGATGGAAGCACTCAGCCTCTCGCTAGAAAACTGAAAAGACTCAAGCTGGCAAAAGCACCGCAAAGAACTGTGCGTTCTTTGAAATCCCAAATCCACAAGGAGAGTCCAATTGTGTCGGTTGCGATGCCTGACCTTCCCAACACTGGACGTGAAGAGCATGCGCCTTCCACCATTTGCACGCACCCTGCAAGTGCTGGAAGGAGCACCCGCAGTCCAGTTCCTGATAGTCAGATTGAAGATGTCAGTGTTGAAGTACACCAGGATGAGGAGGATATGGGTGTTGCTGGCGCTGGGGAGGAAATTGACCAGGAGGATTCTGATGGTGAGGTGGTTTGTTTAAGTCAGGCACCCGGGGAGACACCTGTTGTCCGTGGGAGGAATATGGCCGTTGACATGCTAGGTGAAAATACCAAAAAAATCAGCTCTTCGGTGTGGAGGTATTTCACCAGAAATGCGGACAACAGGTGTCAAGCCGTGTGTTCCCTTTGTCAAGCTGTAATAAGTAGGGGTAAGGACGTTAACCACCTCGGAACATCCTCCCTTATACGTCACCTGCAGCGCATTCATAATAAGTCAGTGACAAGTTCAAAAACTTTGGGTGACAGCGGAAGCAGTCCACTGACCAGTAAATCCCTTCCTCTTGTAACCAAGCTCACGCAAACCACCCCACCAACTCCCTCAGTGTCAATTTCCTCCTTCCCCAGGAATGCCAATAGTCCTGCAGGCCATGTCACTGGCAAGTCTGACGAGTCCTCTCCTGCCTGGGATTCCTCCGATGCATCCTTGCGTGTAACGCCTACTGCTGCTGGCGCTGCTGTTGTTGCCGCTGGGAGTCGATGGTCATCCCAGAGGGGAAGTCGTAAGCCCACTTGTACTACTTCCAGTAAGCAATTGACTGTTCAACAGTCCTTTGCGAGGAAGATGAAATATCACAGCAGTCATCCTACTGCAAAGCGGATAACTGAGTCCTTGACAACTATGTTGGTGTTAGACGTGCGTCCGGTATCCGCCGTTAGTTCACAGGGAACTAGACAATTTATTGAGGCAGTGTGCCCCCGTTACCAAATACCATCTAGGTTCCACTTCTCTAGGCAGGCGATACCGAGAATGTACACGGACGTCAGAAAAAGACTCACCAGTCTCCTAAAAAATGCAGTTGTACCCAATGTCCACTTAACCACGGACATGTGGACAAGTGGAGCAGGGCAGGGTCAGGACTATATGACTGTGACAGCCCACTGGGTAGATGTATGGACTCCCGCCGCAAGAACAGCAGCGGCGGCACCAGTAGCAGCATCTCGCAAACGCCAACTCTTTCCTAGGCAGGCTACGCTTTGTATCACCGCTTTCCAGAATACGCACACAGCTGAAAACCTCTTACGGCAACTGAGGAAGATCATCGCGGAATGGCTTACCCCAATTGGACTCTCCTGTGGATTTGTGGCATCGGACAACGCCAGCAATATTGTGTGTGCATTAAATATGGGCAAATTCCAGCACGTCCCATGTTTTGCACATACCTTGAATTTGGTGGTGCAGAATTTTTTAAAAAACGACAGGGGCGTGCAAGAGGTGCTGTCGGTGGCCAGAAAAATTGCGGGACACTTTCGGCGTACAGGCACCACGTACAGAAGACTGGAGCACCACCAAAAACTACTGAACCTGCCCTGCCATCATCTGAAGCAAGAAGTGGTAACGAGGTGGAATTCAACCCTCTATATGCTTCAGAGGTTGGAGGAGCAGCAAAAGGCCATTCAAGCCTATACAATTGAGCACGATATAGGAGATGGAATGCACCTGTCTCAAGTGCAGTGGAGAATGATTTCAACGTTGTGCAAGGTTCTGATGCCCTTTGAACTTGCCACACGTGAAGTCAGTTCAGACACTGCCAGCCTGAGTCAGGTCATTCCCCTCATCAGGCTTTTGCAGAAGAAGCTGGAGGCATTGAAGAAGGAGCTAAAAGGGAGCGATTCCGCTAGGCATGTGGGACTTGTGGATGCAGCCCTTAATTCGCTTAACAAGGATTCACGGGTGGTCAATCTGTTGAAATCAGAGCACTACATTTTGGCCACCGTGCTCGATCCTAGATTTAAAGCCTACCTTGGATCTCTCTTTCCGGCAGACACAGGTCTGCTGGGGTTGAAAGACCTGCTGGTGACAAAATTGTCAAGTCAAGCGGAACGCGACCTGTCAACATCTCCTCCTTCACATTCTCCCGCAACTGGGGGTGCGAGGAAAAGGCTCAGAATTCCGAGCCCACCCGCTGGCGGTGATGCAGGGCAGTCTGGAGCGACTGCTGATGCTGACATCTGGTCCGGACTGAAGGACCTGACAACGATTACGGACATGTCGTCTACTGTCACTGCATATGATTCTCTCAACATTGATAGAATGGTGGAGGATTATATGAGTGACCGCATCCAAGTAGGCACGTCACACAGTCCGTACTTATACTGGCAGGAAAAAGAGGCAATTTGGAGGCCCTTGCACAAACTGGCTTTATTCTACCTAAGTTGCCCTCCCACAAGTGTGTACTCCGAAAGAGTGTTTAGTGCCGCCGCTCACCTTGTCAGCAATCGGCGTACGAGGTTACATCCAGAAAATGTGGAGAAGATGATGTTCATTAAAATGAATTATAATCAATTCCTCCGCGGAGACATTGACCAGCAGCAATTGCCTCCACAAAGTACACAGGGAGCTGAGATGGTGGATTCCAGTGGGGACGAATTAATAATCTGTGAGGAGGGGGATGTACACGGTGATATATCGGAGGGTGAAGATGAGGTGGACATCTTGCCTCTGTAGAGCCAGTTTGTGCAAGGAGAGATTAATTGCTTCTTTTTTGGGGGGGGTCCAAACCAACCCGTCATATCAGTCACAGTCGTGTGGCAGACCCTGTCACTGAAATGATGGGTTGGTTAAAGTGTGCATGTCCTGTTTTGTTTATACAACATAAGGGTGGGAGGGAGGGCCCAAGGATAATTCCATCTTGCACCTCTTTTTTCTTTTCTTTTTCTTTGCATCATGTGCTGATTGGGGAGGGTTTTTTGGAAGGGACATCCTGCGTGACACTGCAGTGCCACTCCTAGATGGGCCCGGTGTTTGTGTCGGCCACTAGGGTCGCTAATCTTACTCACACAGCTACCTCATTGCGCCTCTTTTTTTCTTTGCGTCATGTGCTGTTTGGGGAGGGTTTTTTGGAAGGGACATCCTGCGTGACACTGCAGTGCCACTCCTAGATGTGCCCGGTGTTTGTGTCGGCCACTAGGGTCGCTAATCTTACTCACACAGCTACCTCATTGCGCCTCTTTTTTTCTTTGCGTCATGTGCTGTTTGGGGAGGGTTTTTTGGAAGGGACATCCTGCGTGACACTGCAGTGCCACTCCTAGATGGGCCCGGTGTTTGTGTCGGCCACTAGGGTCGCTAATCTTACTCACACAGTCAGCTACCTCATTGCGCCTCTTTTTTTCTTTGCGTCATGTGCTGTTTGGGGAGGGTTTTTTGGAAGGGCCATCCTGCGTGACACTGCAGTGCCACTCCTAGATGGGCCCGGTGTTTGTGTCGGCCACTAGGGTCGCTAATCTTACTCACACAGCTACCTCATTGCGCCTCTTTTTTTCTTTGCGTCATGTGCTGTTTGGGGAGGGTTTTTTGGAAGGGCCATCCTGCGTGACACTGCAGTGCCACTCCTAGATGGGCCCGGTGTTTGTGTCGGCCACTAGGGTCGCTAATCTTACTCACACAGCTACCTCATTGCGCCTCTTTTTTTCTTTGCGTCATGTGCTGTTTGGGGAGGGTTTTTTGGAAGGGACATCCTGTGTGACACTGCAGTGCCACTCCTAGATGGGCCCGGTGTTTGTGTCGGCCACTAGGGTCGCTTATCTTACTCACACAGCGACCTCGGTGCAAATTTTAGGACTAAAAATAATATTGTGAGGTGTGAGGTATTCAGAATAGACTGAAAATGAGTGTAAATTATGGTTTTTGAGGTTAATAATACTTTGGGATCAAAATGACCCCCAAATTCTATGATTTAAGCTGTTTTTTAGTGTTTTTGGAAAAAAACACCCGAATCCAAAACACACCCGAATCCGACAAAAATAATTCGGTGAGGTTTTGCCAAAACGCGTTCGAACCCAAAACACGGCCGCGGAACCGAACCCAAAACCAAAACACAAAACCCGAAAAATTTCAGGCGCTCATCTCTAATATATACCTGTCCGGCTGCAGTACTAGTGATATTATATACATATATATATATATATATATATATATATTAATTTCATCTCATTATCATCCAGTCTATATTAGCAGCAGACACAGTACGGTAGTCCACGGCTGTAGCTACCTCTGTGTCGGCAGTCGCTGGTCCATCCATAATTGTATACCACCTACCCGTGTTTTTTTTCTTTTCTCTTTCTTCTTGATACATACTACTATAGTAGCTTACTGTAGCAGTCTGCGGTGCTGCTGAGCTGACAGTGTCCAGCAGGTCCGTCATCAGTCATTACATAATAAATATATATACCTGTCCGGCTGCAGTACTAGTGATATTATATATATATATATATATATATATATATATATTAATTTCATCTCATTATCATCCAGTCTATATTAGCAGCAGACACAGTACGGTAGTCCACGGCTGTAGCTACCTCTGTGTCTGCAGTCGCTGGTTCATTCATAATTGTATACCACCTACCCGTGGTTTTTTTTTTTTCTCTTTCTTCTTGATACATACTACTATAGTAGCTTACTGTAGCAGTCTGCGGTGCTGCTGAGCTGACAGTGTCCAGCAGGTCCGTCATCAGTCATTACATAATAAATATATATACCTGTCCGGCTGCAGTACTAGTGATATTATATATATATATATATATATTAATTTCATCTCATTATCATCCAGTCTATATTAGCAGCTGACACAGTACGGTAGTCCACGGCTGTAGCTACCTCTGTGTCTGCAGTCGCTGGTCCATCCATAATTGTATACCACCTACCCGTGGTTTTTTTTTTTCTCTTTCTTCTTGATACATACTACTATAGTAGCTTACTGTAGCAGTCTGCGGTGCTGCTGAGCTGACAGTGTCCAGCAGGTCCGTCATCAGTCATTACATAATAAATATATATACCTGTCCGGCTGCAGTACTAGTGATATTATATATATATATATATATATATATATTAATTTCATCTCATTATCATCCAGTCTATATTAGCAGCAGACACGGGGGGTAATTCCAAGTTGATCGCAGCAGGATTTTTGATAGCAATTGGGCAAAACCATGTGGCACTGCAGGGGGGGCAGATATAACATGTGCAGAGAGAGTTAGATTTGGGTGGGTTATATTGTTTCTGTGCAGGGTAAATGCTGGCTGCTTTATTTTTACACTGCAATTTAGATTGCAGATTGAACACACCCCACCCAAATCTAACTCTCTCTGCACATGTTATATCTGCCCCCCCTGCGGTGCACATGGTTTTGCCCAATTGCTAACAAAAAACCTGCTGCGATCAACTTGGAATTACCCTCACAGTACGGTAGTCCACGGCTGTAGCTACCTCTGTGTTGGCAGTCGCTGGTCCATCCATAATTGTATACCACCTACCCGTGTTTTTTTTTTTTCTCTTTCTTCTTGATACATACTACTATAGTAGCTTACTGTAGCAGTCTGCGGTGCTGCTGAGCTGACAGTGTCCAGCAGGTCCGTCATCAGTCATTACATAATAAATATATATACCTGTCCGGCTGCAGTACTAGTGATAATATATATATATATATATATATTAATTTCATCTCATTATCATCCAGTCTATATTAGCAGCAGACACAGTACGGTAGTCCACGGCTGTAGCTACCTCTGTGTCGGCAGTCGCTGGTCCATCCATAATTGTATACCACCTACCCATGGTTTTTTTTTTTTCTCTTTCTTCTTGATACATACTACTATAGTAGCTTACTGTAGCAGTCTGCGGTGCTGCTGAGCTGACAGTGTCCAGCAGGTCCGTCATCAGTCATTACATAATAAATATATATACCTGTCCGGCTGCAGTACTAGTGATATTATATATATATATATATATATATATATATATTAATTTCATCTCATTATCATCCAGTCTATATTAGCAGCAGACACAGTACGGTAGTCCACGGCTGTAGCTACCTCTGTGTCGGCAGTCGCTCGTCCATCCATAAGTATACTAGTATCCATCCATCTCCATTGTTTACCTGAGGTGCCTTTTAGTTGTGCCTATTAAAATATGGAGAACAAAAATGTTGAGGTTCCAAAACTAGGGAAAGATCAAGATCCACTTCCACCTCGTGCTGAAGCTGCTGCCACTAGTCATGGCCGAGACGATGAAATGCCAGCAACGTCGTCTGCCAAGGCCGATGCCCAATGTCATAGTACAGAGCATGTAAAATCCAAAACACCAAATATCAGTAAAAAAAGGACTCCAAAATCTAAAATAAAATTGTCGGAGGAGAAGCGTAAACTTGCCAATATGCCATTTACCACACGGAGTGGCAAGGAACGGCTGAGGCCCTGGCCTATGTTCATGGCTAGTGGTTCAGCTTCACATGAGGATGGAAGCACTCATCCTCCTGCTAGAAAACTGAAAAGACTCAAGCTGGCAAAAGCACCGCAAAGAACTGTGCGTTCTTTGAAATCCCAAATCCACAAGGAGAGTCCAATTGTGTCGGTTGCGATGCCTGACCTTCCCAACACTGGACGTGAAGAGCATGCGCCTTCCACCATTTGCACGCCCCCTGCAAGTGCTGGAAGGAGCACCCGCAGTCCAGTTCCTGATAGTCAGATTGAAGATGTCAGTGTTGAAGTACACCAGGATGAGGAGGATATGGGTGTTGCTGGCGCTGGGGAGGAAATTGACAAGGAGGATTCTGATGGTGAGGTGGTTTGTTTAAGTCAGGCACCCGGGGAGACACCTGTAGTCCGTGGGAGGAATAGGGCCGTTGACATGCCTGGTGAAAATACCAAAAAAATCAGCTCTTCGGTGTGGAAGTATTTCAACAGAAATGCGGACAACATTTGTCAAGCCGTGTGTTGCCTTTGTCAAGCTGTAATAAGTAGGGGTAAGGACGTTAACCACCTCGGAACATCCTCCCTTATACGTCACCTGCAGCGCATTCATAATAAGTCAGTGACAAGTTCAAAAACTTTGGGCGACAGCGGAAGCAGTCCACTGACCAGTAAATCCCTTCCTCTTGTAACCAAGCTCACGCAAACCACCCCACCAACTCCCTCAGTGTCAATTTCCTCCTTCCCCAGGAATGCCAATAGTCCTGCAGGCCATGTCACTGGCAATTCTGACGAGTCCTCTCCTGCCTGGGATTCCTCTGATGCATCCTTGCGTGTAACGCCTACTGCTGCTGGCGCTGCTGTTGTTGCTGCTGGGAGTTGATGGTCATCCCAGAGGGGAAGTCGTAAGCCCACTTTTACTACTTCCACCAAGCAATTGACTGTCCAACAGTCCTTTGCGAGGAAGATGAAATATCACAGCAGTCATCCTGTTGCAAAGCGTATAACTGAGTCCTTGACAACTATGTTGGTGTTAGACGTGCGTCCGGTATCCGCCGTTAGTTCACAGGGAACTAGACAATTTCTTGAGGTAGTGTGCCCCCGTTACCAAATACCATCTAGGTTCCACTTCTCTAGGCAGGCGATACCGAGAATGTACACGGACGTCAGAAAAAGACTCACCAGTGTCCTAAAAAATGCAGTTGTACCCAATGTCCACTTAACCACGGACATGTGGACAAGTGGAGCAGGGCAGGGTCAGGACTATATGACTGTGACAGCCCACTGGGTAGATGTATGGACTCCCGCCGCAAGAACAGCAGCGGCGGCACCAGTAGCAGCATCTCGCAAACGCCAACTCTTTCCTAGGCAGGCTACGCTTTGTATCACCGGTTTCCAGAATACGCACACAGCTGAAAACCTCTTACGGTAACTGAGGAAGATCATCGCGGAATGGCTTACCCCAATTGGACTCTCATGTGGATTTGTGGCATCGGACAACGCCAGCAATATTGTGTGTGCATTAAATATGGGCAAATTCCAGCACGTCCCATGTTTTGCACATACCTTGAATTTGGTGGTGCAGAATTTTTTTAAAAACGACAGGGGCGTGCAAGAGATGCTGTCGGTGGCCAGAAGAATTGCGGGACACTTTCGGCGTACAGGCACCACGTACAGAAGACTGGAGCACCACCAAAAACGCCTGAACCTGCCCTGCCATCATCTGAAGCAAGAAGTGGTAACGAGGTGGAATTCAACCCTCTATATGCTTCAGAGGTTGGAGGAGCAGCAAAAGGCCATTCAAGCCTATACAATTGAGCACGATATAGGAGGTGGAATGTACCTGTCTCAAGCGCAGTGGAGAATGATTTCAACGTTGTGCAAGGTTCTGCAACCTTTTGAACTTGCCACACGTGAAGTCAGTTCAGACACTGCCAGCCTGAGTCAGGTCATTCCCCTCATCAGGCTTTTGCAGAAGAAGCTGGAGGCATTGAAGGAGGAGCTAAAAGGGAGCGATTCCGCTAGGCATGTGGGACTTGTGGATGGAGCCCTTAATTCGCTTAACAAGGATTCACGGGTGGTCAATCTGTTGAAATCAGAGCACTACATTTTGGCCACCGTGCTCGATCCTAGATTTAAAACCTACCTTGGATCTCTCTTTCCGGCAGACACAAGTCTGCTGGGGTTCAAAGACCTGCTGGTGACAAAATTGTCAAGTCAAGCGGAACGCGACCTGTCAACATCTCCTCCTTCACATTCTCCCGCAACTGGGGGTGCGAGGAAAAGGCTCAGAATTCCGAGCCCACCCGCTGGCGGTGATGCAGGGCAGTCTGGAGCGACTGCTGATGCTGACATCTGGTCCGGACTGAAGGACCTGACAACGATTACGGACATGTCGTCTACTGTCACTGCATATGATTCTCTCACCATTGAAAGAATGGTGGAGGATTATATGAGTGACCGCATCCAAGTAGGCACGTCAGACCGTCCGTACTTATACTGGCAGGAAAAAGAGGCAATTTGGAGGCCCTTGCACAAACTGGATTTATTCTACCTAAGTTGCCCTCCCACAAGTGTGTACTCCGAAAGAGTGTTTAGTGCCACCGCTCACCTTGTCAGCAATCGGCGTACGAGGTTACTTCCAGAAAATGTGGAGAAGATGATGTTCATTAAAATGAATTATAATCAATTCCTCCGTGGAGACATTGACCAGCAGCAATTGCCTCCACAAAGTACACAGGGAGCTGAGATGGTGGATTCCAGTGGGTACGAATTGATAATCTGTGAGGAGCGGGATGTACACGGTGATATATCGGAGGATGATGATGAGGTGGACATCTTGCCTCTGTAGAGCCAGTTTGTGCAAGGAGAGATTAATTGCTTCTTTTTCGGTGGGGGTCCAAACCAACCCGTCATTTCAGTCACAGTCGTGTGGCAGACCCTGTCACTGAAATGATGGGTTGGTTAAAGTGTGCATGTCCTGTTTATACAACATAAGGGTGGGTGGGAGGGCCCAAGGACAATTCCATCTTGCACCTCTTTTTTCTTTCATTTTTATTTGCGTCATGTGCTGTTTGGGGAGTGTTTTTTGGAAGGGCCATCCTGCGTGACACTGCAGTGCCACTCCTAGATGGGCCAGGTGTTTGTGTCGGCCACTAGGGTCGCTTATCTTACTCACACAGCTACCTCATTGCGCCTCTTTTTTTCTTCTTTGCGTCATGTGCTGTTTGGGGAGTGTTTTTTGGAAGGACCATCCTGCGTGACACTGCAGTGCCACTCCTAGATGGGCCAGGTGTTTGTGTCGGCCACTAGGGCCGCTTATCTTACTCACAAAGCTACCTCATTGCGCCTCTTTTTTTCTTTGCGTCATGTGCTGTTTGGGGAGTGTTTTTTGGAAGGGCCATCCTGCGTGACACTGCAGTGCCACTCCTAGATGGGCCAGGTGTTTGTGTCGGCCACTAGGGTCGCTTAGCTTACTCACACAGCTACCTCATTGCGCCTCTTTTTTTCTTCTTTGCGTCATGTGCTGTTTGGGGAGTGTTTTTTGGAAGGGCCATCCTGCGTGACACTGCAGTGCCACTCCTAGATGGGCCAGGTGTTTGTGTCGGCCACTAGGGTCGCTTAGCTTACTCACACAGCTACCTCATTGCGCCTCTTTTTTTCTTATTTGCGTCATGTGCTGTTTGGGGAGTGTTTTTTGGAAGGGCCATCCTGCGTGACACTGCAGTGCCACTCCTAGATGGGCCAGGTGTTTGTGTCGGCCACTAGGGTCGCTTAGCTTACTCACACAGCTACCTCATTGCGCCTCTTTTTTTCTTCTTTGCGTCATGTGCTGTTTGGGGAGTGTTTTTTGGAAGGGCCATCCTGCGTGACACTGCAGTGCCACTCCTAGACACACCCGAATCCGACAAAAAATTTTCAGGGATGTTTTGGCAAAACGCGTCCGAATCCAAAACACGGCCGCGGAACCGAACCCAAAACCAAAACACAAAACCCGAAAAATTTCAAGTGCACATCTCTACAGTAGTAATATCAAGTACAATGGCTTCTGACACACGTAGGGTCTGATTCTGAGCCACATGATTCTGAGCCACAGGCAATGTAGATGCAGGTTTGGACTGACCCACAGGGGTACAGGGGAAACCACCGGTGGGCCCCACCTTCTGCTCTAAGGATCAGGTTCCAGACTGTGCACTTGAATTAGACATTATACATATGTTACCTTATACTGGTGTATTTTCTACAGTGCATTGCTGTTATTAATCTGGTACATTATAATGCATGCAGCAGCTGAAGTTACTGTATATATTTATGAAGGGGCCCAGACATTGCACTCTCTAATGGTTAGTCAAACCAATGATGTGGCAGGCCACACCCCCTCTGCAGACTGGCCACACCCATAAACATGGGCCCCTACCACTGCATTCCCTCGGTGGGCCCTACATGCCCCAGTCTGGCACTGTGGAGTTGTAAGATTTATTGCTACTGCACATGCTCAAAAATCCCTAAAAAGGCATACAATGCATGCGTTACACTGAGGGTGAACACAGAGGTGCAGTAGCATGTGTGAAATGTATTGGATATGTATGGGGCGGTTCTGGGCTGTGGCTGTTCAGATGCATGGAGATGCACTTATGGGTGTATTATGGGAATGTTAAATCAGCTCTTAACTGCCATGTTACAGGCTGGGTTTGAAAAATTACAGGTGGGAGCTAATTGGTTGGTACTTTATCTCTGTCCACTTTATATCCATCCAATGCTTAGTAAATAGACTCCTGTGGCCCTTATTCAAGGTTGATTGCAAAAGCAAAATCTTCCTCTAACGGGCAAAACCATGTGCACTGCAGGTGGGGCAGATATAACACGTGCAGAAAGATTCAGATTTGGGTGGGTTATATTGTTTCTGTGCAGGGTAAATACTGGCTGCTTTATTTTTATACTGCAATTTCGATTTCAGTTTGAACACATCCAACCTAAATAGAACTCTCTCTGCACTTGTCATTTCTGCCCCACCTGCAGTGCACATAGTTTTGCCAAGTAGAGGAAGATTTTGCTTTTGCGATCAACCTTAAATTAGGCCATTAATTGCTTACAGTGAAAGACATACAAGATCATGCACCTAGCATGGGGTAGTTGCAAGTGTTGATGGTGTGACCAAAGGGTGCATCTCAGTCCTTGCATATTCAGATACAGCACAATGGCATTAGCGTAAAGTCTCAGGTGTGACTACGGTAAAAGATGTCCCATGGTGTTCCAAATGCTTGTACATCTTTAATGCTACTGTTATAGTTTTCAGGTGGTCAGGTGTATTAAATATTGGGGCAGGAGTGTGACATTGAGGTGCCTATTATACTGTATATTGCACATCTTTAATTTCAAAATCCTTTAGACATTTGCTAGCATTAATATGACAAAATAAAACTAATAAAGCATAACGAAGAATATCAATCGACAATCACTCGTAAGAAATCACAGTTCCTGTCAAATGAGATCACAGCAGCAAACAATAGGCCAGCTCAACTTTTCCGCACAGTGGAGATGCTTTGCAAGCCATCATGCCTGCAGACTGATGAGACCCTCTGCCAGGCAAGATGCAACGAGTTTGCAAACTTCTTTGCAGATAAAATATCCACCATCCGGGCTGTTATCTCCACAGTGCCATCAAAGGAGTGCCAAACTACAAAGCCTGCCAATATAAGCTACCTGCCTTCATGGACCAGCTTTGATCCAGTGGATGTAAAGGACACTGCTGAAATTGCTCGGATTTTGCATCCCACCACCAGTGATCTGGACCCAGCCTCAACCAAGCTTCTAATAGGTTGTATGGATATAATTGGTCCTGTCTTTGCAAAAATTGTTCAATGCTCTTTGCAGACAGGCATTTTTCATGGACCCCTAAAGGAAGCAATTGTTAGACCGCTTCTTTAAAAACCTAATTTAGATCCCGACTGCATGACCAACTACAGACCGGTATCAAACCTTCCTTTCCTAGGAAAGGTTATTGAGAAAGTGGTTGCAAATCAACTGGAAACCCGCCTGACAACCCATGATATTTATGATCCATTTCAATCAGGATTCAGGAGAAGACATAGCACTGAAACAGCCCTGGTGTGTATGTGTTAAATGATCTTCTGATGGCAAAAGACAGAGGTGACTGTTCAGTATTAATCCTTCTGGATCTCTCAGCAGCATTTGATACCGTGGACCATGGATTGAGCGACTGATACATTTCTGTGGTCTGGATGGCACAGTCCTAAGCTGGTTCAAATCATTTCTCACAGGCAGGTCACAGAGAGTATCATCTGGATTATACTCATCACCACCAGTGCCATTGCCATGTGGTGTCCCACAAGGTTCTATACTATCCCCCATGCTTTTTGCAGTATACATGCTCCCATTGGGCGAAATAATCAGGCGCCATGGCCTGGTCTACCACTGCTATGCAGATGATACACAACTGTACTTGTCCTTTGCTCCGGGCACTGATAACCCAATAGCAACCCTAAATGGCTGCAGAGGTCCTTATGATACGACTGCAACATCAAAGGACAAGACTGCAGCATAGCCAACCAACTTGACTTACACTCGGGGATTCAGAATTACAGACCAGTGATCGTGTGCGGAATCTTGGCGTTGTCCTGGATGGTGGCTTGACACTTAAACATCAGATATCAGTCACAATCAAATCCTCATTCTTTCACCTGAGGAACATAGCCAGAATCAAGCACTTAATTCCCTCAGATGATATGCCAAAAGTCATACATGCATTTGTATCATCTCGATTAGACTACTGTAATGCCCTCTACCTTTGTCTACCAGCAAAAGAATTGCAACGCTTACAGCTGGTGCAAAACACAGCTGCCAGGCTGTTAACCAACCAGCCCCATTCTAGCCACATAACACCCATCCTCTACTCCCTTCACTGGCTGTCTGTAAGATGTAGAGATGAGCGCCTGAAATTTTTCGGGTTTTGTGTTTTGGTTTTGGGTTCGGTTCCGCGGCCGTGTTTTGGGTTCGAACGCGTTTTGGCAAAACCTCACCGAATTTTTTTTGTCGGATTCGGGTGTGTTTTGGATTCGGTGTTTTTTTCAAAAAACACTAAAAAACAGCTTAAATCATAGAATTTGGGGGTCATTTTGATCCCAAAGTATTATTAACCTCAAAAACCATAATTTACACTCATTTTCAGTCTATTCTGAATACCTCACACCTCACAATATTATTTTTAGTCCTAAAATTTGCACCGAGGTCGCTGTGTGAGTAAGATAAGCGACCCTAGTGGCCGACACAAACACCGGGCCCATCTAGGAGTGGCACTGCAGTGTCACGCAGGATGTCCCTTCCAAAAAACCCTCCCCAAACAGCACATGACGCAAAGAAAAAAAGAGGCGCAATGAGGTAGCTGTGTGAGTAAGATTAGCAACCCTAGTGGCCGACACAAACACCGGGCCCATCTAGGAGTGGCACTGCAGTGTCACGCAGGATGTCCCTTCCAAAAAACCCTCCCCAAACAGCACATGACGCAAAGAAAAAAAGAGGCGCAATGAGGTAGCTGTGTGAGTAAGATTAGCGACCCTAGTGGCCGACACAAACACCGGGCCCATCTAGGAGTGGCACTGCAGTGTCACGCAGGATGTCCCTTCCAAAAAACCCTCCCCAAACAGCACATGACGCAAAGAAAAAAAGAGGCGCAATGAGGTAGCTGACTGTGTGAGTAAGATTAGCGACCATAGTGGCCGACACAAACACCGGGCCCATCTAGGAGTGGCACTGCAGTGTCACGCAGGATGTCCCTTCCAAAAAACCCTCCCCAATCAGCACATGATGCAAAGAAAAAGAAAAGAAAAAAGAGGTGCAAGATGGAATTGTCCTTGGGCCCTCCCACCCACCCTTATGTTGTATAAACAAAACAGGACATGCACACTTTAACCAACCCATCATTTCAGTGACAGGGTCTGCCACACGACTGTGACTGATATGACGGGTTGGTTTGGACCCCCCCCAAAAAAGAAGCAATTAATCTCTCCTTGCACAAACTGGCTCTACAGAGGCAAGATGTCCACCTCATCTTCACCCTCCGATATATCACCGTGTACATCCCCCTCCTCACAGATTATCAATTCGTCCCCACTGGAATCCACCATCTCAGCTCCCTGTGTACTTTGTGGAGGCAATTGCTGCTGGTCAATGTCTCCACGGAGGAATTGATTATAATTCATTTTAATGAACATCATCTTCTCCACATTTTCTGGATGTAACCTCGTACGCCGATTGCTGACAAGGTGAGCGGTGGCACTAAACACTCTTTCGGAGTACACACTTGTGGGAGGGCAACTTAGGTAGAATAAAGCCAGTTTGTGCAAGGGCCTCCAAATTGCCTCTTTTTCCTGCCAGTATAAGTTCGGACTGTGTGACGTGCCTACTTGGATGCGGTCACTCATATAATCCTCCACCATTCTATCAATGTTGAGAGAATCATATGCAGTGACAGTAGACGACATGTCCGTAATCGTTGTCAGGTCCTTCAGTCCGGACCAGATGTCAGCATCAGCAGTCGCTCCAGACTGCCCTGCATCACCGCCAGCGGGTGGGCTCGGAATTCTGAGCCTTTTCCTCGCACCCCCAGTTGCGGGAGAATGTGAAGGAGGAGATGTTGACAGGTCGCGTTCCGCTTGACTTGACAATTTTGTCACCAGCAGGTCTTTCAACCCCAGCAGACTTGTGTCTGCCGGAAAGAGAGATCCAAGGTAGGCTTTAAATCTAGGATCGAGCACGGTGGCCAAAATGTAGTGCTCTGATTTCAACAGATTGACCACCCGTGAATCCTTGTTAAGCGAATTAAGGGCTGCATCCACAAGTCCCACATGCCTAGCGGAATCGCTCCCTTTTAGCTCCTTCTTCAATGCCTCCAGCTTCTTCTGCAAAAGCCTGATGAGGGGAATGACCTGACTCAGGCTGGCAGTGTCTGAACTGACTTCACGTGTGGCAAGTTCAAAGGGCATCAGAACCTTGCACAACGTTGAAATCATTCTCCACTGCACTTGAGACAGGTGCATTCCACCTCCTATATCGTGCTCAATTGTATAGGCTTGAATGGCCTTTTGCTGCTCCTCCAACCTCTGAAGCATATAGAGGGTTGAATTCCACCTCGTTACCACTTCTTGCTTCAGATGATGGCAGGGCAGGTTCAGTAGTTTTTGGTGGTGCTCCAGTCTTCTGTACGTGGTGCCTGTACGCCGAAAGTGTCCCGCAATTCTTCTGGCCACCGACAGCATCTCTTGCACGCCCCTGTCGTTTTTTAAAAAATTCTGCACCACCAAATTCAAGGTATGTGCAAAACATGGGACGTGCTGGAATTTGCCCATATTTATTGCACACACAATATTGCTGGCGTTGTCCGATGCCACAAATCCACAGGAGAGTCCAATTGGGGTAAGCCATTCCGCGATGATCTTCCTCAGTTGCCGTAAGAGGTTTTCAGCTGTGTGCGTATTCTGGAAAGCGGTGATACAAAGCGTAGCCTGCCTAGGAAAGAGTTGGCGTTTGCGAGATGCTGCTACTGGTGCCGCCGCTGCTGTTCTTGCGGCGGGAGTCCATACATCTACCCAGTGGGCTGTCACAGTCATATAGTCCTGACCCTGCCCTGCTCCACTTGTCCACATGTCCGTGGTTAAGTGGACATTGGGTACAACTGCATTTTTTAGGACACTGGTGAGTCTTTTTCTGACGTCCGTGTACATTCTCGGTATCGCCTGCCTAGAGAAGTGGAACCTAGATGGTATTTGGTAACGGGGGCACACTGCCTCAATAAATTGTCTAGTTCCCTGTGAACTAACGGCGGATACCGGACGCACGTCTAACACCAACATAGTTGTCAAGGCCTCAGTTATCCGCTTTGCAGTAGGATGACTGCTGTGATATTTCATCTTCCTCGCAAAGGACTGTTGAACAGTCAATTGCTTACTGGAAGTAGTACAAGTGGGCTTACGACTTCCCCTCTGGGATGACCATCGACTCCCAGCGGCAACAACAGCAGCGCCAGCAGCAGTAGGCGTTACACGCAAGGATGCATCGGAGGAATCCCAGGCAGGAGAGGACTCGTCAGAATTGCCAGTGACATGGCCTGCAGGACTATTGGCATTCCTGGGGAAGGAGGAAATTGACACTGAGGGAGTTGGTGGGGTGGTTTGCGTGAGCTTGGTTACAAGAGGAAGGGATTTACTGGTCAGTGGACTGCTTCCGCTGTCACCCAAAGTTTTTGAACTTGTCACTGACTTATTATGAATGCGCTGCAGGTGACGTATAAGGGAGGATGTTCCGAGGTGGTTAACGTCCTTACCCCTACTTATTACAGCTTGACAAAGGGAACACACGGCTTGACACCTGTTGTCCGCATTTCTGGTGAAATACCTCCACACGGAAGAGCTGATTTTTTTGGTATTTTCACCTGGCATGTCAACGGCCATATTCCTCCCACGGACAACAGGTGTCTCCCCGGGTGCCTGACTTAAACAAACCACCTCACCATCAGAATCCTCCTGGTCAATTTCCTCCCCAGCGCCAGCAACACCCATATCCTCCTCATCCTGGTGTACTTCAACACTGACATCTTCAATCTGACTATCAGGAACTGGACTGTGGGTGCTCCTTCCAGCACTTGCAGGGGGCGTGCAAATGGTGGAAGGCGCATGCTCTTCACGTCCAGTGTTGGGAAGGTCAGGCATCGCAACCGACACAATTGGACTCTCCTTGTGGATTTGGGATTTCGAAGAATGCACAGTTCTTTGCTGTGCTGCTTTTGCCAGCTTGAGTCTTTTCATTTTTCTAGCGAGAGGCTGAGTGCTTCCATCCTCATGTGAAGCTGAACCACTAGCCATGAACATAGGCCAGGGCCTCAGCCGTTCCTTGCCACTCCGTGTGGTAAATGGCATATTGGCAAGTTTACGCTTCTCCTCCGACAATTTTATTTTAGGTTTTGGAGTCCTTTTTTTTCTGATATTTGGTGTTTTGGATTTGACATGCTCTGTACTATGACATTGGGCATCGGCCTTGGCAGACGACGTTGCTGGCATTTCATCGTCTCGGCCATGACTAGTGGCAGCAGCTTCAGCACGAGGTGGAAGTGGATCTTGATCTTTCCCTAATTTTGGAACCTCAACATTTTTGTTCTCCATATTTTAATAGGCACAACTAAAAGGCACCTCAGGTAAACAATGGAGATGGATACTAGTATACAATTATGGACTGCCTGCCGACTGCAGACACAGAGGTAGCCACAGCCGTGAACTACCGTACTGTACTGTGTCTGCAGCTAATATAGACTGGTTGATAAAGAGAAGATGTCTATGTAACTATGTATGTATAAAGAAGACTGAAAAAAATCCACGGTTAGGTGGTATACAATTATGGACGGACTGCCTGCCGAGTGCAGACACAGAGGTAGCCACAGCCGTGAACTACCGTACTGTACTGTGTCTGCAGCTAATATAGACTGGTTGATAAAGAGAAGATGTCTATGTAACTATGTATGTATAAAGAAGAATGAAAAAAAACCACGGTTAGGTGGTATACAATTATGGACGGACAGCCTGCCGAGTGCAGACACAGAGGTAGCCACAGCCGTGAACTACCGTACTGTACTGTGTCTGCAGCTAATATAGACTGGTTGATAAAGAGAAGATGTCTATGTAACTATGTATGTATAAAGAAGAATGAAAAAAATCCACGGTTAGGTGGTATTACAATTATGGACGGACTGCCTGCCGAGTGCAGAGACACAGAGGTAGCCACAGCCGTGAACTACCGTACTGTGTCTGCTGCGACTGGATGATAAATGATATAAAAAATATATATATATCACTACTGCAGCCGGACAGGTATATATTATATATTATATAATGACGGACCTGCTGGACACTGTCTGTCAGCAGAATGAGTTTTATTTTTATAGAATAAAAAAAAAAAAAACACACAAGTGAAGTCACACGACGAGTGTTTAACTTTTTCAGGCAATCACAATATAAGTATACTACTAACTATACTGGTGGTCAGTGTGGTCAGGTCACTGGTCAGTCACACTGGCAGTGGCACTCCTGCAGCAAAAGTGTGCACTGTTTAATTTTAATATAATATGTACTCCTGGCTCCTGCTATAACCTATAACTGGCACTGCAGTAGTGCTCCCCAGTCTCCCCCACAATTATAAGCTGTGTGAGCTGAGCAGTCAGACAGATATATAATATATATAGATGATGCAGCACACTGGCCTGAGCCTGAGCAGTGCACACAGATATGGTATGTGACTGACTGAGTCACTGTGTGTATCGCTTTTTTCAGGCAGAGAACGGATATATTAAATAAACTGCACTGTGTGTCTGGTGGTCACTCACTATATAATATATTATGTACTCCTGGCTCCTGCTATAACCTATAACTGGCACTGCAGTAGTGCTCCCCAGTCTCCCCCACAATTATAAGCTGTGTGAGCTGAGCAGTCAGACAGATATATAATATATATAGATGATGCAGCACACTGGCCTGAGCCTGAGCAGTGCACACAGATATTAGAGATGAGCGCCTGAAATTTTTCGGGTTTTGTGTTTTGGTTTTGGGTTCGGTTCCGCGGCCGTGTTTTGGGTTCGAACGCGTTTTGGCAAAACCTCACCAAATTATTTTTGTCGGATTCGGGTGTGTTTTGGATTCGGGTGTTTTTTTCCAAAAACACTAAAAAACAGCTTAAATCATAGAATTTGGGGGTCATTTTGATCCCAAAGTATTATTAACCTCAAAAACCATAATTTACACTCATTTTCAGTCTATTCTGAATACCTCACACCTCACAATATTATTTTTAGTCCTAAAATTTGCACCGAGGTCGCTGTGTGAGTAAGATAAGCGACCCTAGTGGCCGACACAAACACCGGGCCCATCTAGGAGTGGCACTGCAGTGTCACGCAGGATGTCCCTTCCAAAAAACCCTCCCCAAACAGCACATGACGCAAAGAAAAAAAGAGGCGCAATGAGGTAGCTGTGTGAGTAAGATAAGCGGCCCTAGTGGCCGACACAAACACCTGGCCCATCTAGGAGTGGCACTGCAGTGTCACGCAGGATGGCCCTTCCAAAAAACCCTCCCCAAACAGCACATGACGCAAAGAAAAAAAGAGGCGCAATGAGGTAGCTGACTGTGTGAGTAAGATTAGCGACCCTAGTGGCCGACACAAACACCGGGCCCATCTAGTAGTGGCACTGCAGTGTCACGCAGGATGTCCCTTCCAAAAAACCCTCCCCAAACAGCACATGACGCAAAGAAAAAAAGAGGCGCAATGAGGTAGCTGTGTGAGTAAGATTAGCGACCCTAGTGGCCGACACAAACACCGGGCCCATCTAGGAGTGGCACTGCAGTGTCACGCAGGATGTCCCTTCCAAAAAACCCTCCCCAAACAGCACATGACGCAAAGAAAAAAAGAGGCGCAATGAGGTAGCTGTGTGAGTAAGATTAGCGACCCTAGTGGCCGACACAAACACCGGGCCCATCTAGGAGTGGCACTGCAGTGTCACGCAGGATGTCCCTTCCAAAAAACCCTCCCCAAACAGCACATGACGCAAAGAAAAAAAGAGGCGCAATGACGTAGCTGTGTGAGTAAGATTAGCGACCCTAGTGGCCGACACAAACACCGGGCCCATCTAGGAGTGGCACTGCAGTGTCACGCAGGATGTCCCTTCCAAAAAACCCTCCCCAAACAGCACATGACGCAAAGAAAAAAAGAGGCGCAATGAGGTAGCTGTGTGAGTAAGATTAGCGACCCTAGTGGCCGACACAAACACCGGGCACATCTAGGAGTGGCACTGCAGTGTCACGCAGGATGTCCCTTCCAAAAAACCCTCCCCAAACAGCACATGACGCAAAGAAAAAAAGAGGCGCAATGAGGTAGCTGTGTGAGTAAGATTAGCGACCCTAGTGGCCGACACAAACACCGGGCCCATCTAGGAGTGGCACTGCAGTGTCACGCAGGATGTCCCTTCCAAAAAACCCTCCCCAATCAGCACATGATGCAAAGAAAAAGAAAAGAAAAAAGAGGTGCAAGATGGAATTGTCCTTGGGCCCTCCCACCCACCCTTATGTTGTATAAACAAAACAGGACATGCACACTTTAACCAACCCATCATTTCAGTGACAGGGTCTGCCACACGACTGTGACTGATATGACGGGTTGGTTTGGACCCCCCCCAAAAAAGAAGCAATTAATCTCTCCTTGCACAAACTGGCTCTACAGAGGCAAGATGTCCACCTCATCTTCACCCTCCGATATATCACCGTGTACATCCCCCTCCTCACAGATTATCAATTAGTCCCCACTGGAATCCACCATCTCAGCTCCCTGTGTACTTTGTGGAGGCAATTGCTGCTGGTCAATGTCTCCGCGGAGGAATTGATTATAATTCATTTTAATGAACATCATCTTCTCCACATTTTCTGGATGTAACCTCGTACGCCGATTGCTGACAAGGTGAGCGGCGGCACTAAACACTCTTTCGGAGTACACACTTGTGGGAGGGCAACTTAGGTAGAATAAAGCCAGTTTGTGCAAGGGCCTCCAAATTGCCTCTTTTTCCTGCCAGTATAAGTACGGACTGTGTGACGTGCCTACTTGGATGCGGTCACTCATATAATCCTCCACCATTCTATCAATGTTGAGAGAATCATATGCAGTGACAGTAGACGACATGTCCGTAATCGTTGTCAGGTCCTTCAGTCCGGACCAGATGTCAGCATCAGCAGTCGCTCCAGACTGCCCTGCATCACCGCCAGCGGGTGGGCTCGGAATTCTGAGCCTTTTCCTCGCACCCCCAGTTGCGGGAGAATGTGAAGGAGGAGATGTTGACAGGTCGCGTTCCGCTTGACTTGACAATTTTGTCACCAGCAGGTCTTTCAACCCCAGCAGACCTGTGTCTGCCGGAAAGAGAGATCCAAGGTAGGCTTTAAATCTAGGATCGAGCACGGTGGCCAAAATGTAGTGCTCTGATTTCAACAGATTGACCACCCGTGAATCCTTGTAAAGCGAATTAAGGGCTGCATCCACAAGTCCCACATGCCTAGCGGAATCGCTCCCTTTTAGCTCCTTCTTCAATGCCTCCAGCTTCTTCTGCAAAAGCCTGATGAGGGGAATGACCTGACTCAGGCTGGCAGTGTCTGAACTGACTTCACGTGTGGCAAGTTCAAAGGGCATCAGAACCTTGCACAACGTTGAAATCATTCTCCACTGCACTTGAGACAGGTGCATTCCATCTCCTATATCGTGCTCAATTGTATAGGCTTGAATGGCCTTTTGCTGCTCCTCCAACCTCTGAAGCATATAGAGGGTTGAATTCCACCTCGTTACCACTTCTTGCTTCAGATGATGGCAGGGCAGGTTCAGTAGTTTTTGGTGGTGCTCCAGTCTTCTGTACGTGGTGCCTGTACGCCGAAAGTGTCCCGCAATTTTTCTGGCCACCGACAGCATCTCTTGCACGCCCCTGTCGTTTTTTAAAAAATTCTGCACCACCAAATTCAAGGTATGTGCAAAACATGGGACGTGCTGGAATTTGCCCATATTTAATGCACACACAATATTGCTGGCGTTGTCCGATGCCACAAATCCACAGGAGAGTCCAATTGGGGTAAGCCATTCCGCGATGATCTTCCTCAGTTGCCGTAAGAGGTTTTCAGCTGTGTGCGTATTCTGGAAAGCGGTGATACAAAGCGTAGCCTGCCTAGGAAAGAGTTGGCGTTTGCGAGATGCTGCTACTGGTGCCGCCGCTGCTGTTCTTGCGGCGGGAGTCCATACATCTACCCAGTGGGCTGTCACAGTCATATAGTCCTGACCCTGCCCTGCTCCACTTGTCCACATGTCCGTGGTTAAGTGGACATTGGGTACAACTGCATTTTTTAGGAGACTGGTGAGTCTTTTTCTGACGTCCGTGTACATTCTCGGTATCGCCTGCCTAGAGAAGTGGAACCTAGATGGTATTTGGTAACGGGGGCACACTGCCTCAATAAATTGTCTAGTTCCCTGTGAACTAACGGCGGATACCGGAAGCACGTCTAACACCAACATAGTTGTCAAGGACTCAGTTATCCGCTTTGCAGTAGGATGACTGCTGTGATATTTCATCTTCCTCGCAAAGGACTGTTGAACAGTCAATTGCTTACTGGAAGTAGTACAAGTGGGCTTACGACTTCCCCTCTGGGATGACCATCGACTCCCAGCGGCAACAACAGCAGCGCCAGCAGCAGTAGGCGTTACACGCAAGGATGCATCGGAGGAATCCCAGGCAGGAGAGGACTCGTCAGACTTGCCAGTGACATGGCCTGCAGGACTATTGGCATTCCTGGGGAAGGAGGAAATTGACACTGAGGGAGTTGGTGGGGTGGTTTGCGTGAGCTTGGTTACAAGAGGAAGGGATTTACTGGTCAGTGGACTGCTTCCGCTGTCACCCAAAGTTTTTGAACTTGTCACTGACTTATTATGAATGCGCTGCAGGTGACGTATAAGGGAGGATGTTCCGAGGTGGTTAACGTCCTTACCCCTACTTATTACAGCTTGACAAAGGGAACACACGGCTTGACACCTGTTGTCCGCATTTCTGGTGAAATACCTCCACACCGAAGAGCTGATTTTTTTGGTATTTTCACCTGGCATGTCAACGGCCATATTCCTCCCACGGACAACAGGTGTCTCCCCGGGTGCCTGACTTAAACAAACCACCTCACCATCAGAATCCTCCTGGTCAATTTCCTCCCCAGCGCCAGCAACACCCATATCCTCCTCATCCTGGTGTACTTCAACACTGACATCTTCAATCTGACTATCAGGAACTGGACTGCGGGTGCTCCTTCCAGCACTTGCAGGGGGCGTGCAAATGGTGGAAGGCGCATGCTCTTCACGTCCAGTGTTGGGAAGGTCAGGCATCGCAACCGACACAATTGGACTCTCCTTGTGGATTTGGGATTTCAAAGAACGCACAGTTCTTTGCGGTGCTTTTGCCAGCTTGAGTCTTTTCAGTTTTCTAGCGAGAGGCTGAGTGCTTCCATCCTCATGTGAAGCTGAACCACTAGCCATGAACATAGGCCAGGGCCTCAGCCGTTCCTTGCCACTCCGTGTGGTAAATGGCATATTGGCAAGTTTACGCTTCTCCTCCGACAATTTTATTTTAGGTTTTGGAGTCCTTTTTTTACTGATATTTGGTGTTTTGGTTTTGACATGCTCTGTACTATGCCATTGGGCATCGGCCTTGGCAGACGACGTTGCTGGCATTTCATCGTCTCGGCCATGACTAGTGGCAGCAGCTTCAGCACGAGGTGGAAGTGGATCTTGATCTTTCCCTAATTTTGGAACCTCAACATTTTTGTTCTCCATATTTTAATAGGCACAACTAAAAGGCACCTCAGGTAAACAATGGAGATGGATGGATTGGATACTAGTATACAATTATGGACGGGCTGCCGAGTGCCGACACAGAGGTAGCCACAGCCGTGAACTACCGCACTGTACTGTGTCTGCTGCTAATATATAGACTGGTTGATAAAGAGATAGTATACTCGTAACTAGTATGTATGTATAAAGAAAGAAAAAAAAACCACGGTTAGGTGGTATATACAATTATGGACGGGCTGCCGAGTGCCGACACAGAGGTAGCCACAGCCGTGAACTACCGCACTGTACTGTGTCTGCTGCTAATATATAGACTGGTTGATAAAGAGATAGTATACTCGTAACTAGTATGTATGTATAAAGAAAGAAAAAAAAACCACGGTTAGGTGGTATATACAATTATGGACGGGCTGCCGAGTGCCGACACAGAGGTAGCCACAGCCGTGAACTACCGCACTGTACTGTGTCTGCTGCTAATATATAGACTGGTTGATAATGAGATAGTATACTCGTAACTAGTATGTATGTATAAAGAAAGAAAAAAAAACCACGGTTAGGTGGTATATACAATTATGGACGGGCTGCCGAGTGCCGACACAGAGGTAGCCACAGCCGTGAACTACCGCACTGTACTGTGTCTGCTGCTAATATATAGACTGGTTGATAAAGAGATAGTATACTCGTAACTAGTATGTATGTATAAAGAAAGAAAAAAAAACCACGGTTAGGGCACTGGTATATACAATTATGGACGGGCTGCCGAGTGCCGACACAGAGGTAGCCACAGCCGTGAACTACCGCACTGTACTGTGTCTGCTGCTAATATATAGACTGGTTGATAAAGAGATAGTATACTCGTAACTAGTATGTATGTATAAAGAAAGAAAAAAAAACCACGGTTAGGTGGTATATACAATTATGGACGGGCTGCCGAGTGCCGACACAGAGGTAGCCACAGCCGTGAACTACCGCACTGTACTGTGTCTGCTGCTAATATATAGACTGGTTGATAAAGAGATAGTATACTCGTAACTAGTATGTATGTATAAAGAAAGAAAAAAAAACCACGGTTAGGTGGTATATACAATTATGGACGGGCTGCCGAGTGCCGACACAGAGGTAGCCACAGCCGTGAACTACCGCACTGTACTGTGTCTGCTGCTAATATATAGACTGGTTGATAAAGAGATAGTATACTCGTAACTAGTATGTATGTATAAAGAAAGAAAAAAAACCCACGGTTAGGTCACTGGTATATACAATTATGGACGGGCTGCCGAGTACCGACACAGAGGTAGCCACAGCCGTGAACTACCGCACTGTACTGTGTCTGCTGCTAATATATAGACTGGTTGATAAAGAGATAGTATACTCGTAACTAGTATGTATGTATAAAGAAAGAAAAAAAAACCACGGTTAGGTCACTGGTATATACAATTATGGACGGGCTGCCGAGTGCCGACACAGAGGTAGCCACAGCCGTGAACTACCGCACTGTACTGTGTCTGCTGCTAATATAGACTGGTTGATAAAGAGATAGTATACTACTAATATTATATACTGGTGGTCAGGTCACTGGTCACTAGTCACACTGGCAGTGGCACTCCTGCAGCAAAAGTGTGCACTGTTTAATTTTAATATAATATTATGTACTCCTGGCTCCTGCTATAACCTATAACTGGCACTGCAGTAGTGCTCCCCAGTCTCCCCCACAATTATAAGCTGTGTGAGCTGAGCAGTCAGACAGATATATAATATATATAGATGATGCAGCACACTGGCCTGAGCCTGAGCAGTGCACACAGATATGGTATGTATGTGACTGAGTCACTGTGTGCTGTGTATCGCTTTTTTCAGGCAGAGAACGGATTATAAATAAAAGTGGTGGTCACTGGTCACTATCAGCAAAACTCTGCACTGTACACTACTGAGTACTCCTAATGCTCCCCAAAATTAGTAAATCAAGTGTCTAAACGGAGAGGACGCCAGCCACGTCCTCTCCCTATCAATCTCAATGCACGTGTGAAAATGGCGGCGACGCGCGGCTCCTTATATAGAATCCGAGTCTCGCGATAGAATCCGAGCCTCGCGAGAATCCGACAGCGTCATGATGACGTTCGGGCGCGCTCGGGTTAACCGAGCAAGGCGGGAAGATCCGAGTCGCTCGGACCCGTGAAAAAAAACATGAAGTTCTGGCAGGTTCGGATTCAGAGAAACCGAACCCGCTCATCTCTAACAGATATGGTATGTGACTGACTGAGTCACTGTGTGTATCGCTTTTTTCAGGCAGAGAACGGATATATTAAATAAACTGCACTGTGTGTCTGGTGGTCACTCACTATATAATATAATATGTACTCCTGGCTCCTGCTATAACCTATAACTGGCACTGCAGTAGTGCTCCCCAGTCTCCCCCACAATTATAAGCTGTGTGAGCTGAGCAGTCAGACAGATATATAATATATATAGATGATGCAGCACACTGGCCTGAGCCTGAGCAGTGCACACAGATATGGTATGTGACTGACTGAGTCACTGTGTGTATCGCTTTTTTCAGGCAGAGAACGGATATATTAAATAAACTGCACTGTGTGTCTGGTGGTCACTCACTATATAATATATTATGTACTCCTGGCTCCTGCTATAACCTATAACTGGCACTGCAGTAGTGCTCCCCAGTCTCCCCCACAATTATAAGCTGTGTGAGCTGAGCAGTCAGACAGATATATATAATATTATATATAGATAATAGATGATGCAGCACACTGGCCTGAGCCTGAGCAGTGCACACAGATATGGTATGTGACTGAGTCACTGTGTGCTGTGTATCGCTTTTTTCAGGCAGAGAACGGATTATAAAGTAAACTGCACTGTCCTCACTAGTAAACTCTCTCCACTCAGTCTCTACACTTCTACAGTAACAGTACTCCTCCTAGTCAGCTCCAGTAAATCTCTCTCAGTCTCTTATAATCTAAATGGAGAGGACGCCAGCCACGTCCTCTCCCTATCAATCTCAATGCACGTGTGAAAATGGCGGCGACGCGCGGCTCCTTATATAGAATCCGAGTCTCGCGATAGAATCCGAGCCTCGCGAGAATCCGACAGCGTCATGATGACGTTCGGGCGCGCTCGGGTTAACCGAGCAAGGCGGGAAGATCCGAGTCGCTCGGACCCGTGAAAAAAAACATGAAGTTCTGGCGGGTTCGGATTCAGAGAAACCGAACCCGCTCATCTCTAGTAAGATGGCGAATCATCTTCAAGATTTGCTTACTGAGTTTCAAAGCATTACATGACCACGGCCCAAGGTACCTGAAACAGCTTCTGACCCCATACTGCCCCACTCGATTACTGCGATCTGTAGATTAAGGACTTTTAGCAGTACCTAGAATCTACCGTAATTCATCTGGGGGTCGAGCTTTTAGTCATGCGACTCCAACTCTATGAAACTCACTTCCCCGCACAGTGTGAGAGGTCCCAACTATAGAATCCTTCAAAAGTAGACTCAAGACTTTCCTGTTTACTCAAGCATTTCCATAGTGTCCCTTTTAGCATCTTCATGCTTCTGTATTTTATGAAAATGTACTTCATTATTTTCTGTACTATATTATGCTATGTATCTGTTAAACGCCTTGAGTCCTATTGGAGAAAGAGCGCTATATAAATAAAATTATTATTATTATTATTATTATTATTATTAATATTGGGATGGCCAAGGAACAGCTCTCTAAAAGTTTTCCACGGGCTGCAGCTAAACACCCCACAAATTTGACTGGTTTACTGGTGTTAACCAGCCAAATATGTGTCCAACAAGGTCTCTCACAAACCCCTGGACTATCTGCACAGTTTGTTTTACAGTGCATCTCCCGCTACTGGCTTGACTATTTCACAGAGTGTGTTACCCATTAATTGTTAGAGTTGTCTTAATTGTATGTCTACTGCCTATGTGAAGCTAGATTTGTTCAAAATCTTTTTATATTTAATGTATTTTAAATAAATACCCTTTGATATGGATAATGCTCCTTTTCTTGGTTTTGCACTTTTATATGATTATGTAGTAGTAGAAGGATTAGGCCCTGCTGTGCCTATTCTCATCACTGACGGACATTCTGAACTATTCATCCACGGCTTGCAGGATTCACTTTTGGAGCCTAAGCAGGGTATTTCCCAGGATACCTTGCTTTCTCTACACCTGCGGCTCCATTTGCCCTCACCGGTATGACTTTTTCCTGCCAGTATTGCTCATGCTCATGTTCTTAGCCATATCAATATATGCTTTTATTGTTTATCGTGTATGTTATTATCAGTGAATATCAATTATTTTAATTGCTGATATTCGTTATTGACACCTAGCAACAGGTTGTCACAGGTCTTGGGTGCTACAAAAGGGGAAGCTAATGCTTCTACTTCTACCAACCTTTCCAGAGTCAATAGGGGACTGATAAAGCTAAATATTTATCTTATATAATACCCTTTATGAGGTCTAAGAACACTGTACGCTATTTACGTATGAAGTACCGTAAGGGTACGCTCGTTGCGTAACAATCGCTTAGCCGTAGTCGAGACGCTCAAGCGTCACGTTCGCTCACGGCCAAGAGATCACAGGCAGGCACGCTATTGGCTGCTGACTAACGTAATGATTCGCTATAGCGTAGTGGACGCTCGGGACCACGAGGAGATCACCAGCGGCGCTGACGCTCACAATGTTAAACCTTTAAATCTAAACCAAAAACAGTGTATTGTGCAGTAAAACCTTAGTGTAATGATAGAGTGTAAATGCAACACAGTATAACCTTATTACCTTTAAAGCTGTTCTAGCGTCACCGACGCTCTGAGAATACTTAACACTATAAGAAATACACAGATACCGTGCTTAGGGTCCAATGCCTAATATATATATATTCTGAATGATATACTTGCAAAAGAATTAATACAAATACAAATCATACACTACAATATAACATAGACTACCTAACCAGATAACTACACAGGAAATATAATACAATTACTATTCAAGAGAAAATAAGAGAGAAAGAGGAGAAGAGAGAGAGAGAGAGAAATTGGCCCACAATAACAAGAAGATCAATATAGTTGCGGAGAAAAACTTACGCACAAAGGAAACGATCGCATGCGCCTCTGGACATCCAGCTCCCGATTTTCAGCAATGATAACTGTTGAAGAGTGAGCTGGATGTGATCGGCCTGTCTATTTATGCCCCACACACAATACAATTCAATGGTCCCTACAATCTCATTGTTCATTGGACACAGGAATTCGGCTTCGCATTATAACAAAAGGTCATAGGTTGATTCATACAGGTGGGCCGTGACTATTTCCAACAGCTCAGGTGGGAGGGAAACTGGGTTTCCCGCCGCATGGATAAGTAAGTGCAAATTCAGTAAATGTTCATAAACTTCTTATGTCCATAACTATTCGCACGAGCGATTAATCCGCTTCAAACCAACACCGGAATATTGCTAATTAAATACTCTTCCGATGGGTACTAAACACCACTGTATTACTCCTGTCTGACCCTTCGTATCAAACAAAGAGGGATTTCTCTGTTCACGAACATTCTATATTAACCAAACTTTCAGAATCTATCAAAGGGACCATGATCTACAAAATACGTTATATAGTGGAAATATGTAACGATTGAGTCGCACGCTACGATCACATAAACTCTACCGTAAATACGCATACCGTGCGCCTGCGGGTGCCCGCGACTGTGAGTATGCGCACGTACGGGAGAGCGTACGCATGCGCAGCACGGACCTGTGTGAGGTGCAAATATGGTAGTGTGCATAGAGATATTTTTCTGACTTTGACAGTCCACCTTTTGGCAGTCAACAATAACTGCCACCTTCTAAAACATTTCAAAAAGAGAAAAATATATGTCAGGGGTTAATACATTTACATGGTTGGGTAGGGGAGGAGAGGAGAAGGTAGGAAAAGGGTATGACCTAGTGAGATAGCAGAAGCATGTGTGTATGAATCCGTGCTTGGGGGTCATGTATCATCGTGCCGTACGTGTTTTAAATCAAGCTTCGAGGTATTGCGAAGTATACATTTGAATTCCTTCTTATCCCGTGGTACGGGTCTGTGGATGGGCTGTCAAACTTTACCGAGCTCTTTTCGGCTTTGGTTGTAACAAAATGGGGGAGCACATTTTAGTTGATGATACATGAATGGGGGAGATATGTGATTGCTGATATCTGTGCCTGTATTCCCTATCGACTATGTGTGTCATTACCTGAGGGTTGTAGAAATGAAGAAAAGACATAATTACGGTAAATGCAGTGGTATTCTATGTCAGGTAAATGTACATTCGTCGATTGAGGTCTTGTTTGGTGTCTGTTGAATGCAGTCTTCTTTGTGCTTTTGCCCATAAGGTGCGAGCAAAAGCTGTCAATGTCCATAGATTTACAAAAGTGTTGGGCTAGCGTAATTTTAAAATTTCTAGGGAAACTGGGGATCCATGGCATAGTTCATCAAAAATCTGTGTATCAGGTTGTCAAAACTTCTTCTTTAATCCCTCTGTTGTCTGTATATCGGCTCATCAAATTCCTCGTCCAAGTGGGTCTTTTTACCTTGGAGGAAACGGAAAAACAGGTGAAAGAAATGGACCGTAGAAATCGCATTTTCATCACATCATTGTTTCTACATTTGGGTCATAAATCAAGTCCATTGGAATTACAGTTTCCTTACTCCTTAAACTCATTACCCTAGTACGACGATTGCACCTCATTAAAGCCTGACCGCATCTAAATATCAAACCAATCGTTATGATAACACCTAAGATACATAGGAGAAACTTCCCAACATCCATTATGACTCCTTGAGCCCAGTCTCCTAAACCAGAGAACCAATTTCGCGGGTTCAACCATGACACCCAACCAGTCAGCTCATTACCTACAGCAGCAAGAGTGAGATTGTGTCTCCTGCGAAATTCCCACTTCAGTTGGAGAATATCGTCCATCTTTTGGTCTATGACCTCGACCGGGTCCTCGGTGCTATTCGTAATATATGTGCAACATTTCACGCCGTATTGTGTTGCCAGTGTGACACAATATCCGCCTGTCACTGCTGTGAGGTAATTAAGAACCATTCTATGCTGTACCAGTTCTGTTTTATAAGCTTGAAGTTCTCTTCCAGTATACCTAAACGTGTCATCATACATTTCAGTGATATTATCTAACAAATTTGCAAGCGCAGATATGTATTTATAATTCAACACTCCTCTAGCGGTGCGAGTGATATCTAACGCGATTAGAAACTGAATCCCGGTGGATTCATGGATCATGTCAGAGGTCGGATGCTCTGTTCTTTCTATCAGGTGCTGTTTAACTACGTGCTCGTAATGGGTGTGAGTATAAGGAGTTTGGGCAACACGGTGTATGTCTTTCATTTTGTCATGTGATACAGTCATTACTTCAGGCAGTACGTTTCCAATATAACACAATCCTTCAGAGTTTGGGGCAAGCCACTTATACGCCTTTCTCCCGCATATGAAATATGCATCATCGGGGAGAACATATGGGACGGAGTAGGACATAACCATATTACACACCTTCCATATGAAATCTCCTAACCCTAATTCTTCCATCTGCTTAGTACACGTATCAGGTTGTACGATATGTGCACAGTATCCTGGTGATACCTCTCCAACTCTCGTAATCCTATTTCCTAAGGTATACCTATACCGGAAAGATTTTCCTCTACTGGCTATGTGGCGTATAAGCTCTGTTTCTGCGGACCCTGATCCCAATGTCGTGTGTCGTGTCGTTGTCTAGGGGGTTGGTATGAGTTTCGTGAATTCTTCACTCTACAATCTCGTGCCATGTGTCCCTGTTTATGACAAGAATAACAAGTAACCACATTTGACTTACCCACAGGGTTTGGTGATATAAACAAAGGCTGCCTTGTGGTCAGGGCCTGTATACTTATTGCCATTAACTTATCACCTTGTTGTTCCCTGTGTCTGGTGATGTTCCTATCGTGATCAATAGCAGCCTCTCTCAAAGTAGCCACAGACAGACCTCGCCAACATGGTTGTGTGGTCTGTACCCTAGTCTTCAATGACTCTTTTAAACCATCCATCAGTACCGATACTGCTACTTCTCGATGGTTTATGTTGGTTTTAATGTCCTCTATGCCTGTGTATTTTGCCATTTCTGATAATGCTCTGTGAAAATACTCTGCAGCTGTTTCTGACTCCTTCTGTTTAATGGAGAATATTTTGTTCCATTTAACTACGGCTGGGAAATACTCCTTTAACTGTAAACTTATTCTTTTTACATTGTCTTTGTTGTACACTTCTGTAAGAGGTACATCCTGATCTAATCCACAGTCAGCTAAAAATTGAGCTGCGTCGACATTGGAGGGTAAACATGCTCTCAGCAATATCTGCCAGTCTTTATTGTTGGGCTCTACAGTGTTACCTAGGTCTCTGATGTATTTTTGGCTGGCAACTAAGTCTTTTCTAGGGTCAGGGAATTCAGACACTATGGTCCTTAATTCCATTCGGGAAAATGGGCTGTACATGGCAATGTTCCTAACAGGAGTGACTCCTGAAGTGTCTGTTTTCCCATTTGGAACTACTATTACCTTAACAGGATTAACTCTAACAACCTCATTCTGTGTAGATTCTACAGGCTGTGGTGAGATAGTTTCAGCATAGTGTATGGTGCCGTACTTACCCGTTGATAAGACCTCACCTATCCCTCCGCTAGGGGCCTTTGTTACTAATCTCGGGGGTGGAGCTGTGCCTACTGTGGTCTCTGCTATGGTGGCTGCTAGAGAGAGCGCTGAAATTGTTGCCGATTCGTCCTCTTGATCACACTCCTGAGGAAAGTTCAAAACAGGGTACAACTTGCACGGGTTAATACTTGCATTGGTTAATTGGTTAACATTATCTTTAACATTTACACAGTTGCTAAGTGTTTGTGTGTTACACCTTAGTGCGTCATTCTCCGCAACCAATTTTTCTCCCGATATATATGGTGGCGGTGGGGCCGTGGCTATCAGTTTTCTGATCGAGCCAGATCCCGCCGCCTGAGCCAATCCTCTCTGTATGTCACCCTCCTGTTGCCACAACTGTAAATAATCATAATGCTTGATTCGTCTCTTTGCTGATTTAATGAGACATATCCTTCTCTTTAAATTCGTTAACACTTCTGTGCTGAAGCTACCTACTCTTGGGAATTTCTCCCCGTCATGTACCGTCATTCTCTCCCATTCATCACATAAAGCTTCTGTGTGACTTCCGTATTCTCACACATTACGTACCTTGCCGACCCGACTGGTCGGTTCACTGAATCAACCCGAACCGAGGTTGATCGCCCCCTACCTGAACAAGTGGCCCCCATAGTTCGAAGGTGTTGCTTTATTCAGCCAACCCTTACGCAAACCAAAATGTTCAAAATAGGCTGACGGTGGCGGTTTACCGAGTACCCCACTCACTCGCCCACGCCGACCAATACGACCTGATCACACCGATATGGTGCTGGCGTACTCGACCCAGGGCCCCTGCGACCTGAACCTCTATTTACTGGAACCTGTGAGGGTGATCCGAAGAACACTTACTCTTTCCAGTAACTATTGGTTGTTGGATAGTTCCTGAGTGAGCAGCGAACCTCCCTTAAAATAAAAAAAATTACACAAATCACATTAGAATGTACAAATAGCGTTTATGACCTTCGTACACAAATAGTACCGGTCAGGTTTACTAATGCACACAATTACGTGCGGTACAATCGTTCAGCACATAAGCAACTAATCTTATGTACGGAGCGACCAGTGGAATCGAAAATTACGGCTGCGAATTCCTTCAGCCAGAGCTTGTATGGCCTATATGGGTGTTGCACCAACCCTTTCTTGGTGTTGTGCCTGTGGACTGTATAGCGGACTTCCTTGTCTGCTGTACCTGAACCTGCTGGTCTGCTATGACCTCCTGGTCTGTTACAGTATGACCTCCTGGTCTGCTACACTCTAATGCTCAAATTGTATGTTTTAACCAGGGATGCCTCCCTAGCCACCATGTACGTCACTTACACGCATGTACCTCACGAGAACTCGACTTTTCTTGTGGTTCAACCTCAAAAATTGTAAAAACAAACACTCACTCACCACATATACACTTTTGTTTCTATTTCTATTTCTGCGCAGAAATTTTCTTTAGACCAGATGTGTTACCAATTAGGAGAAGGATCTGTTAATTTAAATTTCGAATGTTAAAATAGATTTGCGCGATTTATCGCCTTGCGTTATTTACCGCGTTGCGCAATTTATCGCGTTGAAAAATTTAACACTTGTGATTTGAGTTACGTGGGCGTACCCGTACGCTCCGTTGCGTAATATACGCTGCGTGCGTCGGCCCTTGGGTTGCGTACGCAAGTCTCAGTCCTTTGTTAGAGACACGTGTACGCAAAGCAAAGATCCACCGTAACACAATTTATACGTTTATCAATGTAGATGATACTTTATCATCTACCGCGCACCACACTGACTTCGCCTTGTCTCTCAGGCACAGCTGTGTGTTTGTCTATACTTTAACTATATTACCTTTACTCTTAAACTATGAAATAGCGGCAAATCTCTCTTAGCACGTTTATCAACTATAAAACTGGCAAACAGGAGAGTGATATATGAAAATACACGAATGAAAAGAAATGCAGATATGCGTGCGTGTGTACGCAAGACAGAAAAATAAACAGTTTTAAAAGAGACTAGCGTGTTGTTCTTACCTCCGGTTCCCGGATTCCTTCAGCACCCTTTACTAAGAGAAGCAGACGCTTATCCAAACAGCACTACGAGGAATATGATCTCCCGCCCTTTGCTGCTGGATAATGTCTGCTGAAATTACCTAGTGCAGATATGTGAAGGACAGGACGAGCCCGCAATTGATAAAGCTAAATATTTATCTTATATAATACCCTTTCTGAGGTCTAAGAACACTGTACGCTATTTACGTATGAAGTACCGTAAGGGTACGCTCGTTGCGTAACAATCGCTTAGCCGTAGTCGAGACGCTCAAGCGTCACGTTCGCTCACGGCCAAGAGATCACAGGCAGGCACGCTATTGGCTGCTGACTAACGTAATGATTCGCTATAGCGTAGCGGACGCTCGGGACCACGAGGAGATCACCAGCGGCGCTGACGCTCACAATGTTAAACTTTTAAATCTAAACCATAAACAGTGTATTGTGCAGTAAAACCTTAGTGTAATGATAGAGTGTAAATGCAACACAGTATAACCTTATTACCTTTAAAGCTGTTCTAGCGTCACCGACACTCTGAGAATACTTAACACTATAAGAAATACACAGATACCGTGCTTAGGGTCCAACGCCTAATATATATATATTCTGAATGATATACTTGCAAAAGAATTAATACAAATACAAATCATACACTACAATATAACATAGACTACCTAACCAGATAACTACACAGGAAATATAATACAATTACTATTCAAGAGAAAATAAGAGAGAAAGAGGAGAAGAGAGAGAGAGAGAGAGAGAGAGAAATTGGCCCACAATAACAAGAAGATCAATATAGTTGCGGAGAAAAACTTACGCACAAAGGAAACGATCGCATGCGCCTCTGGACATCCAGCTCCCGATTTTCAGCAATGATAACCGTTGAAGAGTGAGCTGGATGTGATCGGCCTGTCTATTTATGCCCCACACACAATACAATTCAATGGTCCCTACAATCTCATTGTTCATTGGACACAGGAATTCGGCTTCGCATTATAACAAAAGGTCATAGGTTGATTCATACAGGTGGGCCGTGACTATTTCCAACAGCTCAGGTGGGAGGGAAACTGGGTTTCCCGCCGCATGGATAAGTAAGTGCAAATACAGTAAATGTTCATAAACTTCTTATGTCCATAACAATTCGCACGAGCGATTAATCCGCTTCAAACCAACACCGGAATATTGCTAATTAAATACTCTTCCGATGGGTACTAAACACCACTGTATTACTCCTGTCTGACCCTTCGTATCAAACAAAGAGGGATTTCTCTGTTCACGAACATTCTATATTAACCAAACTTTCAGAATCTATCAAAGGGACCATGATCTACAAAATACGTTATATAGTGGAAATATGTAACGATTGAGTCGCACGCTACGATCACATAAACTCTACCGTAAATACGCATACCGTGCGCCTGCGGGTGCCCGCGACTGTGAGTATGCGCACGTACGGGAGAGCGTACGCATGCGCAGCACGGACCTGTGTGAGGTGCAAATATGGTAGTGTGCATAGAGATATTTTTCTGACTTTGACAGGACTCTAATAGCCCCCCCTCCCGACATGGCCCGGCAATTCTATACAGCGCAATAACTACTCTCACCTCTCTCTTTTTCATTTTATATGATTATGCCCGTTGGGGCATTTGGCACCACCATTGTAGTGTAATAAATAGTGGAAAACTGCTCTAATCAAGCTGGTAACAATCCCCAGGTGCTGCGGGAGGGGGTTACTCTAGACAAGAAATACAAAAGGGATTTTTCCCACGCACTCTGCTGGCTGTTAGTAAGAAGAACTATATACTATGTAATAATAGGAAATTTAGAGCTCTTCGTTACATATGTTTTGCAAAAGATATGATAAGCCTCCAGGCCACTTCACGGCTGCTCTATTACTGGAGGTCCCTAACTAAGCATAGGTCCAAGGCTTGGACCCCACAAAGTCGGCTCAGGCCCGACCACCCCAGGGCAGCACACCATTGAAATACTAAAGTGTTAATATGTGTTAAGAAAGAAGCAGAAGCTATGGGTTAGAAAGTGCTACACAAATAAGGGTGTTAATAAAATACTCAAAAGAGTAATATTAGTGAAAAAATAGGAGTGTTACATAAGTGCTAAATAAATAATATGGCATGCTACCCCAAGGTGGCCCAGCCCTACCAGACCCGGGGGGTACCACTCCCCAAACCCATACACAGCATAATAATAATAATAATAATAACATCCACTATGGGTCATACAATTGCTTAATATATGGCCACATGATAATGGCACATACAGAACATATCCAGATTGAGAGCTAGTTTACCTGGAGGCACCCCTGTATCCTCCAAATGGCACTACAGGACCCAGCATGCCCTCCTAATGCTGGCTCCATCTATGCCTCTCTGAACTGCAATAAATAGTAGAAAACTGCTCTAATCAAGCTGGTAACAATCCCCAGGTGCTGCGGGAGGGGGTTACTCTAGACAAGAAATACAAAAGGGATTTTTCCCACGCACTCTGCTGGCTGTTAGTAAGAAGAACTATATACTATGTAATAATAGGAAATTTAGAGCTCTTCGTTACATATGTTTTGCAAAAGATATGATAAGCCTCCAGGCCACTTCACGGCTGCTCTATTACTGGAGGTCCCTAACTAAGCATAGGTCCAAGGCTTGGACCCCACAAAGTCGGCTCAGGCCCGACCACCCCAGGGCAGCACACCATTGAAATACTAAAGTGTTAATATGTGTTAAGAAAGAAGCAGAAGCTATGGGTTAGAAAGTGCTACACAAATAAGGGTGTTAATAAAATACTCAAAAGAGTAATATTAGTGAAAAAATAGGAGTGTTACATAAGTGCTAAATAAATAATATGGCATGCTACCCCAAGGTGGCCCAGCCCCACCAGACCCGGGGGGTACCACTCCCCAAACCCATACACAGCATAATAATAATAATAATAACATCCACTATGGGTCATACAATTGCTTAATATATGGCCACATGATAATGGCACATACAGAACATATCCAGATTGAGAGCTAGTTTACCTGGAGGCACCCCCTGTATCCTCCAAATGGCACTACAGGACCCAGCATGCCCTCCTAATGCTGGCTCCATCTATGCCTCTCTGAACTGCAATAAATAGTGGAAAACTGCTCTAATCAAGCTGGTAACAATCCCCAGGTGCTGCGGGAGGGGGTTACTCTAGACAAGAAATACAAAAGGGATTTTTCCCACGCACTCTGCTGGCTGTTAGTAAGAAGAACTATATACTATGTAATAATAGGAATTATATGATTATGCCCGTTGGGGCATTTGGCACCACCATTGTAGTGTGTCTTATTTGGGAGAGTTGTACACCAATGAATGAGTTTGGTATGCGTGAATGTTTCATGTTCAATGTTGTCCATTCTTGTTGTCCGCCACCATACTAACTTTAAGTAATACATTTCATCTTAATTATATCAAATAAAATTTTATGTACTTTGACGCCAACTCCTGTTTCTCATACGTCCTAGAGGATGCTGGGGACTCCGTAAGGACCATGAGGTATAGACGGGATCCGCAGGAGACATGGGCACACTATAAGACTTTGACTGGATGTGAACTGGCTCCTCCCTCTATGCCCCTCCTCCAGACCTCAGTTAGACCTTGTGCCCAGGAGTGACTGGACACACACTAGGGGAGCTCTACTGAGTTTCTCTGGAAAGACTTTTGTTAGGTTTTTTATTTTCAGGGAGACCTGCTGGCTACAGGCTCCCTGCATCGTGGGACTGAGGGGAGAGAAGTCAGACCTACTTCTTCTTAGTTCAAGGGCTCTGCTTCTTAGGCTACTGGACACCATTAGCTCCAGAGGGTTCGATCACTTGGTGCGCCTAGCTGCTTGTTCCCTCACAGAAGCCAGAAGAAAGAAGCCGGGTGAGTATGTGAAGAACAGAAGACTTCAGTGACGGCAGAAAACTTCAGTAACGGAGGTACTGCGCTCCGTGCTCCCACACACCAACGGCACTCACAGGGTGCAGGGCGCTGGGGGGGAGCGCCCTGGGCAGCAAGTTACTGTTGGTCTCTCCACTGGCACAAGATCAATATTCGGTGCCCGGGCACCGTGTACGATACCCCCGCCAGTATATGTATAGCAGCGGTCGTGCTGCGTGCCATTGCTCCCACACACCAATGGCTTTACATGGGTGCAGGGCGCTGGGGGGGGGCGCCCAGGGTGGCAATATATTACCTCAAATTAGGCTGGCAAAGCATGTATACAGTGCATAGGCACTTTATACGGACCCCTGCCAGCATAAAAAGATATATTTATAGCGGGGCTGAAGCGTGCCGAGAAGGGGCGAGGCTTAGCCCTCACAACAGATTTCAGTGCCATTTTCTCAATGTCCCTGCCAAAAGCAATACAAACAAGGGGGGTATAGTTTTTTAGTGCTTTATAGAGGAAATATAGCACTATTAAAGAAATGGTCATCTACTCCTTGTGTTGTGTATATATATATATATATCTGTGTGTTCCCTGTCAGATATACCCACTATAGCATTTTAGTCCACATATGTCGACACAACCGGCTGTGGGCATCACTGTCGGCATCGCCGGCGCCTGTGGGTACTTGATTCAGTATATGCAGTATCAGCTGGTCGGTAGTTGTATGCTTATCAAAAGTAAACACTGTATGGGAACCACAGTAGTATGTGGGTGACCCTGTCGGCACCAACTGTTATTACTGGGTGTAATTTTACATGTGTAACTACCTTATACCTGTATATATATTTATGTGTATATGTATGGTACAGTTCCCTGGGCCTGTAGCTCGAGCACAGATGTGGTAGTTTATGTGGGGGAGTGTTATTAAATTTATTTATGTATACTTCCCTCAGACCCCTCGGGGTTGCAAGAATGTTATTTTGCCTGGTTACTGCTCTTTGCTGTCGATGAATACTAGGTTTTCTGTCGACCATAATGTTTCCTGGTAGAGATGAGCGGGTTCGGATCGTCGGAATCCGAACCCCCCCGAACTTCAGCTTTTTTACACGGGTCCGAGGCGGTTCGAACCTTCCCGCCTTGCTCGGTTAACCCGAGCGCGCCCGAACGTCATCATCCTGCGGTTGGATTCTCGCGAGATTCATATTCTATATAAGGAGCCGCGCGTCGCCGCCATTTTCACTCGTGCATTGGAAATGTTAGTGAGAGGACGTGGCTGGCGTCCTCTCTGTTTTATTCATGTGGCTGCAAATATCTGTGCTTACTGCTTTATTGTGGGGACTGGGGAGCAGCTGTATTATATAGGAGGAGTACAGTGCAGAGTTTTGCTGATCAGTGACCACCAATATTATACGTTCTCTGCCTGAAAAACGCTCCATGGCCCTCATTCCGAGTCGTTCGCTCGGTAATTTTCATCGCATCGCAGTGAAATTCCGCTTAGTACGCATGCGCAATAATCGCACTGCGACTGCGCCAAGTAATTTTACAATGAAGATAGTATTTTTACTCACGGCTTTTTCTTCGCTCCGGCGATCGTAGTGTGATTGACAGGAAATGGGTGTTACTGGGCGGAAACACGGCGTTTTCGGGGCGTGTGGATAAAAACGCTACCGTTTCCGGAAAAAACGCAGGAGAGGCCGGAGAAACGGGGGAGTGTCTTGGCGAACGCTGGGTGTGTTTATGACGTCAAACCAGGAACGACAAGCACTGAACTGATCGCAGATGCCGAGTAAGTCTGAAGCTACTCTGAAACTGCTAAGTAGTTTGTAATCGCAATATTGCGAATACATCGGTCGCAATTTTAAGAAGCTAAGATACACTCCCAGTAGGCGTAGGCTTAGCCTGAGCAACTCTGCTAAATTCGCCTTGCGAGCGATCAACTCGGAATGAGGGCCCATATCTGTGCTCGGTGTGCTGCATATATCTGTGCTCACACTGCTTAATTGTGGGGACTGGGGAGCAGCAGTATTATATAGGAGGAGTACAGTGCAGAGTTTTGCTGATCAGTGACCACCAGTATACACTCAGTGATCCTGGCTCACACTACCTAGGCTATATACATCACTATCAGGTACTAATTACTATAATACAGCCGCCAATTGTGTCTCTATAAGAGTCCTGTACAGCAGTCACTCTCACCTGCTGATATCTCTCTATACACTCAGTGATCCTGGCTCACACTACCTAGGCTATATACATCACTATCAGGTAATTACTATAATACAGCCGCCTATTGTGTCTCTATAAGAGTCCTGTACAGCAGTCACTCTCACCTGCTGATATCTCTCTATACACTCAGTGATCCTGGCTCAGACTACCTAGGCTATATACATCACTATCAGGTAATTACTATAATACAGCCGCCTATTGTGTCTCTATAAGAGTCCTGTACAGCAGCCACTCTCACCTGCTGATATCTCTCTATACACTCAGTAATCCTGGCTCACACTACCTAGGCTATATACATCACTATCAGGTAATTACTATCATACAGCCGCCTATTGTGTCTCTATAAGAGTCCTGTACAGCAGTCACCCTCACCTGGTGATATCTCTCCTCTATACACTCAGTGATCCTGGCTCACACTACCTAGGCAATATACATCACTATCAGGTAATTACTATAATACAGCTGCCTATTGTGTCTCTATAAGAGTCCTGTACAGCAGTCACTCTCACCTGCTGATATCTCTCTATACACTCAGTGATCCTGGCTCAGACTACCTAGGCTATATACATCACTATCAGGTAATTACTATAATACAGCCGCCTATTGTGTCTCTATAAGAGTCCTGTACAGCAGTCACTCTCACCTGCTGATGTCTCTCTATACACTCAGTGATCCTGGCTCACACTACCTAGGCTATATACATCACTATCAGGTAATTACTATCATACAGCCGCCTATTGTGTCTCTATAAGAGTCCTGTACAGCAGTGGCGTGTGGTGAGGTCAGTGGCTGGTGAGGCACTACAGCCATAATGTCCGCCAAATCCTGTCGATGACCCCTACCGCCGCCGAGCCAATGCCCACTACTGCCCCTGAGCCGATGCCCGCTGCCACCACCAATGGCTTACAAACTCGCCCACCATCAACTGACCCAGCCCTCCGCCACTAATTTGCATCTCAGTCTGATGACGCCAATGCCCGCTGCCTGCCTGCTCATCATACTTGTGATATATTGTACTTTTTTATAGAAAAAAAATAAAATTAGTGTTTGGGAAGGGAGTGGGAGGAGGACATGAATGCAATTTTGTGTGTCCAGGGCTTCCATTAACTTAATGGAAAAGGGTCTGAATGATTTAAAAATGGGGGGAAAAATGCGTGAGGTCCCCCCTCCTAAGTATAACCAGCCTCGGGCTCTTTGAGCCGGTCCTGGTTGTTTAAATACAGGGAAAAAATTTGGACAGGGGTTCCCCGTATTTAGACAACCAGCACCGGGCTCAGTCCGGTCCTGGTTCCAAAAACATGGAACTACAAGGCCCAGCAAGCCTCCCCCGCTTGCTGGTACTTGGAGAACCTCAAGTACCAGCATGCAGGGAAATAACGGGCCCGCTGGTACCTGTAGTTCTACAACAACAAAAATACCCAAATAAAAACACAACACACACACAGTGAAAGTAAAAATTTATTAACACACACTTACACACTCACACATACTTACCTACATCCCACGCCGGTCACGTCCACTTGTCCAGTAGAATCCAATAGGGGTACCTGTAAAATGAGAGAGAGATTACTTACCTACATCCCACGCCGATCACGTCCACTTGTCCATGTAGAATCCATTAGGGGTACCTGTAAAAATGAAAATTATACTTACAAACTTTATTCTAATCCAGAGGAGGGGAGAGAGAGAGAGGGAGGGGGGTGAGAGGGGGGGAGTGAGAGGGGAGAGAGAGAGAGAGACGGGAGGGGAGAAAGAGACAGGGGAGGGGAGAGAGAGAGAGAGGGGGGAGGGAGAAGGGGGAGAAGGGGGATTGATTCTGCAAAGGACAGAGAGCCGACGGAGCATCTGACATAGAGGTGCAACAGAGGTGAAATGTCGAGAGAGGAAAGTGATCACAATTTAAAAAAAAAAAAAACATTTTCGGGCAGAAATGCTAGTTTCATGTTCTCCGCGTCTCTGCCTGTGGTTCCTATTAATAATTTCTAGGCTACTAATGAGCTGGTAATGAGCTGGGCTGCAGGGAGCTATACGGGAGAGGAGAGGTCTCACCTGCCTTACACATGTAGTGTGTATCCCTACACAGTGCCAGATTAAGATCCTCATGGGCCTGGAGTTAAATTTCTGCAAGACCTATTACATACTTCCCGACTGTCCTGGCAGGGAGGGCATAGAGAGACGCAGGGCGGCATTGACAGCATAGAGAGACGTGGGGCCGTAGAGAGGGTATATAGACACGGGGCGGTAGGGAGGGCAGAGAGACGTGGGGCAGTAGGTAGGGCAGAGAGACGCGGCGCGGTAGGGAGGGCATAGAAATGCGGGGCGGCAAAGAGGGCATAGAGACGCGGGGCGGTAAAGAGGGCATAGAGACGCGGGGTGGTAAAGAGGGCATACAGACGCAGGGTGGTAGGGAAGGTATACAGACGCAGGGTGGTAGGGAAGGTATAGAGACGCAGGGCGGTAGGGAAGGCATAGAGACGCAGGGCGGTAGGGAGGGCATAGAGATGCAGGGTGGTAGGGAGGGCATAGAGACGCAGGGTGGTAGGGAGGGCATAAGACGCAGGGTGGTAGGGAGGGCATAAGAGGCAGGGTGGTAGGGAAGGCATAGAGACGCAGGGTGGTAGGGAGGGCATAGAGACGCAGGGTGGTAGGGAGGGTATAGAGACGCAGGGTGGTAGGGAAGCCATAGAGACGCAGGGCGGTAGGTAGGGCATAGAGACGCAGGGGGGTAGGGAAGGCATAGAGACGCAGGGCGGTAGGGAGGGCATAGAGACGCAGGGCGGTAGGTAGGGCATAGAGACGCAGGGTGGTAGGGAAGGCATAGAGACGCAGGGCGGTAGGGAGGGCATAGAGACGCAGGGTGGTAGGGAGGGCATAGAGACGCAGGGTGGTAGGTAGGGCATAGAGACGCAGGGTGGTAGGGAGGGAATAGAGACGCAGGGTGATAGGGAAGGCATAGAGACGCGCGGCGGTAAAGAGGGCATAGAGACCCGCGGCGGTAAAGAGGGCATAGAGACGCGGGACGGTAGGGAGGGCATAGAGACGCGGGACGGTAGGGAGGGCATAGAGACGTGGGGCGGTAGAGAGGGTATAGAGATGTAGGGCGGTAGGGAGAGCATAGATATGAGGGGTGGTAGGGAGGGCATAGAGAGATGTTGGGCGATAGGGAGGGCATAGGGAGAAGCAACAGTAAAGCACTCACCTGTAATATCTGTGCGGCGTCCAAACATCACCTCCCCGCAGCGGCACCCGCTCTGCCCGTTCCTTCTCCATCACTTTGGTCAGGTGCTGGGATGTGGAGTCCAGGGATCTGGGCGCGCCGGTGGCGGTGGCAGTGACATCACACGTGGGGGAGAAGGCGCCGGGTCCCAGTGAGTATGCGGCGCAGGGAGGGCTATGAAAGCCTTCCGCTGCGCTGCTATCACAAACTGGCCGCGGCGCAGCAGTAGTTGTTACACTGCCGCCGCGGACGGAGAGCGGGGGTGTTAATGCCGGACGGGCAGGGGGCACTGACAGCGGGGCCTAGGAGACAGAGACGCGGGGACAGATCGAGTCAGACACACACACACACACACACACACACACACACACACTGACTCGTCCACTTACCAGACGCTGGCTGCTCCAGACACTTCCATTCTGTGCAGGTCGTTTAGATGTTCCCCCGTACAGCACTGGCAGTGACAGCCGGATATAGTCACTGTCAGTGCTGCCCAATCACAATGCCCCTGCTGTTCTGCGGCACTTACATAGGTGCCGCTTGCATTACTATTTTCAATGGGCTTTTACAGCCCTTTACATGACCCAGCTCCCTGCTTCCGCCCACTTACAGTGCACAGCGGGAGGCACTGTTCTCGGTGCCGCACAAAAGCTTTTACAAAGCAATTTTACTTGTAAAAACATTAACATGATATAAAAAAGATACTTATGACACACAATATGTGCCATAACTATCTTCTTTGTATTCTTTTAATCAGGAATGACAGGGGAGGCACTGCCTCCCCTGCCTCCCCTGACTGCACGTCCCTGCTGTACAGCAGTCACCCTCACCTGGTGATATCTCTCCTCTATACACTCAGTGATCCTGGCTCACACTACCTAGGCAATATACATCACTATCAGGTAATTACTATAATACAGTCACCTATTGTGTCTCTATAAGAGTCCTGTACAGCAGTCACTCTCACCTGGTGATATCTCTATACACTCAGTGATCCTGTCTCACACTACCTAGGCCAGCAGTGGCCAACACGTGGCTCTTAAGCCGCATGCGGCTCTTTCTTTATTCAAATGTGGCTCCCGACACTCAAAGCAGGGCCGAAACTAGGGGGGGGCTAGGGGGGCAGGCGACCTGGGCGCCGGATTGGAGGGGGCGCCGAGACCCCCAAACACCGCCGCGGCACTTTTAAACCCCCTTCTCCCGAGTGCCCAGCTAGGGGGGCGGGGTTTCGTGGAATGACGCGATTGCGTCGTGACGTCACGGCGCAAACGCGTCATTCAACGAAACCCCGCCGGAGGAGGGAGAAGGGGGAGCCCGGAGCCGCGTAGACGAGGAGGGAGAGGCGGCTGAAGAGCGGCGAGAACCGCTTCAAATGTAAGTCAGCCCCTCTCCCTTCCTCTCTCTCTCTCTCTCTCTCTCCCTCTCCCCTCCACCTGCCGTAATGTGTAAAATGGGGACCTGTGCCTGCGTACTGTGTAAAATGGGGACCTGTGCCTGCGTACTGTGTAAAATGGGGACCTGTGCCAGCGTACTGTGTAAAATGGGGACCTGTGCCAGCGTACTGTGTAAAATGGGGACACTTGCCAGCGTACTGTGTAAAATGGGGACCTGTGCCTGCGTACTGTGTAAAATGGGGACCTGTGCCAGCGTACTGTGTAAAATGGGGACCTGTGCCAGCGTACTGTGTAAAATGGGGACCTGTGCCAGCGTACTGTGTAAAATGGGGACCTGTGCCTGCGTACTGTGTAAAATGGGGACCTGTGCCAGCGTACTGTGTAAAATGAGGACCTGTGCCTGCGTACTGTGTAAAATGGGGACCTGTGCCAGCGTACTGTGTAAAATGGGGACCTGTGCCAGTGTACTGTGTAAAATGGGGACCTGTGCCAGCGTACTGTGTAAAATGGGGACCTGTGCCAGCGTACTGTGTAAAATGGGGACCTGTGCCTGCGTACTGTGTAAAATGGGGACCTGTGCCAGCGTACTGTGTAAAATGGGGACCTGTGCCTGCGTACTGTGTAAAATGGGGACCTGTGCCAGCGTAATTTGTAAAATGGGGACCTGTGCCAGCGTACTGTGTAAAATGGGGACCTGTGCCAGCGTACTGTGTAAAATGGGGACCTGTGCCAGCGTACTGTATAAAATGGGGACCTGTGCCAGCGTACTGTATAAAATGGGGACCTGTGCCAGCGTACTGTGTAAAATGGGGACACTTGCCAGCGTACTGTGTAAAATGGGGACCTGTGCCTGCGTACTGTGTAAAATGGGGACCTGTGCCAGCGTACTGTGTAAAATGGGGACCTGTGCCAGCGTACTGTGTAAAATGGGGACCTGTGCCAGCGTACTGTGTAAAATGGGGACCTGTGCCAGCGTACTGTGTAAAATGGGGACCTGTGCCAGCGTACTGTGTAAAATGGGGACCTGTGCCTGCCGCAATGTGTAAAATGGGGACACTTGCCAGCGTACTGTGTAAAATGGGGACACTTTTTCCTGCCGCAATGTGTAAAATGGGGACACTTGCCAGCGTACTGTGTAAAATGGGGACACTTTTTCCTGCCGCAATGTGTAAAATGGGGACACTTGCCAGCGTACTGTGTAAAATGGGGACACGTGCCTGCCGCAATGTGTAAAATGGGGACACGTGCCTGCCGCAATGTGTAAAATGGGGACACTTTTTCCTGCCGCAATGTGTAAAATGGGGACACTTTTTCCTGCCGCAATGTGTAAAATGGGGACACTTTTTCCTGGATATGAAATTTATGTTAGAAAATTTTTATTCACTTATTTATTTATTTTTTATTTTATTTTATTATTTTTATTTATTTATTGTAAAATATATTTATTTTTTTTGCGGGAGGGGGGTGTCAAATGACTACCTTGCCCCGGGTGACAGAAATCCTAGTTTCGGCCCTGCTCAAAGTCACATGACCACAATAGATCCTTAAACCGATGCATTCCAGCCAGACATGCAGCAGCACTACGGGAACTGAAAACTGAGGGAGCCAGATACTGGGCTGTAGTGACATATGAGTGTGGGCTGGAATGACACAAAGTGGAGCTGGCTGAAGTGACACAGAAGGATCCTGGCAGGAGAGATACAATGGGGGACCTGACTGGAGTGACACAGGAGGGTGCTGGCTGGAGTGAAACAGGAGGGTGCTGCCTGGAGTGACACAATGGGGAGCTGGCTGGAGTGACATAGGAGGATGCTGGCAGGAGAGACACAATGGGGGAGCTGACTAGAGTGACATAGAAGGGTGCTAGCAGGAGTGACACATGGGGGAGCTGGCAGGAGTGACACAGCAGGGTGTTGGCTGGAATGACACATGGGGGAGCTGAAGAGTATTTTGTGATTATGATTTTTTCAATATATTTTATGTGGATCTGGCTTTTTCAATAATTTTATCTGGAAGTGGCTTTTTCAATGTATTTTATAAAAGGGGTGTGCCCTAGCAGGCACAAAGCCACACCCAATTTTTGCATGTGCGCCTTCGGCTCGCTGTCGGCTCTTTCACGTACGTAACAATATATTTTGGCTCTTTGTCTCTGACTGGTTGGCCACCCCTGACCTAGGCTATATACATCACTATCAGGTAATTACTATAATACAGCCGCCTATTGTGTCTCTATAAGAGTCTTGTACAGCAGTCACTCTCACCTGCTGATATCTCTCTATACACTCAGTGATCCTGGCTCACACTACCTAGGCTATATACATCACTATCAGGTAATTACTATAATACAGCCGCCTATTGTGTCTCTATAAGAGTCCTGTACAGCAGTCACCCTCACCTGGTGGGGTGGTCTTCAGTATGCCGACTGACGGGATCCCGGTGCGCAGTATACCGGCGCCGGGATCCCGACAGCCGGCATACCGATACTTATTCTCCCTCGTGGGGGTCCACGACCCCCCTGGAGGGAGAATAAAATAGTGTGGCGCGCATAGTGCGCCACCGTGCCCGTAGCGTGGCGGGCGCAGTGAGCGCGCAAGGGGCTCATTTGCGCTCACCACACTGTCGGTAAGCCGGCGGTCGGGCTCCCGGCGCCGGTATGCTAGTCGCCGGGAGCCTGACCGCCGGCATATCGTAGTGAACCCACCTGGTGATATCTCTCCTCTATACACTCAGTGATCCTGGCTCACACTACCTAGGCAATATACATCACTATCAGGTAATTACTATAATACAGTCACCTATTGTGTCTCTATAACAGTCCTGTACAGCAGTCACTCTCACCTGGTGATATCTTATACGTTCTCTGCTTCAAAAACGCTCCATATCTGTGCTCAGTGTGCTGCATATATCTGTGCTCACACTGCTTTATTGTGGGGACTGGGGAGCAGCAGTATTATATAGGAGGAGTACAGTGCAGAGTTTTGCTGATCAGTGACCACCAGTATTATACGTTCTCTGCCTGAAAAACGCTCCTTATCTGTGCTGCATTGTAGTATATAGTAGGAGGACAGTGCAGAATTTTGCTGACCACCAGTATAACTATATATATAGCAGTACGGTATAGTAGTCCACTGCTCTACCTCTGTGTCGTCAAGTATACTATCCATCCATACCTGTGGTGCATTTCAGTTTTGCACAGTTTGCTGACCACCAGTATATATAATATATAGCAGTACGGTACAGTAGGCCACTGCTCTACCTACCTCTGTGTCGTCAAGTATACTATCCATCCATACCTGTGGTGCATTTCAGTTGTGCGCAGTATATATTGTAGTAGGCCATTCCTATTGATATATTACTGGCATATAATTCCATACATTAAAAAATGGAGAACAAAAATGTGGAGGGTAAAATAGGGAAAGCTCAAGATCCACTTCCACCTCAAGCTGAAGCTGCTGCCACTAGTCATGGCCGAGACGATGAAATGCCATCAACGTCGTTTGCCAAGGCCGATGCCCAATGTCATAGTAGAGAGCATGTAAAATCCCAAAAAATAAAGCTCAGTAAAATGACCCAAAAATCTAAATCAAAATCGTCTGAAGAGAAGCGTAAACTTGCCAATGTGCCATTTACGACACGGAGCGGCAAGGAACGGCTGAGGCCCTGGCCTATGTTCAAGGCTAGTGGTTCAGCTTCACCTGAGGATGGAAGCACTCATCCTCCTGCTAGAAAACTTAAAAGACTTAAGATGTCAAAAGCACAGCAAAGAACTGTGTGTTCTTCTAAATCACAAATCCCCAAGGAGAGTCCAATTGTGTCGGTTGCGATGCCTGACCTTCCCAACACTGGACGGGAAATGGTTGCGCCTTCCACCATTTGCACGCCCCCTGCAAGTGCTGCAGTCCAGTTCCTGATAGTCAAATTGAAGATGTCACTGTTGAAGTACACCAGGATGAGGATATGGGTGTTGCTGGCGCTGGGGAGGAAATTGACAAGGAGGATTCTGATGGTGAGGTGGTTTGTTTACGTCAGGCGCCCGGGGAGACACCTGTTGTCCATTGGACGAATATGGCCATTGACATGCCTGGTCAAAATACAAAAAAAATCACCTCTTCGGTGTGGAATTATTTCAACAGAAATGCGGACAACAGGTGTCAAGCCGTGTGTTGCCTTTGTCAAGCTGTAATAAGTAGGGGTAAGGATGTTAACCACCTAGGAACATCCTCCCTTATACGTCACCTGGACCGCATTCATCAGAAGGCAGTGACAAGTTCAAAAACTTTGGATGACAGCGGAAGCAGTCCACTGACCACTAAATCCCTTCCTCTTGTAACCAAGCTCCTGCAAACCACACCACCAACTCCCTCAGTGTCAATTTCCACCTTATACAGGAAAGCCAATAGTCCTGCAGGCCATGTCACTGTCAAGTCTGATGACTCCTCTCCTGCCTGGGATTCCTCCGATGCAGACTTGAGTGTAACGCCTACAGCTGGCGCTGCTGTTGTTGCTGCTGGGAGTCGATCGTCATCCCAGAGGGGAAGTCGGAAGACCACTTGTACTACTTCCAGTAAGCAATTGACTGTCCAACAGTCCTTTGCGAGGAAGATGAAATATCACAGCAGTCATCCTGCTGCAAAGCGGATAACTCAGGCCTTGTCAGCCTGGGTGGTGAGAAACGTGTTTCCGGTTTCCACCGTTAATTCAGAGGCAACTAGAAACTTGTTTGAGGTAGCGTGTCCCCGGTACCAAATACCATCTAGGTTCCATTTCTCTAGGCAGGCGATACAGAAAATGTACACAGACGTCAGAAAAAGAGTCACCAGTGTCCTAAAAAATGCAGTTGTACCCAATGTCCACTTAACCACGGACATGTGGACAAGTGGACCAGGGCAGACTCAGGACTATATGACTGTGACAGCCCACTGGGTAGATGTATTGCCTCCCGCAGCAAGAACAGCAGCGGCGGCACCAGTAGCAGCATCTCGCAAACGCCAACTCGTTCGTAGGCAGGCTACGCTTTGTATCACCGCTTTCCATAAGAGGCACACAGCTGACAACCTCTTACGGAAACTGAGGAACATCATCGCAGAATGGCTTACCCCAATTGGACTCTCCTGGGGATTTGTGACATCGGACAACGCCACCAATATTGTGCGTGCATTACATCTGGGCAAATTCCAGCACGTCCCATGTTTTGCACATACATTGAATTTGGTGGTGCAGAATTATTTAAAAAAACGACAGGAGCGTGCAAGAGATGCTGTCGGTGGCCCGAAGAATTGCGGGCCACTTTCGGCATTCAGCCACCGCGTGCCGAAGACTGGAGCACCAGCAAACAGTCCTGACCCTGCCCTGCCATCATCTGAAGCAAGAGGTGGTAACGAGGTGGAATTCAACCCTCTATATGCTTCAGAGGATGGATGAGCAGCAAAAGGCCATTCAAGCCTATACATCTGCCTACGATATAGGCAAAGGAGGGGGAATGCACCTGACTCAAGTGCAGTGGAGAATGATTTCAAAGTTGTGCAAGGTTCTGCAACCCTTTGAACTTGCCACACGTGAAGTCAGTTCAGACACTGCCAGCCTGAGTCAGGTCATTCCCCTCATCAGGCTTTTGCAGAAGAAGCTGGAGAAATTGAAGGAGGAGCTAAAACAGAGCGATTCCGCTAGGCATGTGGGACTTGTGGATGGAGCCCCTCATTCGCTTAACCAGGATTCACGGGTGGTCAATCTGTTGATATCAGAGCACTACATTTTGGCCACCGTGCTCGATCCTAGATTTAAAACCTACGTTGTATCTCTCTTTCCGGCAGACACAAGTCTGCAGAGGTTCAAAGACCTGCTGGTGAGAAAATTGTCAAGTCAAGCGGAACGTGACCCGTCAACAGCTCCTCCTTCACATTCTCCCGCAACTGGGGGTGCGAGGAAAAGGCTAAGAATTCCGAGCCCACCCGCTGGCGGTGATGCAGGGCAGTCTGGAGCGAGTACTGACATCTGGTCCGGACTGAAGGACCTGGCAACGATTACTGACATGTCGTCTACTGTCACTGCATATGATTCTGTCACCATTGAAAGAATGGTGGAGGATTATATGAGTGACCGCATCCAAGTAGGCATGTCAGACAGTCCGTACGTATCGGGCAGGAAAAAGAGGCAATTTGGAGGCCCTTGCACAAACTGGACAATTCCATCTTGCACCTCTTTTTTCTTTCATTTTTCTTTGCATCATGTGCTGTTTGGGGACTATTTTTTTAAGTGCCATCCTGTCTGACACTGCAGTGCCACTCCTAGATGGGCCAGGTGTTTGTGTCGGCCACTTGTGTCGCTTAGCTTAGTCACACAGCGACCTTGGTGCACCTCTTTTTTTCTTTGCATCATGTGCTGTTTGGGGACTATTTTTTTGAAGTGCCATCCTGTCTGACACTGCAGTGCCACTCCTAGTGGGCCAGGTGTTTGTGTCGGCCACTTGGGTCGCTTAGCTTAGTCACACAGCGACCTTGGTGCGCCTCTTTTTTTCTTTGCATCATGTGCTGTTTGGGGATTATTTTTTTGAAGTGCCATCCTGCCTGACACTGCAGTGCCACTCCTAGATGGGCCAGGTGTTTGTGTCGGCCACTTGTGTCGCTTAGCTTAGCCATCCAGCGACCTCGGTGCAAATTTTAGGACTAAAAATAATATTGTGAGGTGTGAGGTGTTCAGAATAGACGGAAAATGAGTGTAAATTATGGTTATTGAGGTTAATAATACTATGGGATCAAAATGACCCCCAAATTCTATGATTTAAGCTGTTTTTGAGGGTTTTTTGTAAAAAAACACCCGAATCCAAAACACACCTGAACTCGACAAAAATTTTCAGGGAGATTTTGCCAAAACGCGTCCGAATCCAAAACACGGCCGCGGAACCGAATCCAAAACCAAAACACAAAACCCGAAAAATTTCCGGTGCACATCACTATTTCCTGGCAGATCCACACCTGTGGCGTTCAGTACATGGTCATACACATTCGGAAAACATGAATGTCACTAGGGGCCCGAAGGTTCCGGACAATCCGCTTATAAGTATGTTTATATATATATATATATATATATAGGATATGTGTGTAAATTGTGTATTACATTATGTATATTCATATTATGATTTATAATGAATGCTGAGGTAATAGTATTCCTTCCCATGTGCTTGTCGCTCTGTTGATAAAGCTCTAGGTTGGCCGTGACGAGTTGGTCTCAGATCCTCTCAAGGAGTCCGAATGTTTATTCTTTTCCCGCCGCGGATAGAATACTATGAAAGTCAACTCCTGGTCGACACGGGGCCCGGTCACAAAGGATCACATACAGGAAGCTAAGTGATATTTTATTTCTATGCTTTGGGCTTATTTGCATTACAGGCACATGATGGAGTGTTTATATTCGGAAAGGCATCCGATATAACTACCCTAAACAGAGAGGGGATATTTATTCTGTTAATTCTTCTCTATAACATTGCGACAGGCTGCCGTGCGTATACAGGAGGTGTGGCCGGGGGAATGCTGAGGCTGACTCCGAGAGATACTGGAGTTTTTCCCGGTGACGGTGTACCGCTGTTTGGGGATGCCTCAGTTCAGACATTCTAGGCGGATACTGCTGGTAAATCTAACTTCATGAGTTAGTCTCCTTCACAACGGTTGGTGACGCATTCTTTTGTGGGATGCAGTCGTTTTAACCGTTCGATACCGTTCTTTTTTCCTTTTCTGTGCAGACAGTGGACGGTGAAAAGGTAAGAGTTCTGCAGCCTTGTGTGGATCGCAGAAGCGGATGCCGTTTTCTGTTTCTACCACATCCACCACATGTCGCTGAAGCTATCTGGCTGGAGCCCATTCCGGTGGGAAACTCGTCTAATACTTTTCAGTCAGTCCGGGAATAGACTAGGACCTGTGAGTTAATTATAGAATCCAAAGGGGGGACATTCTGGTGTTACAGATGTTTCCCCGCACTGATTTTTCTAATAGATCTTGCCGTTTCCCCTCTGGAAGGGGAGGTAGTACGCGACGCCATACCAGAGGTGCGTCAGGTTCAGGGCATTGTCCTTCTGTCCCTGGTTTAAAAAAAAAAAAAACAACTAAGAGGTTTAAATGCGTTGTTCTCCGCATTCAGATTACCTGGATGGATACTCAGGATTGTCTTTGCCATTTCACCGGAGTGATGGCAGTGGGATGGTATTCTTTCAATAGTAAGAGCCATTGATGTTCTGTACTGGGACACTCTCCTGATTAAGGCAAGGTCAAGACACAAGTCATTGTTTTCTCTCTGTCTGTTCTTCAACACAGGGGAAGGCTGTTGTTCCCAACGACGCAGGCGTTGGAGGTGGGTATCAGAGTAGATACGGAACGGTTTCAGTTCTGTGTGTTCCTGTGGAAAGAGATCTGAGGACCCGGAGTCGGATCAGATTTGCAGTGACAATCCATCAATATGTTTCGTTGAAGAAGCTCGGTGTGGCCTAAGAGGCCTTTTCGGTGAGCTGGACAAATGCCAGACTGGTTTTCACAGGGCCAGTAGGACGTGTGGTCCGGGTCTCACCTGCGCATGCGCCGGAATATCATCCTAATGGCCAGGTTTTCCCTCCTGTGGTGTCGGCTCATTTCTCACCTCCTAGAGGGATGAAGGTTCGGAATACAGGATGAGATCCTGGTGTCCATGCATGCAGATCTCCGAGACTGGGGAGCAGTCCGTGCAAGGGAAATATTTCCAGAGGAAAAGGTCAAGCTGGGAAGCTTGTCCGCAATAAGGGGATAATTCCAAGTTGATCGCAGCAGGAATTCTTTTTAGCAGTTGGGCAAAACCATGTGCACTGCAGGGGGGTGCAGATATAACATGTGCAGAGAGAGTTAGATTTGGGTGTGGTGAGTTCAATCTGCAATCTAAATTGCAGTGTAAACATAAAGCAGCCAGTTTTTACCCTGCACAGAAACAAAATAACCCACCCAAATCTAACTCTCTCTACACATGTTATATCTGGCCCCCCTGCAGTGCACATGGTTTTGCCCAACTGCTAAAAAATGTCCTGCTGCGATCAACTTTGAATTACCTCCTAAGTTTTTTGAATTACGAGCTATTTTCAATGAACATATGCTTCGTGATCTGCCCGTATTAATTCTGTCGGACGACTTGACAGCAGTGGTGTAAGTAAGCCGCTAGGGCAGAACAAGGAGCAAAGCGGCGATGGCAGATGCCGGAAAAAGTTTTCCGCTGGGTGGAAAGTCTGGTAAACGCTATATTAGCGGTCTTCGTTCCGGATGTGAACGACGGAGACTTAGATTCCTCTGCAGACGCGATCTCCATCCGGGTGAAATACGGTCGTCATCGAGTAGTTTTCACTGAAGCGACAAGTCCTTGAGGAGTGCATCAATTGGACAGGCAAGCCCAGCGTGATTGGGGCGCCTGCGTCTATGCAGTCTGTTATACACTGGATCTGTGATACGATTCAGCGTGCGCGTTCTACGGCTGGATTGCCGTTACCGAAGTCGTGGAGACCCATTCTGCTAGGAAGATGGGCTCTTCGTGGGCGGATGCCCGAGGAGTCTCGGTGGTTCAGATTTGCCGAGCGGTTACTTGGTCGGGTTCAAACACTTTTGCTAAGCTCTACAAGTTTGATACCCTGGCTGATGGAGACCTCATGGTTGCTCAATCGGTGCTGCAGAGTCGTCAGCATCCTCCCGCCCAGTCTGGAGCTTTGGTATAAACCCCATGGTCCTTACGGAGTCCCCAGCATCCTCTAGGACGTATGAGAAAATAGGATTTTAATACCTACCAGTAAATCCTTTTCTCTTAGTCCGTAGAGGATGCTGGGCGCCTGTCCCAGTGCATACTGTGTCTACAGTTATTGGTTATGGTTACACTCTTGTGGTGTTTCTTTTCTGTCAGGCTGTTGCTGACGTTGTGCATGCCAGGGCATGCGGTGTCTTATTATTGGTTGTGTTGACACACTGGTTGTGTTACATATTCTCTCAGCATGGCGCTGTGTATTGTTCATGCCGTTGGCTGGTATTCTATTGAATGCCACGTTCTACGGTGTGTTCGTGGTGTGAGCTGGTATGACACTCACCGTGTTTACACAAGAAATTCTTTCCTCGAAATGTCCGTCTCCCTGGGCACAGTTTTCTAACTGAGGTCTGGAGGAGGGGCATAGAGGGAGGAGCCAGTTCACACCCAGTCAAAGTCTTTTAGTGTGCCCATGTCTCCTGCGGATCCCGTCTATGCCCCATGATCCTTACGGAGTCCCCAGCATCCTCTACGGACTAAGAGAAAATGATTTACCGGTAGGTATTAAAATCCTATTATTGCATCTTTTATTTTAGTTAAGTGGTATACAGTATATCTGTTAAATATGAACCACTTAACTGGCGATTTTACACTTCAAAACCGTTCATAACATTGTTTTTTTAATGTTTTATTTAATATAGTTTAAAAAAGTAGTTTTAAAAGTATTTAACTATTATATTATGCACATCTGCAGAATGGATCTCCTTGTAAAAAACTGGGGGCACAATGGGGCATGCCAGTTAAGTGGTTAAATGTAACAACCATAGAAGTATCAGCCGTCAGCAGTGCTCATGATGCTACAGTATAACGGCCAATAACCCTTGTGAGCATGCTATAACTTACCAATACTCAATAAACTTAACCTAATACCTAGAGATGAGCGGGTTCGGTTCCTCTGAATCCGAACCCGCCCGAACTTCATGTTTTTTTTCACGGGTCCGAGCGACTCGGATCTTCCCGCCTTGCTCGGTTAACCCGAGCGCGCCCGAACGTCATCATCCCGCTGTCGGATTCTCGCGAGGCTCGGATTCTATCGCGAGACTCGGATTCTATATAAGGAGCCGCGCGTCGCCGCCATTTTCACACGTGCATTGAGAGTCATAGGGAGAGGACGTGGCTGGCGTCCTCTCCGTTTAGAGAAGAGAGAGACACAGTAGAGACGAGAGAGACACAGTAGTAGTAATTTTGGGGAGCATTATTAGGAGGAGTACTACTATACTACTATACTACTTGCTGAAGTGATATAGATTAGATAGTGTGACTGTAAGTGTATTGTATTATCTGACTTGTGGGGGAGACACTGACAGTGGGGAGCAGTTAGAGTCTGAGAGCAGGACTCAGGAGTACATATAACGTACAGTGCACACTTTTGCTGCCAGAGTCAGTGCCACACTGCCATTGTTGTGACCACACTGACCACCAGTATAATAATATATTTTGTGATTGTCTGCTTAGGACTCGGAGTACTAGTTGCAAGTTGCAACGTGAGTGACCTGACCACCAGTTTAATAATCAATCACCACCAGTTTAATATATATATATATATATATATATATATATATATAATTGTATATAATATATATATATATATATATATAATATTGTATACCACCTACCCGTGTTTTTTTTTTTTTTCATTCTTCTTTATACATACTACTATAGTAGCTTACTGTAGCAGTCTGCGGTGCTGCTGACCTGACAGTGTCCAGCAGGTCCGTCATCAGTCATTACATAATAAATATATATAGTACCTGTCCGGCTGCAGTACTAGTGATATTATATTGATTTCATCTCATTATCAATAATTTATCATCCAGTCTAGACTCTATATTAGCAGCAGACACAGTACGTTAGTCCACGGCTGTAGCTACCTCTGTGTCGGCACTCGGCAGTCCATCCATAATTGTATACCACCTACCCGTGGTTTTTTTTTTCTTTCTTCTTTGTACATACTACTATAGTATAGTAGCTTACTGTAGCAGTCTGCGGTGCTGCTGAGCAGACAGTGTCCAGCAGGTCCGTCATCAGTCATCATTACCTAATAAATATATTATCTACCTGTCCGGCTGCAGTACTAGTGATATTATATATACATACATATATATATTGATTTCATATCATTATCATCCAGTCTATATTAGCAGCAGACACAGTACGGTAGTCCACGGCTGTAGCTACCTCTGTGTCGGCACTCGGCAGTCCATCCATAATTGTATACCACCTACCCGTGGTTTTTTTTTTTCTTTCTTCTTTGTACATACTACTATAGTATAGTAGCTTACTGTAGCAGTCTGCGGTGTTGCTGAGCTGACAGTGTCCAGCAGGTCCGTCATCAGTCATCATTACCTAATAAATATATTATCTACCTGTCCGGCTGCAGTACTAGTGATATTATATATACATACATATATATATTGATTTCATATCATTATCATCCAGTCTATATTAGCAGCAGACACAGTACGTTAGTCCACGGCTGTAGCTACCTCTGTGTCGGCACTCGGCAGTCCATCCATAATTGTATACCACCTACCCGTGGTTTTTTTTTTCTTTCTTCTTTGTACATACTACTATAGTATAGTAGCTTACTGTAGCAGTCTGCGGTGCTGCTGAGCTGACAGTGTCCAGCAGGTCCGTCATCAGTCATCATTACCTAATAAATATATTATCTACCTGTCCGGCTGCAGTACTAGTGATATTATATATACATACATATATATATTGATTTCATATCATTATCATCCAGTCTATATTAGCAGCAGACACAGTACGGTAGTCCACGGCTGTAGCTACCTCTGTGTCGGCACTCGGCAGTCCATCCATAATTGTATACCACCTACCCGTGGTTTTTTTTTTCTTTCTTCTTTGTACATACTACTATAGTATAGTAGCTTACTGTAGCAGTCTGCGGTGCTGCTGAGCTGACAGTGTCCAGCAGGTCCGTCATCAGTCATCATTACCTAATAAATATATTATCTACCTGTCCGGCTGCAGTACTAGTGATATTATATATACATACATATATATATTGATTTCATATCATTATCATCCAGTCTATATTAGCAGCAGACACAGTACGTTAGTCCACGGCTGTAGCTACCTCTGTGTCGGCACTCGGCAGTCCATCCATAATTGTATACCACCTACCCGTGGTTTTTTTTTTTTCTTTCTTCTTTGTACATACTACTATAGTATAGTAGCTTACTGTAGCAGTCTGCGGTGCTGCTGAGCTGACAGTGTCCAGCAGGTCCGTCATCAGTCATCATTACCTAATAAATATATTATCTACCTGTCCGGCTGCAGTACTAGTGATATTATATATACATACATATATATATTGATTTCATATCATTATCATCCAGTCTATATTAGCAGCAGACACAGTACGGCAGTCCACGGCTGTAGCTACCTCTGTGTCGGCACTCGGCAGTCCATCCATAATTGTATACCACCTACCCGTGGTTTTTTTTTTTCTTTCTTCTTTGTACATACTACTATAGTATAGTAGCTTACTGTAGCAGTCTGCGGTGCTGCTGAGCTGACAGTGTCCAGCAGGTCCGTCATCAGTCATCATTACCTAATAAATATATTATCTACCTGTCCGGCTGCAGTACTAGTGATATTATATATACATATATATATATATTGATTTCATATCATTATCATCCAGTCTATATTAGCAGCAGACACAGTACGGTAGTCCACGGCTGTAGCTACCTCTGTGTCGGCACTCGGCAGTCCATCCATAAGTATACTAGTATCCATCCATCTCCATTGTTTACCTGAGGTGCCTTTTAGTTGTGCCTATTAAAATATGGAGAACAAAAATGTTGAGGTTCCAAAATTAGGGAAAGATCAAGATCCACTTCCACCTCGTGCTGAAGCTGCTGCCACTAGTCATGGCCGAGACGATGAAATGCCAGCAACGTCGTCTGCCAAGGCCGATGCCCAATGTCATAGTACAGAGCATGTCAAATCCAAAACACCAAATATCAGTAAAAAAAGGACTCCAGAACCTAAAATAAAATTGTCGGAGGAGAAGCGTAAACTTGCCAATATGCCATTTACCACACGGAGTGGCAAGGAACGGCTGAGGCCCTGGCCTATGTTCATGGCTAGTGGTTCAGCTTCACATGAGGATGGAAGCACTCAGCCTCTCGCTAGAAAAATGAAAAGACTCAAGCTGGCAAAAGCAGTAGCACCGCAAAGAACTGTGCGTTCTTCGAAATCCCAAATCCACAAGGAGAGTCCGACTCCAATTGTGTCGGTTGCGATGCCTGACCTTCCCAACACTGGACGTGAAGAGCATGCGCCTTCCACCATTTGCACGCCCCCTGCAAGTGCTGGAAGGAGCACCCGCAGTCCAGTTCCTGATAGTCAGATTGAAGATGTCAGTGTTGAAGTACACCAGGATGAGGAGGATATGGGTGTTGCTGGCGCTGGGGAGGAAATTGACCAGGAGGATTCTGATGGTGAGGTGGTTTGTTTAAGTCAGGCACCCGGGGAGACACCTGTTGTCCGTGGGAGGAATATGGCCACTGACATGCCTGGTGAAAATACCAAAAAAATCAGCTCTTCGGTGTGGAAGTATTTCAACAGAAATGCGGACAACAGGTGTCAAGCCGTGTGTTGCCTTTGTCAAGCTGTAATAAGTAGGGGTAAGGACGTTAACCACCTCGGAACATCCTCCCTTATACGTCACCTGCAGCGCATTCATAATAAGTCAGTGACAAGTTCAAAAACTTTGGGTGACAGTGGAAGCAGTCCACTGACCAGTAAATACCTTCCTCTTGTAACCAAGCTCACGCAAACCACCCCACCAACTCCCTCAGTGTCAATTTCCTCCTTCCCCAGGAATGCCAATAGTCCTGCAGGCCATGTCACTGGCAATTCTGATGATTCCTCTCCTGCCTGGGATTCCTCCAATGCATCCTTGCGTGTAACGCCTACTGCTGCTGGCGCTGCTGTTGTTGCTGCTGGGAGTCGATGGTCATCCCAGAGGGGAAGTCGTAAGACCACTTTTACTACTTCCACCAAGCAATTGACTGTCCAACAGTCCTTTGCGAGGAAGATGAAATATCACAGCAGTCATCCTACTGCAAAGCGGATAACTGAGGCCTTGGCATCCTGGGTGGTGAGAAACGTGGTTCCGGTATCCATCATTACTGCAGAGCCAACTAGAGACTTGTTGGAGGTAGTGTGTCCCCGGTACCAAATACCATCTAGGTTCCATTTCTCTAGGCAGGCGATACCGAAAATGTACACAGACCTCAGAAAAAGAGTCACCAGTGTCCTAAAAAATGCAGCTGTACCCAATGTCCACTTAACCACGGACATGTGGACAAGTGGAGCAGGGCAGGGTCAGGACTATATGACTGTGACAGCCCACTGGGTAGATGTATGGACTCCCGCCGCAAGAACAGCAGCGGCGGCACCAGTAGCAGCATCTCGCAAACGCCAACTCTTTCCTAGGCAGGCTACGCTTTGTATCACCGGTTTCCAGAATACGCACACAGCTGAAAACCTCTTACGGCAACTGAGGAAGATCATCGCGGAATGGCTTACCCCAATTGGACTCTCCTGTGGATTTGTGGCATCGGACAACGCCAGCAATGTTGTGTGTGCATTAAATATGGGCAAATTCCAGCACGTCCCATGTTTTGCACATACCTTGAATTTGGTGGTGCAGAATTATTTAAAAAACGACAGGGGCGTGCAAGAGATGCTGTCGGTGGCCAGAAGAATTGCGGGACACTTTCGGCGTACAGGCACCACGTACAGAAGACTGGAGCACCACCAAAAACTACTGAACCTGCCCTGCCATCATCTGAAGCAAGAAGTGGTAACGAGGTGGAATTCAACCCTCTATATGCTTCAGAGGTTGGAGGAGCAGCAAAAGGCCATTCAAGCCTATACAATTGAGCACGATATAGGAGGTGGAATGCACCTGTCTCAAGCGCAGTGGAGAATGATTTCAACGTTGTGCAAGGTTCTGATGCCCTTTGAACTTGCCACACGTGAAGTCAGTTCAGACACTGCCAGCCTGAGTCAGGTCATTCCCCTCATCAGGCTTTTGCAGAAGAAGCTGGAGACATTGAAGGAGGAGCTAACACGGAGCGATTCCGCTAGGCATGTGGGACTTGTGGATGGAGCCCTTAATTTGCTTAACAAGGATTCACGGGTGGTCAATCTGTTGAAATCAGAGCACTACATTTTGGCCACCGTGCTCGATCCTAGATTTAAAGCCTACCTTGGATCTCTCTTTCCGGCAGACACAAGTCTGCTGGGGTTGAAAGACCTGCTGGTGAGAAAATTGTCAAGTCAAGCGGAACGCGACCTGTCAACATCTCCTCCTTCACATTCTCCCGCAACTGGGGGTGCGAGGAAAAGGCTCAGAATTCCGAGCCCACCCGCTGGCGGTGATGCAGGGCAGTCTGGAGCGACTGCTGATGCTGACATCTGGTCCGGACTGAAGGACCTGACAACGATTACGGACATGTCGTCTACTGTCACTGCATATGATTCTCTCAACATTGAAAGAATGGTGGAGGATTATATGAGTGACCGCATCCAAGTAGGCACGTCACACAGTCCGTACTTATACTGGCAGGAAAAAGAGGCAATTTGGAGGCCCTTGCACAAACTGGCTTTATTCTACCTAAGTTGCCCTCCCACAAGTGTGTACTCCGAAAGAGTGTTTAGTGCCGCCGCTCACCTTGTCAGCAATCGGCGTACGAGGTTACATCCAGAAAATGTGGAGAAGATGATGTTCATTAAAATGAATTATAATCAATTCCTCCGTTGAGACATTGACCAGCAGCAATTGCCTCCACAAAGTACACAGGGAGCTGAGATGGTGGATTCCAGTGGGGACGAATTGATAATCTGTGAGGAGGGGGATGTACACGGTGATATATCGGAGGATGATGATGAGGTGGACATCTTGCCTCTGTAGAGCCAGTTTGTGCAAGGAGAGATTAATTGCTTCTTTTTTGGTGGGGGTCCAAACCAACCCGTCATTTCAGTCACAGTTGTGTGGCAGACCCTGTCACTGAAATGATGGGTTGGTTAAAGTGTGCATGTCCTGTTTATACAACATAAGGGTGGGTGGGAGGGCCCAAGGACAATTCCATCTTGCACCTCTTTTATCTTTAATTTTTCTTTGCGTCATGTGCTGTTTGTGGAATGTTTTTTGGAAGGGCCATCCTGCGTGACACTGCAGTGCCACTCCTAGATGGGCCCGGTGTTTGTGTCGGCCACTAGGGTCGCTTATCTTACTCACACAGCTACCTCATTGCGCCTCTTTTTTTCTTTGCGTCATGTGCTGTTTGGGGAGGGTTTTTTGGAAGGGCCATCCTGCGTGACACTGCAGTGCCACTCCTAGATGGGCCCGGTGTTTGTGTCGGCCACTAGGGTCGCTTATCTTACTCACACAGCTACCTCATTGCGCCTCTTTTTTTCTTTGCGTCATGTGCTGTTTGGGGAGGGTTTTTTGGAAGGACCATCCTGCGTGACACTGCAGTGCCACTCCTAGATGGGCCCGGTGTTTGTGTCGGCCACTAGGGTCGCTTATCTTACTCACACAGCTACCTCATTGCGCCTCTTTTTTTCTTTGCGTCATGTGCTGTTTGGGGAGGGTTTTTTGGAAGGGACATCCTGCGTGACACTGCAGTGCCACTCCTAGATGGGCCCGGTGTTTGTGTCGGCCACTAGGGTCGCTTATCTTACTCACACAGCTACCTCATTGCGCCTCTTTTTTTCTTTGCGTCATGTGCTGTTTGGGAAGGGTTTTTTGGAAGGGACATCCTGCGTGACACTGCAGTGCCACTCCTAGATGGGCCCGGTGTTTGTGTCGGCCACTAGGGTCGCTTATCTTACTCACACAGCTACCTCATTGCGCCTCTTTTTTTCTTTGCGTCATGTGCTGTTTGGGGAGGGTTTTTTGGAAGGACCATCCTGCATGACACTGCAGTGCCACTCCTAGATGGGCCCGGTGTTTGTGACGGCCACTAGGGTCGCTTATCTTACTCACACAGCTACCTCATTGCGCCTCTTTTTTTCTTTGCGTCATGTGCTGTTTGGGGAGGGTTTTTTGGAAGGACCATCCTGCGTGACACTGCAGTGCCACTCCTAGATGGGCCCGGTGTTTGTGACGGCCACTAGGGTCGCTTATCTTACTCACACAGCTACCTCATTGCGCCTCTTTTTTTCTTTGCGTCATGTGCTGTTTGGGGAGGGTTTTTTGGAAGGGACATCCTGCGTGACACTGCAGTGCCACTCCTAGATGGGCCCGGTGTTTGTGTCGGCCACTAGGGTCGCTTATCTTACTCACACAGCTACCTCATTGCGCCTCTTTTTTTCTTTGCGTCATGTGCTGTTTGGGGAGGGTTTTTTGGAAGGGACATCCTGCGTGACACTGCAGTGCCACTCCTAGATGGGCCCGGTGTTTGTGTCGGCCACTAGGGTCGCTTATCTTACTCACACAGCTACCTCATTGCACCTCTTTTTTTCTTTGCGTCATGTGCTGTTTGGGGAGGGTTTTTTGGAAGGGACATCCTGCGTGACACTGCAGTGCCACTCCTAGATGGGCCCGGTGTTTGTGTCGGCCACTAGGGTCGCTTATCTTACTCACACAGCTACCTCATTGCGCCTCTTTTTTTCTTTGCGTCATGTGCTGTTTGGGGAGGGTTTTTTGGAAGGGACATCCTGCGTGACACTGCAGTGCCACTCCTAGATGGGCCCGGTGTTTGTGTCGGCCACTAGGGTCGCTTATCTTACTCACACAGCTACCTCATTGCGCCTCTTTTTTTCTTTGCGTCATGTGCTGTTTGGGGAGGGTTTTTTGGAAGGGACATCCTGCGTGACACTGCAGTGCCACTCCTAGATGGGCCCGGTGTTTGTGTCGGCCACTAGGGTCGCTTAGCTTAGTCATCCAGCGACCTAGGTGCAAATTTTAGGACTAAAAATAATATTGTGAGGTGTGAGTTATTCAGAATAGACTGAAAATGAGTGTAAATTATGGTTTTTGAGGTTAATAATACTTTGGGATCAAAATGACCCCCAAATTCTATGATTTAAGCTGTTTTTTAGTGTTTTTTAAAAAAAACACCCGAATCCAAAACACACCCGAATCCGACAAAAAAAATTCGGTGAGGTTTTGCCAAAACGCGGTCGAACCCAAAACACGGCCGCGGAACCGAACCCAAAACCAAAACACAAAACCCGAAAAATTTCAAGTGCACATCTCTACTAATACCTCCCTTAGAGAGACTTCATGTGGACCCATTTGGTAGAATGGTGTTGGAAAACCCCAGCAGGGGCATCAGCATTCACCAAACTTAGGGGTCTATTTACTAAGCCTTGGATGGAGATAAAGTCGCTGGAGATAAAGTACCAGCCAATCAGCTCCTAACTGCCATGTGACAGGCTGTGTTTGAAAAATGACAGTTAGGAGCTGATTGGCTGGTACTTTATCTCCAGCAACTTTATCTCCATCCAAGGCTTAGTGAATAGACCCCTAAAGGAGGTCATACCCATCTAACAACTATAACTGCTGAATTCTATTGAATGCTGTTCTTATCCACAAACAGCAGACAACCAAAATCTAATCACTACTTTATAATGCAAAAAACAAAAGTCACACAGGTAGAGAAGGAGGGAAAGCCTTCAGGACAAGGAGGGAAACAGGAAGCTGCACACACTGGATAAACACTTTAGGGTCTATTTACTAATCCTTAGATGGAGATAAAATCGCTGGAGATAAAGTCCCAGCCAATCAGCTCCTAACTGTCATTTTTCAAACACAGCCTGTGACATGGCAGTTAGGAGGTGATTGGATGGTACTTTATCTCCAGCGACTTTATCTCCATCCAAAGCTTAGTAAATAGACCCCTTTATCGTCTCACTCTCCAGTGTACCTAACCTATCAATCACTTATTTTCTAAAACTTTATCTTCTTAGCAACCACATAACTACAGAAAATGTACACCATGCTCACTCGCTCGCTAGTCATAGCCTTAAGGTTTACACCCCTCAGGCTAGAATCATCCATCATGTGTGCTGATTTATATAGTGTGTTATGTCATTGGGCCTTATTCTGAGGTGGGAATAAAGCAAGAAAGAACAAATAACTGTGCTCCTTAATAAAACCACGATGCAGTACAGATAGGGCAGATTTAAAATGTGCAGAAAGATTTAGATATTAGAGTGACGTGTCCAAACTGAAAACTAAATTGCTGTGTAAAATGATCTGTGGGCAGTGTCGGACTGGGGCATGAAGGGCCCACCGGGGTAATGCAGTTATAGGGGCCCATACTTAAGGGTGTGGCCAGCCTACAAAGGGGGTGTGGCCAGCATCTACAGAGGCTTGAAATACACAATAGTCTAGTGCAGTGTAATGCAACATATCTACCATGTATAATACAAGTGCACAGTCTGGAACCTGATCCCTAGAGGAAGGAGTGGGCCCTCAGGCAGTGGGGCCCACCGGTGGTTTCCCTGGTACCCCTGTGGGCCAGTCCGACCCTGTCTCTGGGTTGCATGCATAAACATCCCAGTATACCCAACATGCAAAAAAAGTATGCATTTGCACCCCTTGCATTGCAGCTTGGTTTTTCCAGGTACAACCCTATTTCAAATGCTATTTCTTGCTTATTCCCACCTCAGAATCACCAGAAAATACAAATAATTTGTAAAAGAGCACACCCTAATCATTTGAAAAAGTGGGTGCCCCACATGTGTTACAGTTATACCCCTTTCACATCGCACAAATAACCCGGTATCGACACGGCATATTGCCGTGTCGACACGGGTCATTGTGCGATGTGAAAGCACTTTCGGCAAATTAGCGGGTCGCCTGACCCGGTAATTCAACCCGGTATAAAAGAAGGATTATACCCGGGTTGAATACCGGGTCAGGCGCAGTGTGAATGGGAGCCCGCGTCGATGCGACACGGTTCCCATTCACAGCATAGGGAGAGGCGGCGCAGGAGATGAGCTCATCTCCCAGCGCCGCCTCCACCCCCGCCCCTGCTGCTGCTGCGCCCCTCCCCGCTGCTATGGCAACCGACCCGGTATATTGCCGGGTCGGAAAGCCATCAAAGGAGACCAAATGCCGGATCCCACCCGGTAAGTACACGTTTCTCTTACCGGGTGGGATCCGGCATTTGTGATGTGAAAGCGGTATTAGTGTAGCAGAGATAGGGCACCTTCCATGGCCTCCTCCATCTATGAAAAACATACATTTTCCATAGTGTGCAGGATAATATTGTCTGGTAATTAAAGCTGACCACCAGACACTAGCTACTAGAGGGCTGCATCATTTAAAAGAGGGGAATCCATTCTTTGAAATACTGGTGCCCCCATAGGGTTGATAGGGCACATGTAGTGCATTAACTCAGAGCTGGATGGGGGGTGGTGGTGGTGGTGGTGGGGTGGAGCTTGTGGGTAAGTACTACAGGCCTTCTTTCTAAAAGGGCCCTCACTACCAACAGCAGTTTGGATCTCTCTTGCCCATCCGATCTGTGATGCTGACCTCCTGGCTCTGCCCTGGCAAACACCGGCACCGCATAGCAGTACAGGCAGGCAGGGCAGCAGGAGGCTGTGCTGCAGGACCAGACCACATTACGTGATAGCAGTCAGTTAGCTGACAAATAGGTGGAATGGCTCATGATTGGTTAATCAGTTGTTTGGAATATTGATGGTGTGATTGGTTAGTAGGGGTTTATTAAGGACCCCTGGAACAGGAAGGATTCTATATTGCCTTGAGAAAGACCCAGAGCAGGTGGGTTGAAACGCGTTGGCTGTTTTGGACCCCAGATTCCTGTGGACGAAAGGTGGATTGCTGTCCGGAGACCAGAACATTTATCCCAGACTGCTTACCCGGGTGGTTCGTTTGGTGAAAGATCTACATGCTTTTTTGAGAGCTAATAGCATTAGTTCTCAGAAATTCTCGTAATTGCACAGCTTTAAACCACTTTATCTAAGGATCAAAGGGGGATCCATTTTTACATTGTCATGTTATGTCTTTTTATATGTGTATGTAATTAAAAAGTGTTATCTTGATTTTACTACACATGGTACAATTTTTGTTCTCTCCACATGTGCTGACGGCTTAAGGATAGAGGGCAAAAGGATTATGAAGACATTCTACATGTAAAGGAATGTATTTTACATCATTTTGATTAATTATCGGTGTGGCGCCTTTTGCAGCAAATACTGCTCTTTCTTTGTCCATTTGTTATTTAGTGTTTTGGAGAGACACTATCTTGGTAATTGCAGTAAAGGGCAGCCTTTAGAGCGCAGTCAACTATATCATTGAAAGTTTATTTTGTCTACAGTTAGCTGGCAGGGCTAAGGGTCAAGGCTGACTGATAAGCTGCTGCTGGGTGGAGCTGAGGTGGCTGCACAGTACAGAATGAACTACTGGAGGATTCAGGGGAGTATGCTGGTACAGGAAGGACAACTGACAGAGGGGCCCGCTGGTGCTGGTGATCGTGGCTTCAGCCTGCTACTCACTCACTGGCAGTCGCAGATGTCTGCCTGTGCACATCGGAGCTGGAATTATCAGCACCAGATGTTCCCTCTGTCTTTGCTCATTAGATCTAGGTTTAATAGAGGGGTTGTGTGCTCCCTCTCTCTCATGCTCAAAGAACACAGGGAAATTCAGTTCAGAATCCGGACTAGTTTAGTTTCCTCGCTCTCCTCCAGTTCTGACTCCTCCATGAGTTGCCACACCCCCAGGTCTCCTGTAGCTCTTCCCTTCCCCTCTTCCTGCTTCCCTGCCTGTGCTAGACAGAGGCACTCAGATGATATTCACCGCAGTAATGGGAATGAATAGGACAGATAGGTTGGTAAGTATCATAAGATGGGAGGGGACAGAAGGAGCGGAGCAACTGAGGTTACCTGTAGGTACCGGGTCCATGTATTAACTAGTGTGTGTGTATGTCATATGTGGAGGACTGAGAGACAAGCATAGGGAATGTGGGATGTCTGTGGGCATGTAAAAAGAGCTGGGATATGTAGTGAGATCTGAGGAGCGTCTGCCACTTATTCTGGGTGCCAGGACTCCATGGAACACCTCATCCATCCAATCGGTGGCAGGGGGTAGGGTGGTTGCGTGTTGTGGGGGATGCTTTCTATGTCATTTATACCGGGCCCCATCATGTCTGATGGGTGCAATGATGCCACCGCTGCATGGCCTGGATGGCTTCAAAGCCTCCGCATCCCCTTCACCCATAATGCCGCTGAACAGGGAAAATATGTGAGAGAGAGAGCTTAAAAAGCAGTCATCACACTTAATTGTAATAGCATGGTGGCAAGAGACTCATCACTAGCTCACTAGCCACTAGAGATGTGTGGCGGGCACTTTTAGTGTTTTGTGTTTTGGTTTTGGATCTGGATCTTTGCTCATGTTTTGGATCTGGATTGGTTTTGCCAAAACCACCCTTTCGGACTTTGGTTTTGCATCTGGATGATTTTTGATAAAAACAGCTAAAATCACAGAATTTGGGGGTAATTTTGATCCTACAGTATTAATAACCTCAATAACCTTTATTTCCACTCATTTCCAGTCTATTCTGAACACCTCACAATATTGTTTTTAGGCCAAAAGGTTGCACAGAGGACGCTGGATGACTAAGTTAAGCAACCCAAGTAGGCGGCACAAACACCTGGCCCATCTAAGAGTGGCACTGCAGTGGCAGACAGGATGGCAGTTTTAAAAACTAGGCCCCAAAGAGCACATAATGCAAAGAAGAAAAAGAGGTGCAATGAGGTCGCTGGATGTCTAAGCTAAATGACCCAAGTGGGCAACACAAACACCTGGCCCATCTATGAGTGGCACTGCAGTGACAGACAGGATGGCAGTTTTAAAACTAGGCCCTAAACAGCACATAATGCAAAAAAAAAAAAAAAAAAAAAGAGATGCAAGATGGATTTGTCCTTGGGCCCTTATGTTATACAAACAGGACATGCACACGATAACAAACCAATCATTTCAGCGACAGGGTCTGCCACATGACTGTGGCTGAAATGATTGGTTTGTTTGGGCCCCCACAAAAAAAGAGCAATTAGTCCCCCCACCAAAAAAGAAGCAAGTCATCTCTCCTTGCACAAACTGGCTCTACAGAGGCAAGATGTCGTCCTCATTCTCATCCTCCGATTCCTCACCCCTTTCAGTGTGTACATCCTCCTCCTTACAGAGTATTAATTAATCCCCACTGGAATCCACCATCACAGGTCCCTGTGTACTTTCTGGAGGCAATTGCTGGTAAAGGTCTTCCTGGAGGAATTTATAATTATTTTTGATGAAAATCATCTTCTCCACATTTTCTGGAAGTAATCTCATACGCCAATCGCTGACAAGGTTACCGGCTGCACTAAACACTGTTTTGGAGTACACACTGATGATGGGGGGGGGGCAACTTAGGTAAAATGAAGCCAGTTTGTGCAAGGGCCTCCAAATTGCCTCTTTTTACTGCCAGTATGCATACGGACTGTCTGACATGCCTACTTGGATGCTGTCACCCATATAATCCTCCACCATTCTTTCAATGGTGACAGCATCATTTGCAGTGACAGTAGACATGTCAGTAATCGTTGGCAGCTCCTTCAGTCTGGACCAGATGTCAGCACTTGCTCCTGACTGCCCTGCATCACCACCAGCGGGTGAGCTCGGAAATGTTATCATTTTCCTCGTAGCCCCAGTTGCGGGAGAAAATGAAGGAGGAGCTGTTGATGGGTCACGTTCTGCTTGAGTTGACATTTGTCTCACCAGTAGGTCTTTGATCCTCTGCAGACTTGTGTCTGCCGGAAAGCGAGATACAACGTAGGCTTTAAACCTAGGGTCAAGCACGGTGGCCAAAATGTAGTGCTCTGATTTCAACAGATTGAACACCCTTGAATCCTGGCAAAGCGAATAAAGGGCTCCATCCACAAGTGCCACATACTGTACTTAGCGGAATTGCTCTGTCTTAGCTCCTCCTTCAATTTGTCCAGCTGCTTCTGCAAAAGCCTGATGAGGGGAATGACCTGACTCAAGCTGGCAGTGTCTGAACTGACTTCACATGTGGCAAGTTAGAAGGGTTGGAGAACCTTGCACAAGACGGAAATCATTCTCCACTGCTCTTGAGTCAGCTGCATTCCCACTCCTTTGCCTATATCGTAGGTGGATGTATAGGCTTGAATGGCCTTTTGCTGCTCCTCTATCCTCTGAAGCATATAGAGTGTTGAATTCCACCTTGATACCTCCTCTTGCTTCAGGTGATGGCAGGGCAGGTTCAGAAGTGTTTACTGGTGCTCCAGTCTTTGGCACGCAGCGATTGTATGTCGAAAGTGGCCCGCAATTTTTCGGACCGCAAACAGCATCTCCTGCACGCCCCTGTCATTTTTCAAAAAATTCTGCACCACCAAATTAATTGTATGTACAAAACATGGGACGTGCTGGAATTTGCACAGATATAATGCACGCTTAAAATTGATGGCATTGTCTGATATCACAAATCCCCAGGAGAGTATAAGTGGGGTAAGCCATTGTGCGACGATGTACCTCAGTTTCCGTAAGAGGTTGTCAGCTGTGTGCCTCTTACAGAAACCAGTGATACACAGCGTAGCCTGAATAGGAATGAGCTGGCATTTGTGAGATGCTGCTACTGGTGCCGCTGCTGTTGTTGATGCAGGAGGCAATACATCTACCCAGTGGGCTGTCACAGTCATGTAGTCCTTAGTTTGCCCTGCTCCACTTGTCCACATGTCCGTGATTAAGTGTACAGTGGGTACAGCCGCATTTTTCAGGACACTGACTGAGGACACTTTTCTTAATGTCCCTGTACAGTCCGGGAATCGCTTTCCTATGGAATCTAGATGGGATTTGGTACAAGGATCCTCCGGAGGAATCCCGGTTAGGAGAGGACTCGTCAGTCATGCCAGTGACATGCCCTGCAGGACTACTGACGTTCCTGACTGAGAAGGAAATTGACGTTGAGAGAGTTGGTGGTGTGGCTTGCAGGAGCTTGGGTACAAGAGGAAGAAGGGATTTAGGTGTCAGTGGACTGCTCACGCTCTTACCCAAAGTTTCTGAACCTGACAATGACTTCTGATGAATGCACTGCAGGTGATGTATAAGGGAGGATGTTCCTAGGTGGTTAACGTCCTTACCCCTACTTATTACAGATTGACAAAGGCAACACACGGCTTGACACCTGTTGTCAGGATATGTGGAGAAATAATTAGACACTGAAGAGGTGGCTTTTTTGGTATTTTGCCCAGGCATGACAATGGGCTTATTCATCCCACGGACATATCAGAAACTGGACTTTGGGTCCTTCCAGCACTTACAGAGGGCGTGCAAATGGTGGAAGGAGCCACCTCTTCCCGTCCAGTGTTGGGAAGGTCAGGCATCGCAACCGCCGACACACTTGGATTCTCCTTGGGGATTTGTGATACCATCTTAGAACGCACAGTTCTTTGCTGTGCTTTTGCCAGCTTAACTCTTATCATTGTTCTGGTGGCTGGATGAGGGCTTCCAATGTCATGTGAAGCTGAACCACTAGTCATGAACATAGGCCAGAGCCTTAGCCGTTCCTTGCCACCCCGTGTCATAAATGGCATATTGGCAGGTTTACGTTTCTCTTTAGACCATTTAAATTTATTTTTTTTGGTCATTTTACTGAACTTTGGCTTTTTGGATTTTACATGCCCTTTACTATGACACTGGGCATCGGCCTTTTCAGAGGACATTGATGGCATTTCATCATCTATGTCATGACTAGTGGCAGCAGCTACAGCACTAGGAGTAAGTGGTTCTTGATCTTTCCCTATTTTATCCTCCAAATTTTTGTTCTCCATTATTTTTCTGGAGTTATATAACAATATGTGGCACAGGAGAGCGTATCCCTACACCACACAGGGCAAACCCTGTAAAAATTATTTGGAGTAAATATTAATAACCCCTTTATTTGGCGTAAGTAATATACAGCACAGAATAGCACCACTGGACTTATAAGGCAGTATCGCTGGACTTATAAGGCAGTACCACTGGCCTTATACGGCAGTACCACTGGCCTTATACGGCAGTACCACTGGCCTTATACGGCAGTACCACTGGCCTTATACGGCAGTAGCACTGGCCTTATACGGCAGTACCACTGGCCTTTTACGGCAGTACCACTGGCCTTTTACGGCAGTACCACTGGCCTTATACGGCAGTACCACTGGCCTTATACGGCAGTACCACTGGCCTTATACGGCAGTACCACTGGCCTTATACGGCAGTACCATTGGACTTATACGGCAATATCACTGGACTTATATGGCAATAACACTTAACTTATACGGCAGTACAACTGGACTGGACTTATATGGCAGTACCACTGGACTTATATGGCAGTACCACTGGACTTATACGGCTGTACCACTGGGCTTATATGGCTGTACCAAAATTGAGGACATCCAACACGACATCTCCTGCCGTCACCCCTCTGCTACCCCCCTGCCCCCTTTATCCCTCCCCTCCATCTATCCCACCCTGTCCTCCTTCCGTCCCACTTCAGAAAAGGAAGTCCACTCCCTCATCTTATCCTCCACCTGCCCCCTGGACCCCCTTCCCTCCCGTTGTCACGAACCTCGGGCAGCGGCGACCGCGCTTGTCCCTGCGGGTGGCCTGGTCTGCCCGGCGCCTCTCTTCCCCTGTCAGTCTCCGGCTTCAGCGGCGGGTCGGCGCTGCTCTCCGGCGGCTTCCCGGAAGCAAGGGCGCCGCCATCACAAGCAAGGGCAAGGAGGCGGAGCAGGTCTGACGTCACCTGTCTGCTCCGCCAATCAGGCTAGGGCGGGGAATTTAAAATCAGATACCAGGCAGAGATCCGATGCCTGAGTATCTTCGTTTCTCCTGTGGAAGCTATGATCCAGAGCTCCCTCGTCCCTGCAAGCATCCTGTGCTTCCAAGCATCCTGTCCCTGCAAGCGTCCTGTGCTTCCAAGCATCCTGTCCCTGCAAGCATCCTGTGCTTCCAAGCATCCTGTCCCTGCAAGCATCCTGTGCTTCCAAGCATCCTGTCCCTGCAAGCATCCTGTGCTTCCAAGCATCCTGTGCCTACAAGCAACCTGTGCTTCCAAGCATCCTGTGCCTACAAGCAACCTGTGCTTCCAAGCATCCTGTGCCTACAAGCACCTCCGTGCCTCCAGTTACCTCCGTGTCTCCAAGCACCTCGTGCCTCCAAGCACCTCCGTGCCTCCAAGCACCTCCGTGCCTCCAAGCACCTCGTGCCTCCAAGCACCTCGTGCCTCCAAGCACCTCCGCGCCTCAAGCACCTCCGTGCCTCCAGTTACCTCCGTGCCTCCAGTTACCTCCGTGCCTCCAGTTACCTCCGTGCCTCCAAGCACCTCCGTGCCTCCAAGCACCTCGTGCCTCCAAGCACCCCGTGCCTCCAAGCACCTCCGCGCCTCAAAGCACCTCCGTGCCTCCAGTTACCTCCGTGTCTCCAAGCACCTCGTGCCTCCAAGCACCTCGTCCCTCCAAACACCTCGGTGTCTCCAAACACCTCCGTGCCTCCAAGCACCTCCGTGCCTCCAAACACCTCCGTGCCTCCAAGGGTCTCCCAGCACTCCCTGTACTCCCAGTACCTCAGTGCCTTCAATACCACAGTGTCTCCAATATCTCAGTACCCCAGCCTTCATTATTTCTACAAGTCTTGTCTTACAGGAGACCTACAAGAATTCCTCTGGGCCTCCCGCCTGCCGTCTTAGTTCTGCATGAGGAAGACCTACATCCGGCCATCTCTACTACGACCCAGTGGCGGTTCCTCTTCCCGGTCATCGGAAGAAGCCCCGAGTCCACAACACTCCCAAACCAGGTCAGTGATAGTATACTCAGGCCTCATGGACTCGGGGGATCGGAACACGGACTCTAGTGCCATCCAGAACCTGGCTTCTCGAGTGCAAAGTCAGGAAGCAGCACAAGGTCAGGTGATGCAGTACCTCCAGCAGTTGTCCGGGCGTCTGGATCAGATTCAGGCGTCTCTGGCCTCAGTAATTCCGGCTCCTGTTCCAGCAGTCGCACCAGTTGCCGTTGCCAGCAATGTTCAACCATCGGCCGGTGTCACTCCACGCCTTCAGTTGCCTACTCCGTCCCGCTATAATGGGAATCCCAAAAATTGTCGTGGTTTCTTGAACCAGTGCGAGGTACATTTCGAGCTACTTGCACACAACTTTCCTACAGACCGGTCCAAGGTAGCATATATTATTTCTCTGTTGGAAGGTTCTGCTTTGGATTGGGTGTCTCCATTATGGGAACGATCTGATCCCATGGTTTCCAACTACACCAACTTCATCTCGTCCTTTCGAAGGATTTTCGACGAGCCCGGCAGAATGACCACTGCTTCTTCCGATTTGCTCCGTGTTCGGCAGGGCGCCCGTTCCGTGGGCCAGTACGTGGTTCATTTCCAGACCATTGCTTCCGAACTACGCTGGAATAATGATGCCCTGAGAGCTGCCTTCTGGAACGGTCTTTCCGACCGGCTGAAAGACGAGCTGGTTACTAGAGATCTGCCGGATCCATTAGAAGATTTGATTTCCCTTTGCGTCAAGGTGGATCTTCGGATGCAGGAGCGTGGAAGAGAACGTAACCGTTCGGATCGTTCCAGGTTCCGGAATCCTACTCCTAGGCCGGTGGCCTCACCTAGCTCAGATGAGCCCATGCAAATTAACCGCTCCCGACTGTCTCCGGAAGAACGACAGCGTCGTCGTGAGGGTAAACTCTGCCTTTACTGTGGAGCCGCAGATCATTTTCTTAAATCTTGTAAAGTCCGTCCGGGAAACGGGCAGACCTAGCTTGTTCCGGAGGAGTCAAGCTGGGAGTTACGACAAAAGCTTCTCCAACTTCGGACTGCTTGCTTCCAGTAACTCTAGTCTCCAATTCAGTCTCCAGGTCTTGTGAAGCCCTATTGGATTCCGGAGCTGCAGGGAACTTCGTTTCTTCCTTCTGTGCCCAAAGTTTGGGTTTAAAGTTACGGCCTATCGAGCGGCCAATTTCACTGACGGCTATCAACGGGACTAGAATTTCCAAAGGTCTCATAATGTGGCGCACGGGGCCAGTTAAGCTGCGGGTCGGGGCTCTACATCAGGAAGATTTGGAACTCTTGGTAATCCCAGAAATGCCCCATGATCTGGTTCTTGGAATGCCTTGGCTGAAAAGTCATAACCCCCACATCGATTGGAAGTCGTCACAAATTCTGTCCTGGAGTTCCTTTTGTCACACTAATTGTCTTACTCCTGTTTGTCCGCTCCGTGTTACCTCCAAAACGGATGAAGAGCACATTCCGGAGGCATATCAAGGGTACAAGGACGTATTTTCGGAACAAGCTGCTGACCTGTTACCACCTCACAGGCCTTGGGACTGCCCTATTGACCTTGTCCCAGGGAAGACGCCACCTCGTGGTCGCACATATCCTCTGTCTCTTCCCGAGACTCAAGCCATGTCGGAGTATATTAAGTCCAATATGCTCAAGGGATTCATTCGCCCCTCTTCCTCCCCTGCTGGTGCAGGCTTCTTTTTCGTGAAGAAAAAGGACGGGGGGTTGAGACCATGCATCGACTACCGCGGCCTAAACGACATTACTATTAAGAATAAATACCCCTTGCCACTAATCACAGAGTTATTTGATAGGGTTCGTGGTGCCCGCATTTTTTCAAAACTCGACTTGAGAGGAGCTTATAATCTTATACGCATCCGAGAGGGGGATGAATGGAAGACTGCCTTTAATACCCGAGATGGGCATTACGAATACTTGGTGATGCCGTTTGGTCTTAGTAATGCTCCCGCGGTTTTCCAGGGATTCGTCAACGAAATCTTTCGTGATATGCTGTATCAGAGCGTTGTGGTATATCTGGACGACATACTGATTTTTTTCCAAGAATCTTGTCGAACACAGGACTCAAGTCAAAGAGGTGCTACACCGTTTACAAGAGAATCATCTCTACGCCAAGCTTTCCAAATGTACCTTTGAAGTAACATCTATTCCGTTCCTCGGTTATGTCATCTCGGGGACGGAGCTTCGCATGGATCCGGAAAAGTTGTCGGCCATTCGTGATTGGACTCAGCCTCTTTCCCTGAAAGCAATACAAAGGTTCCTGGGCTTTGCGAACTACTACAGGAAATTCATTAAAGGTTTCTCCACCATTGTTGCACCCATTACTGCCCTGACGAGAAAGGGTTCTAATCCTAGTTTGTGGCCTCCGGAAGCCATTGTAGCTTTTTCTCGCTTAAAGTTAGCTTTCACGACGGCTCCAGTTCTCCAACAACCAAATTTCGAGGAACCCTTCTTCTTAGAAGTTGATGCATCTTCAGTCGGGGTGGGGGCTGTCCTCTCCCAGCATTCCTCTGATAAGAAATTACATCCGTGTGGCTTCCACTCTCGTAAATTCTCTCCAGCCGAACGAAATTACTCTATTGGAGACCAGGAACTCTTGGCAATCAAATCTGCCTTGGAAGAATGGAGATATCTTCTAGAAGGGGCTAAACATGTGTTTACCATCTACACGGATCACAAGAATTTACTGTACATCAAATCCGCACAATGTTTGAATCCTCGCCAGGCGAGATGGGCACTTTTCTTTTCCCGATTCTCGTTCATTATCAAGTACCGTGCCGGGTCTCTCAATATTAAAGCAGATGCGCTTTCCCGTTCACAGGTTCCCACAGACGAGGATGAACCTCCGGAGCGGGGTTTAATTCTGAATCCAGTTTCTGTCTCTGCTGCTTTAACTACTCCAGCTCCTCCTCCTGGAAGAATGTCCGTACCAGCTAGATTCCGCCCAGGAATACTACGGTGGGTCCATAACTCCAAGTTTTCCGGTCATCCCGGCGCTCAGAAGATGTACAAGTTTCTGCAAAGGTCTTACTGGTGGAACACCATGAGGAAGGATGTACAAGATTGCGTTAATTCATGTCCCCAATGTACACAACATAAATCTCCTCGTCTGCCTCCTGCAGGGTTACTTCGTCCTCTGCCTATCCCTGTGAGACCCTGGACTCACATTTCCATGGACTTCATCACTGACTTGCCCTGTTCCAAGGGTTGCAACACCGTTTGGGTTATCGTTGACCGTTTTTCGAAGATGGCACACTTTGTGCCCTTGACTGGTCTTCCGACAGCACCGAAACTGGCTCTATTGTTTATCCGAGAACATTTTCGTTTGCATGGGTTGCCACAAGAGATTGTTTCTGACCGTGGAGTACAGTTCACCGCCAGGTTTTGGAAAGCCCTTTGTTCAACTCTACACATTAAACTTAAGTTTTCGTCGGCTTATCATCCCCAAACAAATGGACAAACGGAACGAGTCAATCAAGATCTAGAGACTTTTCTTCGGTTGTATCTCTCTCCTTCACAGGACAACTGGGTGGAGTTGTTGCCTTGGGCGGAGTTTGCCCATAACCATTTGTTTCATTCTTCCACTGGGGAATCACCATTTTTCGTCAACTACGGGTTCCATCCCCGTGTTCCGGAATTTCCAAGCCTTCCGATAATAGAGGTTCCTGCTGTAGCGTCCACTCTACGACACTTTGGACAAATTTGGAGAAAGGTTCATGCTAATCTTAAGCAGGTTTCTGTTCGGTACAAGTTCTTTGCAGATAAGAAACGGCAAGCCGCACCTCAATATAAAGTTGGGGACAGGGTATGGCTGTCCACACGGAATCTCCGGTTGAAGGTGCCCACCATGAAATTCGCTCCAAGGTTCATCGGTCCTTACCCTGTGCTACAAGTCTTAAATCCTGTGGTCTGTAAACTGGGTTTGCCTGCCCATCTTCGCATACCTAACGCCTTCCATGTTTCTCTACTCCGTCCCCTCATACTGAATCGATTCCACTCAGCACTCCCAAGGCCAACGTCCGTAGTGGCAGAAGCTGGAGCGGAGTTTGAAATCAAAGCTATTCTGGACTCTCGTTATCTTCATAAAAAATTACAGTACTTGGTGGACTGGAAGGGTTATGGACCTGAGGAGAGAAGTTGGATTGGGGCTACTGAAGTAACGGCTCCTCGTCTGATTCGGATCTTCCACTCCAGACATCCGACTAAGCCCGGGAAGTGTCCAGGGGCCACTCCTGGAGGAGGGGGTACTGTCACGAACCTCGGGCAGCGGCGACCGCGCTTGTCCCTGCGGGTGGCCTGGTCTGCCCGGCGCCTCTCTTCCCCTGTCAGTCTCCGGCTTCAGCGGCGGGTCGGCGCTGCTCTCCGGCGGCTTCCCGGAAGCAAGGGCGCCGCCATCACAAGCAAGGGCAAGGAGGCGGAGCAGGTCTGACGTCACCTGTCTGCTCCGCCAATCAGGCTAGGGCGGGGAATTTAAAATCAGATACCAGGCAGAGATCCGATGCCTGAGTATCTTCGTTTCTCCTGTGGAAGCTATGATCCAGAGCTCCCTCGTCCCTGCAAGCATCCTGTGCTTCCAAGCATCCTGTCCCTGCAAGCGTCCTGTGCTTCCAAGCATCCTGTCCCTGCAAGCATCCTGTGCTTCCAAGCATCCTGTCCCTGCAAGCATCCTGTGCTTCCAAGCATCCTGTCCCTGCAAGCATCCTGTGCTTCCAAGCATCCTGTGCCTACAAGCAACCTGTGCTTCCAAGCATCCTGTGCCTACAAGCAACCTGTGCTTCCAAGCATCCTGTGCCTACAAGCACCTCCGTGCCTCCAGTTACCTCCGTGTCTCCAAGCACCTCGTGCCTCCAAGCACCTCCGTGCCTCCAAGCACCTCCGTGCCTCCAAGCACCTCGTGCCTCCAAGCACCTCGTGCCTCCAAGCACCTCCGCGCCTCAAGCACCTCCGTGCCTCCAGTTACCTCCGTGCCTCCAGTTACCTCCGTGCCTCCAGTTACCTCCGTGCCTCCAAGCACCTCCGTGCCTCCAAGCACCTCGTGCCTCCAAGCACCCCGTGCCTCCAAGCACCTCCGCGCCTCAAAGCACCTCCGTGCCTCCAGTTACCTCCGTGTCTCCAAGCACCTCGTGCCTCCAAGCACCTCGTCCCTCCAAACACCTCGGTGTCTCCAAACACCTCCGTGCCTCCAAGCACCTCCGTGCCTCCAAACACCTCCGTGCCTCCAAGGGTCTCCCAGCACTCCCTGTACTCCCAGTACCTCAGTGCCTTCAATACCACAGTGTCTCCAATATCTCAGTACCCCAGCCTTCATTATTTCTACAAGTCTTGTCTTACAGGAGACCTACAAGAATTCCTCTGGGCCTCCCGCCTGCCGTCTTAGTTCTGCATGAGGAAGACCTACATCCGGCCATCTCTACTACGACCCAGTGGCGGTTCCTCTTCCCGGTCATCGGAAGAAGCCCCGAGTCCACAACACTCCCAAACCAGGTCAGTGATACCCGTCTTCTCAGCTCCCTCTCCCCCACTGCCTGCTCCCACCTTGCTCACCTCTTTAACATGTCCCTCTCTATCGGCATCTTACCCTCGCCTTTCAAACATGCCCTGGTCTCACCTATTCTCAAAAAACCCAACCTCGACCCCTCATCACCCACTAGCTACCGCCCCATCTCTCTTCTCCCTTTCGCCTCCAAATTACTTGAACGACTAGTCTACAGCCGTCTCACAAGCTACCTCTCTGACAACTCCATCCTCGATCCACTACAATCTGGCTTTCACCCACTCCACTCAACTGAGACTGCTCTGGTGAAAGTCACCAATGACCTGCTTTCGGCCAAATCCAGGGGCCACTTCTCTCTGCTCATCCTTGTGGACCTCTCTGCTGCCTTTGACACCGTAGATCATCCTCTCCTCCTCCGCACACTCCAAAACGCTGGCCTCTCTAGCACTGTCCTTGACTGGTTTTCTTCTTACCTCACTAACCGCTCCTTCTCTGTGTCTGCCTCCAGCACCACCTCACACCCTTCCATCCTTCCTGTTGGTGTCCCTCAGGGTTCTGTCCTTGGACCCCTTCTGTTCTCCCTGTACACCTCTTCCCTGGATGCGCTCATTAACTCATTTGGCCTTCAATACCACCTCCATGCTGATGACACACAACTCTACCTCTCATCTCCTGATCTGTCCCCCTCTGTCCTCTCTCAGGTTTCCAGCTGCCTCTTCGCAATCTCCTCCTGGATGTCTGAACGCTCTCTAAAGCTCAACATGGACAAAACTGAACTCATCATCTCCCCCCCCCCCATCCAGAGCAACACCCCCGACTAATATCTCCATCATTGTTGACAACACCACCATCTCCCCCGTTCCTCAACTCCGCTGCTTGGGCGTCACTCTTGACTCCTCCCTCTCCTTTGTACCCCACATCCAAGCTCTGGCACAATACTGTCTTTTCCAGCTATGCAACATTGCTCGTATCAGGCCATATCTCTCCCAGAGTGCAACTAAACTCATCATCCGCTCACTCGTCATCTCACGACTTGACTACTGCAATGTTCTCCTCACTGGCCACGCTTGCTCCCATCTTGCTCCCACCAATCTGTCCTGTACTCCGCAGCAAGGCTTATCTTCCTCTCCCGCCGCACCACATCTGCCACTCCCCTTCGACAAAATCTACACTGGCTCCCATTCCCCTACAGAATCCTCTTCAAATTCCTCACCCTCACATACATGGCCATCTCTAATTCCACTGCTCCCTACATCTCCAACCTCCTTACCCTTCATACTCCCTCCCGCCCCCTACGGTCGACTAATGACCGTCGCCTCTCCACCGCCCTGGTCACTGCTTCCCATGCACGAGTTCAGGATTTTGCCCGTGCTGCACCCCTTCAGTGGAACGCACTCCCCCGCTCCATTAGACTCTCCCCGACCTTGCAAAACTTCAAACGGGCACTAAAAACCCACCTATTCATCAAAGCATACCCTCCCGATGCATAACCCAGAGCTGAAGCCGTGCCTCCACCCCCCTGCCTCCTGCCGTGAACATCTCAGATTTGCTTGCATACTGCCATCAGGCTACCTCCCACTTGCCTGCACCTCTTGTCATCTGTCTGTCGCCCCTCCCCACGACCATCTTTATTCTGCTAGTAAAGGCTCATCTCCATCTATGACCACCAGCCTCTAGTAGTACGATGATCACTCCATCAATACTCACATCTTAACTGTATTATGTCTTGAGAACGTGTGGTGCTCTGTTACCTGTACTCTATTTCTGTTATTTATTTACTGTAATGCTATGTTTTGTCTCCCTGTACTGTCCTTTGTACGGCGCTGCGAAACACATGTGCCGCCTTATAAATAAAATGTAATAATAATAATAATAATAATACCACTGGGCTTATACGGCTGTACCACTGGACTTATATGACAGTACCACTGGACTTATATGATAGTACTACTGGACTTATATGACAGTACCACTGGACTTATACGGCAGTACCACTGGACTTATACAGCAGTACCACTGGACTGGATTTATATGGCAGTACCACTGGACTTATACAGCGGTATCTCTGGACTTATAGGGCAGTATCACTAGACTTATACAGCAGTACCACTGGACTTATATGGCTGTACCACTGGACTTCTACAGCAGTACCACTGGACTTATATAGCAGTACCACTGGACTTATACGGCAGTACCACTGGACTTATACAGCAGTACCACTGGACTTATACGGCAGTACCACTGGACTTATACGGCAATACCATTGGACTTATACTGCTGTACCACTGGACTTATATGGCTGTACTTATATGGCAGTATCACTGGACTTATACGGCAGTATTACTGGACTTATACGTCTGTACCACTGGACTTAAACTGCAGTAGCACTGGACTGGACTTATACGGCAGTACCCCTGGACTTATACGGCAGTACCCCTGGACTTATGCGGCAGTACCACTGGACTTATGCGGCAGTACCACTGGACTTATACGGCAGTACCACTGGACTTATACAGCAGTACCACTGGACTTATACAGCAGTACCACAGGACTAGATTTATACGGCAGTACCACTGAACTTATACGGCAGTACCACTGGACTTATACGGCTGTACCACTGGACTTATACGGCTGTACCACTGGACTTATACGGCTGTACCACTGGACTTATATGGCAGTACCACTGGACTTATACGGCTATACCACTGGACTTATATGGCTGTACCACTGGACTTATACGGCTGTACCACTGGACTTATACGGCTGTACCACTGGACTTATACGGCTGTACCACTGGACTTAAACGGCAGTAGCACTGTGCTGGACTTATACGGCAGTACCAATGGACTTATACGGCTGTACCCCTGGACTTATACAGCAGTACCCCTGGACTTATACAGCAGTACCACTGGACATATGGCAGCACAGGACACCACCACTGTGACTGGACTGACGCAGCACAAGACACCACCACTGGACTGATGCAGCACAAGACAGCACTGGAATGACACATAGGAGCAGGTCGCCACACCACTTTCCCACACAGACAGACAGTGAGGCAAAAGACACGTCCTCTCGCTACACTCTTCAGCACTGGAGTGAAAATGGTGGTGACGCACGGCTCCTTATATGGAATCCAAAACCCGCAAGAATCCGACAGTGGGATGATGACGTTTTGCCTCGTTCTGGTTTCCAAGTCTGGCGGGAAGTCCCGAGCCGGGCTCAGATCCAGGCTCAGGACGTGAAGTTCGGGGGAGTTTGGTTCTCAGGGAACCGAACCCGCTCATCTCTACTAGCCACTGAGCTGCTCCGCAATAAAAACAAATGTGCTAATATGTATACATTAAGGGGGTCATTCCGAGTTGATTGCTTGCTAGCTATTTTTTTGCAGCGCTGCGATCAGATAGTTGCTGCCTATGGGGGAGTGTATTATCGCTTTGCAAGTGTGCGAACGCTTGTGCAGCCGAGCGGTACAAAAAAGTTTTGTGCAGTTTCTTAGTAGGTTTGAACTTACTCAGCTGCTGCGATCACTTCAGCCTGTCCGGTCCCGGATTTGACGTCAGACAGCCTCCCTGTAAACGCTTGGACACGCCTGCATTTTTCCAACCACTCCCTGAAAACAGTCAGTTGACACACATAAATGTCTTCTTCCTGTCAATCTTCTTGCGATCGGCTGTGCGAATGGATTCTTTGTTAAATCTATCACTCAGCACCGATCCGCTTTGTACCCGTACGACGCACCTGCGCATTCCAGTGCATACGCATGCGCATTTTGATGAGATTTGTCCTGATCGCAGCGCTATAACAAATAGCTAGTGTGCGATCAGTTCGGAATGACCACCTAAGTCTGGTGTATGGCCAGCTTCAGCCTTGCCTATCACCGATATAGTGATGTACTAATCCTGCTTACTGTGGTGTTGGTGTCTATCTACAGTTGATTTGTTGCCACCCATGTGAGGCCACTTCCAGAAAATTGTTAGTTCCCAATCCGCCCCTGTATATGCGTAAATCTCTTAGTCCATTCATTTAAAAATTCAAACTTGTTGCAGCTACACACCCTTCCTCAAGGGTAATTGATAGGCCTAAAAAACATAAACACACATTGAGCGCAGATAGTGCAGTATCTTTCAAACTACATATAGCTTTACTTCAATTTTGCACATACATATAAAAAGTTAAAATGGGCTTATCACAATGAAGGTAGGTCATCCAGGGCACACTGGGTAAGCCTCGGTCATTAGTCGCAGCGAGCATCTCCCGACACACACCTCTGGCCCTTTGCACAGCCTGTGTCTCTTGCACTCAACTCCTGGCTCCTGGCTTCCGACTTCCGATTCTCCACTGCTAAGCACTGTAACACAGAGGTCACTTTGCCTATGTGTCTCCCTAAACGAGTTTCAGCCTTAGCCTACGTGAGGGGGAAGACTGATGAAGGCTAAGGCTGAAACGCGTTGATGTTGGCAGCAGGAGGTGGTCATAATAATGTGTGTGTGTGTATATTTACAGTGTGTATATAACATTATACAGTATATATAATTTTAGACCTTAGGGCCCCCCAAAGCCTTAATCCAGCTCTGCATCCACTCAATCTTTGGAAAACATATGACTTCTGTAATAAAGAGCATATTGTCTAGTGATGATCACCAGACACTAGCTAATAACTGGCCACATCATTTGAAATAATAGAAGCCGTGATGGGATATCTTCCCTCAGACCTGGACTCCATGATTTTTCTGTAGTGTAAGGGATATTGACTGATAATCATACTAATTGCAAGATATTAACTTCTTTAAGGGCACCTATATTTGAACTAGGGTACCTCATTCAAACGAAGGTACTACCAGCTTTGCAGGTGCCAGTATGAGGGAGCAACAATTTCCCTTCCCGGAGACCTCCTCCCCACCTGGGCGCATCTCTCCACTAGTGATCAGTACCATAGGGAAGAAGATTACATTATACATTGTGTCCTTTGCTGTGGACAACAAGTAGGACTCAAAGTCAACAGTTTAAATGTATATGTGGACAAGCTCCACTCCTCATCCACAGCAAAAAGGTTAAAGCATGTACAGGGTGATTCAAAAGTCGCAGTACACCCTTTTGTTTCAAAAATTGTGCAGGAAAAGGGAAAACTGAATACTCCAGTAAGGTATGGGTGAGGTGGGCTATCTTTTAGGATATGTACCGAACATGGGTGCCTTCTTCAACATCTTGGAATCGGCCATCTTGAATCTAAGTCATTTTTTTTCAAATGGAAAGGGAAACACATGTCAAACAACATCACAATTTGCTGAAAAGTTTACTGCTGCAAACAGATTTGAAATAGCAGTTATGCTATTGCGTGCGAGTGTGCGCCCCGTCCAAGTGTGCAATTGCATGTGTACACTGTGCAAAAACACTGTGCAGTGGACAGCTGCAAAACCGTTTGCATCACACTCACCATCAAATGTTTTTCCCATTCTGTGCAGTGTGTGCAGTCTGTGCGCAGCTCAATACTTACTCCTCCAGTGCGAAGAAATCAGGCTGATCCGGTCCAGAGCTGATGTCACACACTCGCTCTGAAAACGCTTGGGAACGCCTGCGTTTTTCCAGACACTCCCAGAAAACAGCATGTTTTCACCCACAAAGTCCTCTTTCTGTCAATCACCTTGCGAACAGCTGTGCAATCGAAATTTTCGCATCATCCTGTCGCTGTTTGGCGACATGTGTTGCGCATTGTGGTGCATATGCATGCGCAGTAGTTCGATAATCACCCACTGTGCGAAAACACACAGCAGCGATCAGGTCTGAATCGGGCCCTAAGTTTGGAAACCGATACTGTTTATAACTTATAGCTATTGTCTTCCTCATGAAGAAAAGTTTAGTAGTAAGTAGATGTGGTACCAATCTTTACATCAATTATAAGCAGGAAATTAGAGACTTCTGAGTTTTGCTTCTGTCATGGTTATCTAACTGAAGGACTCTCTGACGGCTGCAATTCTAAAAAGATATATGAGCAGGTAAGTTTCATACTAAAGGGGACATGTACTAAGTAGTGATAAAAGTGGAGAAGTGAGACGGTAGAGAAGTTGCCCATGGCAACCAATCAGCTGCTCTGTATACTTTTATATTATGCAAATTTTAAATGTTACATCATTGCTGATTAGTTGCCATGGGTAACGTCTCCACTGGCTCACTTCTCCACGCTTTTCACTGCTTATCAGGGACGTCCTCACCCCACCGCACGTCACTGCTGCATAGTACATCTCCCCCTAAATCCTGGTAATGCAATGGTTATGCTATATCTGCATTTTGCAAAAGTATTTTATATTAAGGTTGCAAATGATTGCATGCTCCCAATTACAGTTAGGTAAGAGGTCAGAGGTTAGGGATACAGCACAGGACAGTGAAATTAATGTCAGAAAGGATATGAGTCTCTGGGCTAACTGACACTGGAGGAAGGCTCGTAATGAATCACCATACACCTTTACGGGAAGCTCCTTGTTATGTAGAGTGTGACAATACAAAGGCAGTGGCTATTACCTGTTACAGGAGATAGAGGGCCCCATGGACACGTGGACATGCATACAACCTGTTTATCTTGAATCTGAAGTTCCAGGACAGTGTGAGGATTGTCTTTGGAAACAGCATCTTTCTTTGCTTATCACGGATAATAATCTGGGAGTGTGAGATCAGGCAAATGTTGTGGCCATACAGTAAATCCTATGAGGTTAATCTGTCACATAACAGAGCCCAGTATTGACATGGGGAATCGAACACTGTGCAGTACCCCTGACCTTCAGGAAATAGCAATGGAAAATGTTGTCTTTATTTAAATGCCCAGTGAAAGAGTAGAGAATATCTTCACAATAACACCATTTTCAGGGTAACACACTTTGGGGCTATAATTCAAAGTGACAATGAGTCAAATGGACTGCAGGGGGTGTATTTACTAAAAGTCGATTTTGGTCGATGTTGATCGATTTTTGGCTAGTGTTGGGTCGATTTTTGATCGATATTGTGTTTCAGGGTCTTAAGAACACATTTACTCACAGATGATTTTTGAAAAAAATTTTAAGCAATGTCAAAAATCATCCGTTGGTAAATGTGTGATTTAGACCCTTAAACACAAAATCGATCAAAAATCAACCAAACAGCGTCCAAATCCCACTTTTAGTAATATACCCCCAGGAGTGGATGGTTGGTTCTAAGTTACTTCTTGCTGACTCTGTATATATGTTATAGCTGAGGTATGTAACCATGTGCTCTACAGCTGTTCTTGAACCTAACAAGGTATGCTTGGACTTATAGTTCTACATCTGCTGGGTAGCCACCTCTGTTCTATACATTGATTCTTCTGGAGAAAGCAGCACCAGTTATTACATTTTTTTAACTGTGTAAATAAGGATTTAATTATAGCTTAAAAGGGGATTCTTCTTGGAAAAAATTTAAGGTTTTTTACAACAAAGGCAAGATACGGTAGATTTATATTTCTAATTTGTTCAGGAAACTTTAAGTTACTGTAAATGTGGACATAACAAACTAATTCAAGCCACTTTCAAAGAGTCTTTAAATGGGCACTTAAATAAACAGGCATAATTACCTAAACAAATAATAAACTTATTTGCTGAAAGGACTGAACACACTTCAGAACACATATTTCCTAAATCATAGTTGCAATTACATATAAACAAATCAAGTGCCAGACTTTTTCCTTGTAAAAATGCTTAATAATGCATTCATGATTTCTACTTTTATCTCATTTCACTGCACTTGTAAGGCAAGGCATACATTAAAGTCATTGTTCCACATGTTTTTAGGTTTGAAATTCTAACAAGATAACCACGCTTTGAATTTCTATGGAGAGAAGAGAGATTTATTTAAATCTTTCATTCTTGAATCACTTTCATTATAATTAGTCGAAACCTTGAAAACAAATTGGTTCAATCTGAAACCAAGGCTTCTCATTTTAGAGTTGAATGCAAGTCAGACTTGATTATACACACATTACATACATTTATAAAAATACAGATATTCACCTATATGCTGATCAGTAGCGGATCTTGCTACGGGCACACGGGATTTTTGCCTGGGGCGCCACCTTCCGGAGGGTGCCGCCGCCATAGCAAGATCCGCTACTAGTGGTGCCCCCCGATGCTGTGCTGTCACAGCTGTGCGGTGCGCGATGCACCGCACAGCATTGTGGGAGTGACACATAGACACTAGGGTCATAATTGACGTCTCTCCCATAGATCAGAGGAGCGGCGCCGGTGACCGGAGATGGAGATGGAAGTAAGCAGCGGTTGGGAATCAGGAGCGGGGATGGTATTAATTAATTTTTTTTTTCTTGTAAGCGGCACAAAGGGGGCACAAGTCTACAGGGGGCACAAGTCTACAGGGGGCACAAATGGGTGCACAACTCTACAGGTGGGGCATACCTGACCACGCCCCTTTACAAAGCCATGCCCCTATTTTCGCCTGGGGCACCATAAGGGCTAGAACCGGCCCTGATGCTGATGCATCTATGCGACAGTCCTGATCCATACTCTTGGTGTCAAACTGTAGCTCTAATCATTTTCACTGCACATTTGTGCTTAGATCTGTGTGTTTGGCTATGGGGCATGCACAGTTCAAAAGCATGCAAGATCCATTCACAAAACTGTATACTGGCCCTTGATAGCAAATGGTGCAACATTGCACTTGAACAAAGCATGTTGTGATGCAAGCAGGGGAGTAGCTTGGGCGGAGCACCAAATGCTTTGAGTGTCAGTGGAGGTCAGGGGCGATTCTTGGCTAGTAACACTACGGTCAGCATTGAAATGGGACTTTTGGCAGCGTGATTGTGGGATAAATGCATCATGATTAAAATCCTAGACCTATTCACATCAGGGGAGGGGCACGGGTAGTACCGACAGGGGCATGGGAAGTGTGACACTATTATGCCAATGACTGGCTGAAGATTCTGCTCCTATCTGGATGCCTTTCTCTGCCTGTGAGCACTGTCTTCTGTCCAGTGAGGAGGGGCCCATACCGTACAGTTGCAATTGCCCTTTTTATACTGTTGGACTTGATAAACAGCCTGGATAACTAGTCTAAGCCTAAGAGGAGCAAGAAAGAGACCATATGAGTGCAGTGAAGTAGCCCAAGTGTTGCTGCATGAAGCTGAATGTTAATAAAAGTAGTATGTGGTAGTGAGAACTGTTTATACATATGGGTGGGTAAGTGCTCTTCTACAAATAAGGTTTGTGGCTCTGTTGTATGATGTAAACTAGGAATAATGTGAACCAGGGGCACTACAGTGTACCATAATGTGAACTAGAGGTATTACAATGTGACATAATGAGAACTGAGGGCAATTTTTGAAGCACTTGCTCCGGGGGAGACAGAATAGGAAATTACAGCCTTTATGTATGATCCAGGGATGTGGCAAAAACCAGAATGGTGTGGACCATATGGGGAGGCTGTGATATCTCCCCCATCTCCCTGGTGACTGCTGACTCATACACCCCCCCAGATGGAACACCCCCCGGACTGGGACAGATGGGGACACGCAGTCCTACCACCACAATGGCTGAGATAGCTGCAGCGATTCGGTGTGGTCTAGTGTCCAGAGTCCAGACCATTTCGGTTTTTACCAAATCCCCCAGTAATGTCCCTTACACATAATGCCCCAGGAGTGCCGGTTGCAAATAATGCCCCCAGTATAGTGCCAGTAACACATAACGCCCCCAATATAGTGCCAGTTACACATAATTCCCCCAGTAGTGCCATATACACATAATGCCCCCAGGATAGTGCCAGTTACACAATGTCCCCAGTAGAGCTCATCACCACCCTGGCCTCGGCCATTACTGCTGCTTCTGGGCAGCTGGACAGGGCTGGGCAGCGGCTGCCAGGCTGCTAGATAGGGCTGGGCTGCTCAACAGGGCTGGCCTGTGGCTGCTGCTGGGCTGCTTAGGTCCACGTCTGAGGGGAGTAGAGCGCAGCGCATGCCTCTCCTACCCCTCACTGAGTCCGGTCTCTGGCAGCCATTTGAAATATGGTGCTGGTTTGTGAGCCAATCAAAGCTTGCAGTCCGGCAGGCAATCAGGAGCCACCATTGCCGGTATGCAAGCTCAGTGGCTGGTGACCAGCACCCCATTTGAAATGGCCGTGTGCCCATAGTTGCTTGGTGCTCTGTTCCACCGCTTCTGTCGACTGTGCCTAGGAAGCATCTTAATACCTGCAAGCTGGATTTACTCCTACATATAAAGTATGTCCAAAATCATTAGCTAGTGGGGAGTACTGTAAAATAAATCCATTCCCAGGGCCCAGAGCACAACTGCAGAGCCCTGGAGATGCTTAGATATTGCCTTTTATCACATGAGTGATGTCACTGTGCCTCCTGCCATTTCACTTTCTTAAGTAATGCAAATATCTTGTTATATACTGTGTGCAAAACATTTATTTATCCTGGGGAAACAGTGAGGAAAAGAAAAAGGAATTACTTCATCTTTGTGGTAGAAAGCAGATTAAGCATACAGATGAGTCATAATTATTGTCCTCCCCAGTGCTTCCTCTGGGGTGGGTGGATGACATAAATAGCGCCATGACACACGGTGCATAGGCCACCGCTGCTCTCTTAGCCCTGGCTTTCTGAAGATGGCAAGACTCTCTCAGGAGTCCGCTAGATCGCCCACTATTTTGGGAGTCTGAAAAGATTGGCAAGAATATATTAAATATTTGTAGGAAATCTGTGTGGATCAAGGCTTTTAAGTTTTCAGTGACTAAACGCCAATATTTGTTTTAGTCATGACAGTTTTTATTTTCCACTCTGGATGTGTTACTCCTAAAGAACACTAATACGATGATGTTAGGATCATTTAGTTCATTTAGTTCACAGGAATACATACATATTTTAGCATCACATGTATATTAAATATCTCCCAAGTGTCCCTATTTAAGTAGTCTGTCCAAATCGAATGCTTCTAATCTGATCGCTAAAGTGGGTCGCACCTGGGACTTGCACATGGGTCCTTCCCAGGTGCGACCCGCTTGAGACCACTTTCAGACTGGCGGCACCAACCTGGCATGTGCGGAGGCAGCGTCTGGAGATCAGATCATCTCCAAGCTCCAACCGTCCCTCTCCCTACAGAGTGAATGGGTCCTGGGTCATATCGACCTGGCAACCCGTTCACACTGCACCTGACCCGATAATAACCCGGGAATAAACCTGCTTTATTCCCGGGTTGAATTGCAACATACTCCTTTCACACCGCACCTAGACCCACGTCGATATACCGGGTTATTTGTGCGGTGTGAAAGGGGTATAAAATTGTGTAACCATGCTTCATTTTAAACAATATATAGAAATGTTAAATATTACTGAAGTGCAGGGCAGGCTGGATTACCAAACAGGCAGAGTGGGTACTGGCCTATGGGCCCCTTGCCTTTTTGGGGCCCCACACCAACGGATCAAAATAATATCGATTTGATCTTGAAATTAAATTACAGTCAAGCTTTCTTAAATTGAATGAATCAACTCAAAGAAATGAAAACTGTAGAGAAAATACTGTATTAATGTAATGTACCCATTAACAACTTAAAATACATAAAATATACAATAGATTCCCATTACAGTTTCCACTTCGTAGACTTTTGGTTGGTAAAATTAAAAATGTATTTGGAGATCATTTGTGAGAGGGGAACCGAGATTTTGGGATCTATTTACTACGCCTTGGATGGAGATAAAGTGCACGGGGATAAAGAACCAGCCAATCAGCAACTACCTGGCATGTTACAGGCTGTGTTTGAAAAATGACAGTTACAAGCTGGTTGGCTGGTACTTTATCTCCGTGCACTTTATCTCAATCCAAGGCTTAGTAAATAGACCCCTTTGACTCCCTGGGGACCTCCACAGGGTTTATTTCAGCACTGGCTGGAAGGCAGTTCCATAGGAGCACAGAGCGGCTGCTAACCGAATGGTCTCGGCAGCAACCACAACTATCTACAATATCCTCCACGGACCACTTTAATGCATATGGGGAATGCGACAGACCTCAGAAAACAGCGTTTTTTGGGATTTTTGACCATAGTTTGCTGCTTAGTACATCCCACCCTATGAGTAATAAATGATCAAATACAATATAAGAAATTACAGATGTAGCCAGCCTTATTCGGCCCAGAATGCAGCTGCATGGCACACACATTGCAGGTGCAACTAGGTGCGCCATACTGTGACTATACGTGGGGTCAGTATGAATTATCGGCGGACGGGATGCCGGCCATCAGTATACCGTCAGCGGCACCCCAGCCACCAGTATCCCAGCACTAGAAAGTCCCTTGCGGGCTCACTGTGCTTGCCACCCTGCGGGCATGGTGGCTCGCTGCGGTCGCCACAGGTTATATTCTCCATCTATGTATGTCGTGGACACCCATAGCCTGTGGTGCCGGTATTCCAGCTGCAGCATTTCACTGCTAGTCAGAATTCCGGCATCAGCATTGTGACCGCCAGTATCCTGACTAGCGGTATTTTAATCGCTTCCCCTATACGCACCCGGTGCCTAGCTAGTGCGTTGTCTATGGCCGTGCGCGTGAACATCAGTACTTATTAGGATCCCTTTTCCTACAAGTACCAGCATTTTATAGATTATATTTTATATCCTCTATGCAGACATTTATAGCCCACAAATATCAAGTGCTAAACCAAAATTTTTCTTAATCTAACATCTTATTCTTGTTAGATTTTCCAAAACTGAGAATATTTTTTATCTATTAGGGATCTATGTATTAAGGCACTTTCTACTTGAATCTAGTTAAATCATGCGGAAACTGCATTTTCAGCATGATTCTATGCATTCTGGCTATTACAGATTTCTCCTGCAAAAGGCTAATTAATGCTTCAAACCATAGCAACCATTATGGAGACTGTGGTCTGCCCCATGTACCAAGCTCCAAATAGTGTACTGTAGTTTTCAAATCCACTCTCAGTGGCAAACGCAGGATTTGCATGGGGGGGTTTCCAGAACTGGGTGGAGCCAATCACGGGGATGGGGACTGAGGTGACCCAGTATATGCTGGGTCCGTAAAACTAGTGTGTGTGTGTGTGTGTGTGTGTGTGTGTGTGTGTGTGTGTGTGTGTGTGTGTGTGTGTGTGTGTGTAAATATATATATATATACACACACATATTTATTATTATTATTATTATTATTATCCTTTATTTATATGGCGCCACAAGGGTTCCGCAGCGCCCAATTACAGAGTACATAAACAAATAATCAACCAGGAAAACAGCAACTTACAGTTGACTACAATATAGGACTAGTACAGGGTAAATAAACATAGCTACATCAGCAGATGACACTGGAATAAGTATCAGGTGGCAGAAGACTGCTGGATTTGGTGCAGCTGAAGATTATTAACGTAAGAAAAGGGTAAGCACATGAGGGAAGAGGGCCCTGCTCGTGAGAGCTTACATTCTAAAGGGGAGGGGTAGACAGACAGGGGTGAGACAGATGGGGTACATAGAGAGCGTGGAACAGAGGTTTAGGATGAGTTTTGGCTGGGTTTGGTGATATATATATATAGCAAGAAGAGGGTAGTAGGCACTCACTATTACAGCAGCAACCGGGGTGCCATCCTATTAGAATACACATAATACAGTCCCTTGGTTAAGATCAACCAGTCATTTCCCCAATCAGGGACCAGGCGGCACTCCACGGATTTTAGAAAAAGCAGCTTTTATAAAAAGCAGCTTTTATAAATCAAAGTGCAATCAGTGCATCAAAATGAGCATAGTGCAAAGCACAACCTTTGTTGTGCTTTGCACTATGCTCATTTTGATGCACTGATTGCACTTTGATTTATAAAAGCTGCTTTTTCTCAAATCCGTGGAGTGCCGCCTGGTCCCTGATTGGGGAAATGACTGGTTGATCTTAACCAAGGGACTGTAGTGTGTGTGTGTGTGTGTGTGTGTGTGTGTGTGTGTGTGTGTGTGTGTGTGTGTGTGTGTGTGTGTGTGTGTGTGTGTGTTGTGTGTGTGTATATATAGATATATATATATATATATACAGTACACGTATATATACACACAGTTATATATATATCACATGTGTGTGTGTGTGTGTTTATATATATATATATATATATATATATATGTATGTATGTACATACATGTGTATATATGTATGCACATGGATATATATGTACTATAATTAAAAGAAAGTAAACTTTTATTAAACACTTATAAGTGCCACCAGGAAGACAGCAGGCTGCAGAGGAAGCTAGACAGCCATTAATAATACTCATGCAGCAAAAAAAAAAAAAAAAAATACAAATTTTTTTGGTGGAGGGGGGTTTCTGGGTACTCGGAAACCCCCCCTGGGTGCGCCACTGACTCTGGTTCCTGTACTACAATGTCGAAAATGGAGGAGTCTTTTGAAAATAAGAAATACTCCTGTTTTGAGCTTAGATGTCATTGTCAGGGACAGTGTGTTTTTGTAACCGTGGTCCCTGTAAGATAACCTTAATACATAGGCGTGATGTGTTGATGGTAATATATGAAAAAGCACACCTCAGTATGGACTGTTAATTGATACATAGCTCACCTATATAAATTTACTCTGTCAAGACTCTGTTCAAATTGTTGCAATGATTTTATTACCCAATAAACTTTATGTTTTTGTTTTGTTTTTTACAATAGTTGAGAGAGATTTCTAAAAAAAAAAGTAGAATAGAAAAAAGTGCTTGTCATCTTATGCTAAATGAAGTTTCCATTCTGTAAATAATGATAATGCCACTTTTTATGGAGACTCCAGTTGCATACAGAAAAAGCAATTATGAGCAAGCTGTCCATTTACAGCAAAAAAAAATCATCATTATAAATTACTTTTTTTTAATTCAAAATAACATTTTAATCTGCTATGTACAAATAAAGAATTCTGTAAACTACCCTTTATTTCTTTATAACAGAACTGTCCTTGTATACTTTAGTAAATGCTCTATTATAGAATAGGGACTGGTTTATTACATTTGAGCAAGCACAATAAATGGATCTTAGACATGATTTTTTTAATTTATTATTATGAACATGTAGTATACCTCAGGGTAATTGGGTTCTCCCCACAGACCAAAAATATACTTGTAATTTAATTGACTTCTTACAGAAGTGGACCCTAGTTTGGATCTTAGATATGGAAGACGGCAAACTCAAATGGGCAGGGACTGATATGAATGTTTGCAGAGAACAACCACTAGGCACGTCCATGTTGGCTGCCTCAATATCTGCAAACATGTAAATTGCATTGAGTCCTATTGTGAGAAAGATGGTATATAAATGATTACTTCTATATAGCATACTGAAATAATAGGAAAAAAATGTGATATGTACGGTAGATGGTTTTATGCCCATCCCCATATTTCCAAACTGATACTTCATTATATACGTTTTTCTGTTTAAGCAGAATCAACACTAACTACAGCATGATCTAAAGTGAGACTGTGACTCCTGAGCCGAGGTTATTTATATATTGCCGTTAATACCATAATTCATAATCCAGAACTGCTGCAATCGGATGTTGTTCTATGTATTTGGCACGACAAATAGCCTCACCTCCAAAGCAGCTCATATGTCTAATCATTCCATTTCATTTCCCTTAATGAGATCATTTGTCTCTATGGTGTCAATTATTATTCTGCTCTCAGAGCACATACTCTGGAAAGAAAACATAGGCCCTCATTCCGAGTTGTTCGCTCGGAGATTTTCATCGCATCGCAGTGAGAATTCTCTTAGTGCGCATGCGCAATGTTCGCACTGCGACTGCGCCAAGTAACTTTACTATGAAGAAAGTAAGTTTACTCACGGCTTTTTCATCGCTCCGACGTTCGCATTGTGATTGACAGGAAATGGGTGTTACTGGGCGGATGCACGGCGTTTTAGGGGCGTGTGGCTGGAAACGCTACCGTTTCCGGAGAAAACGCAGGAGTGGCCGGGGAAACGGTGGGTGTGCCTGGGCGAACGCTGGGTGTGTTTATGACGTCAGCCAGGACCGAAAAGCACTGAACTGATCGCACAGGCAGAGTAAGTCTGAAGCTACTCAAAAACTGCTAACTCGTTTGTAATCGCAATATTGCGCATACATCGGTCGCACATTTAAGAAGCTAAGATTCACTCCCAGTAGGCGGCGGCTTAGCGTGTGTAACTCTGCTACATTCGCCTTGCGAGCGATCAACTCGGAATGAGGGCCATAGACTTTCTAATTGTACTGTGTGTGTGTGTGTATATATATATATATATATATATATATATATTAGAGATGAGCGCCTGAAATTTTTCGGGTTTTGTGTTTTGGTTTTGGGTTCGGTTCCGCGGCCGTGTTTTGGGTTCGAACGCGTTTTGGCAAAACCTCACCGAATTTTTTTTGTCGGATTCGGGTGTGTTTTGGATTCGGGTGTTTTTTTCAAAAAACACTAAAAAACAGCTTAAATCATAGAATTTGGGGGTCATTTTGATCCCAAAGTATTATTAACCTCAAAAACCATAATTTACACTCATTTTCAGTCTATTCTGAATACCTCACACCTCACAATATTATTTTTAGTCCTAAAATTTGCACCGAGGTCGCTGTGTGAGTAAGATAAGCGACCCTAGTGGCCGACACAAACACCGGGCCCATCTAGGAGTGGCACTGCAGTGTCACGCAGGATGTCCCTTCCAAAAAACCCTCCCCAAACAGCACATGACGCAAAGAAAAAAAGAGGCGCAATGAGGTAGCTGTGTGAGTAAGATTAGCGACCCTAGTTGCCGACACAAACACCGGGCCCATCTAGGAGTGGCACTGCAGTGTCACGCAGGATGGCCCTTCCAAAAAACCCTCCCCAAACAGCACATGACGCAAAGAAAAAAAGAGGCGCAATGAGGTAGCTGTGTGAGTAAGATTAGCGACCCTAGTGGCCGACACAAACACCGGGCCCATCTAGGAGTGGCACTGCAGTGTCACGCAGGATGTCCCTTCCAAAAAACCCTCCCCAAACAGCACATGACGCAAAGAAAAAAAGAGGCGCAATGAGGTAGCTGACTGTGTGAGTAAGATTAGCGACCCTAGTGGCCGACACAAACACCGGGCCCATTTAGGAGTGGCACTGCAGTGTCACGCAGGATGTCCCTTCCAAAAAACCCTCCCCAATCAGCACATGATGCAAAGAAAAAGAAAAGAAAAAAGAGGTGCAAGATGGAATTGTCCTTGGGCCCTCCCACCCACCCTTATGTTGTATAAACAAAACAGGACATGCACACTTTAACCAACCCATCATTTCAGTGACAGGGTCTGCCACACGACTGTGACTGATATGACGGGTTGGTTTGGACCCCCCCCCAAAAAAGAAGCAATTAATCTCTCCTTGCACAAACTGGCTCTACAGAGGCAAGATGTCCACCTCATCATCACCCTCCGATATATCACCGTGTACATCCCCCTCCTCACAGATTATCAATTCGTCCCCACTGGAATCCACCATCTCAGCTCCCTGTGTACTTTGTGGAGGCAATTGCTGCTGGTCAATGTCTCCGCGGAGGAATTGATTATAATTCATTTTAATGAACATCATCTTCTCCACATTTTCTGGATGTAACCTCGTACGCCGATTGCTGACAAGGTGAGCGGCGGCACTAAACACTCTTTCGGAGTACACACTTGTGGGAGGGCAACTTAGGTAGAATAAAGCCAGTTTGTGCAAGGGCCTCCAAATTGCCTCTTTTTCCTGCCAGTATAAGTACGGACTGTGTGATGTGCCTACTTGGATGCGGTCACTCATATAATCCTCCACCATTCTATCAATGTTGAGAGAATCATATGCAGTGACAGTAGACGACATGTCCGTAATCGTTGTCAGGTCCTTCAGTCCGGACCAGATGTCAGCATCAGCAGTCGCTCCAGACTGCCCTGCATCACCGCCAGCGGGTGGGCTCGGAATTCTGAGCAGGTCTTTCAACCCCAGCAGACTTGTGTCTGCCGGAAAGAGAGATCCAAGGTAGGCTTTAAATCTAGGATCGAGCACGGTGGCCAAAATGTAGTGCTCTGATTTCAACAGATTGACCACCCGTGAATCCTTGTTAAGCGAATTAAGGGCTCCATCCACAAGTCCCACATGCCTAGCGGAATCGCTCCGTGTTAGCTCCTCCTTCAATGTCTCCAGCTTCTTCTGCAAAAGCCTGATGAGGGGAATGACCTGACTCAGGCTGGCAGTGTCTGAACTGACTTCACGTGTGGCAAGTTCAAAGGGCATCAGAACCTTGCACAACGTTGAAATCATTCTCCACTGCGCTTGAGACAGGTGCATTCCACCTACTATATCGTGCTCAATTGTATAGGCTTGAATGGCCTTTTGCTGCTCCTCCAACCTCTGAAGCATATAGAGGGTTGAATTCCACCTCGTTACCACTTCTTGCTTCAGATGATGGCAGGGCAGGTTCAGTAGTTTTTGGTGGTGCTCCAGTCTTCTGTACGTGGTGCCTGTACGCCGAAAGTGTCCCGCAATTCTTCTGGCCACCGACAGCATCTCTTGCATGCCCCTGTCGTTTTTAAAAAAATTCTGCACCACCAAATTCAAGGTATGTGCAAAACATGGGACGTGCTGGAATTTGCCCATATTTAATGCACACACAATATTGCTGGCGTTGTCCGATGCCACAAATCCACAGGAGAGTCCAATTGGGGTAAGCCATTCCGCGATGATCTTCCTCAGTTGCCGTAAGAGGTTTTCAGCTGTGTGCGTATTCTGGAAAGCGGTGATACAAAGCGTAGCCTGCCTAGGAAAGAGTTGGCGTTTGCGAGATGCTGCTACTGGTGCCGCCGCTGCTGTTCTTGCGGCGGGAGTCCATACATCTACCCAGTGGGCTGTCACAGTCATATAGTCCTGACCCTGCCCTGCTCCACTTGTCCACATGTCCGTGGTTAAGTGGACATTGGGTACAACTGCATTTTTTAGGACACTGGTGAGTCTTTTTCTGACGTCCGTGTACATTCTCGGTATCGCCTGCCTAGAGAAGTGGAACCTAGATGGTATTTGGTAACGGGGGCACACTGCCTCAATAAATTGTCTAGTTCCCTGTGAACTAACGGCGGATACCGGACGCACGTCTAACACCAACATAGTTGTCAAGGCCTCAGTTATCCGCTTTGCAGCAGGATGACTGCTGTGATATTTCATCTTCCTCGCAAAGGACTGTTGGACAGTCAATTGCTTACTGGAAGTAGTACAAGTGGGCTTACGACTTCCCCTCTGGGATGACCATCGACTCCCAGCAGCAACAACAGCAGCGCCAGCAGCAGTAGGCGTTACACGCAAGGATGCATCGGAGGAATCCCAGGCAGGAGAGGACTCGTCAGAATTGCCAGTGACATGGCCTGCAGGACTATTGGCATTCCTGGGGAAGGAGGAAATTGACACTGAGGGAGTTGGTGGGGTGGTTTGCGTGAGCTTGGTTACAAGAGGAAGGGATTTACTGGTCAGTGGACTGCTTCCGCTGTCGCCCAAAGTTTTTAAACTTGTCACTGACTTATTATGAATGCGCTGCAGGTGACGTATAAGGGAGGATGTTCCGAGGTGGTTAACGTCCTTACCCCTACTTATTACAGCTTGACAAAGGCAACACACGGCTTGACACCTGTTGTCCGCTTTTCTGTTGAAATACCTCCACACTGAAGAGCTGATTTTTTTGGTATTTTCACCAGGCATGTCAACGGCCATATTCCTCCCACGGACAACAGGTGTCTCCCCGGGTGCCTGACTTAAACAAACCACCTCACCATCAGAATCCTCCTGGTCAATTTCCTCCCCAGCGCCAGCAACACCCATATCCTCCTCATCCTGGTGTACTTCAACATCTTCATCTTCAATCTGACTATCAGGAACTGGACTGCGGGTGCTCCTTCCAGCACTTGCAGGGGGCGTGCAAATGGTGGAAGGCGCATGCTCTTCACGTCCAGTGTTGGGAAGGTCAGGCATCGCAACCGACACAATTGGACTCTCCTTGTGGATTTGGGATTTTGAAGAACGCACAGTTCTTTGCGGTGCTTTTGCCAGCTTGAGTCTTTTCAGTTTTCTAGCGAGAGGCTGAGTGCTTCCATCCTCATGTGAAGCTGAACCACTAGCCATGAACATAGGCCAGGGCCTCAGCCATTCCTTGCCACTCCGTGTGGTAAATGGCATATTGGCAAGTTTACGCTTCTCCTCCGACAATTTTATTTTAGGTTTTGGAGTCCTTTTTTTACTGATATTTGGTGTTTTGGATTTGACATGCTCTGTACTATGACATTGGGCATCGGCCTTGGCAGACGACGTTGCTGGCATTTCATCGTCTCGGCCATGACTAGTGGCAGCAGCTTCAGCACGAGGTGGAAGTGGATCTTGATCTTTCCCTAATTTTGGAACCTCAACATTTTTGTTCTCCATATTTTAATAGGCACAACTAAAAGGCACCTCAGGTAAACAATGGAGATGGATACTAGTATACAATTATGGACTGCCTGCCGAGTGCAGACACAGAGGTAGCCACAGCCGTGAACTACCGTACTGTACTGTGTCTGCTGCTAATATAGACTGGTTGATAAAGAGATGTCTATGTAACTATGTATGTATAAAGAAGAAAGAAAAAAAAACCACGGTTAGGTGGTATACAATTATGGACGGACTGCCTGCCGAGTGCAGACACAGAGGTAGCCACAGCCGTGAACTACCGTACAGTACTGTGTCTGCTGCTAATATAGACTGGTTGATAAAGAGATGTCGTAGTAGTATGTATGTATAAAGAAGAAAAAAAAACCACGGTTAGGTGGTATACAATTATGGACGGACTGCCTGCCGAGTGCAGACACAGAGGTAGCCACAGCCGTGAACTACCGTACTGTGTCTGCTGCGACTGGATGATAAATGATATAAAAAATATATATATATCACTACTGCAGCCGGACAGGTATATATTATATATTATATAATGACGGACCTGCTGGACACTGTCTGTCAGCAGAATGAGTTTTATTTTTATAGAATAAAAAAAAAAACAACACACAAGTGAAGTCACACGACGAGTGTTTAACTTTTTCAGGCAATCACAATATAAGTATACTACTAACTATACTGGTGGTCAGTGTGGTCAGGTCACTGGTCAGTCACACTGGCAGTGGCACTCCTGCAGCAAAAGTGTGCACTGTTTAATTTTAATATAATATTATGTACTCCTGGCTCCTGCTATAACCTATAACTGGCACTGCAGTGCTCCCCAGTCTCCCCCACAATTATAAGCTGTGTGAGCTGAGCAGTCAGACAGATATATAATATATATAGATGATGCAGCACACTGGGCTGAGCCTGAGCAGTGCACACAGATATGGTATGTGACTGAGTCACTGTGTGTATCGCTTTTTTTCAGGCAGAGAACGGATATATTAAATAAACTGCACTGTCTGGTGGTCACTCACTATATAATATTATGTACTCCTGGCTCCTGCTATAACCTATAACTGGCACTGCAGTGCTCCCCAGTCTCCCCCACAATTATAAGCTGTATGAGCTGAGCAGTCAGACAGATATATAATATATATAGATGATGCAGCACACTGGGCTGAGCCTGAGCAGTGCACACAGATATGGTATGTGACTGAGTCACTGTGTGTATCGCTTTTTTCAGGCAGAGAACGGATATATTAAATAAACTGCACTGTCTGGTGGTCACTCACTAGTAAACTCTCTGCACTCTCTACACTTCTACAGTACTCCTCCTAGTCCTAAGCTCCAGTAAATCTCTCTCTCTTATAATCTAAATGGAGAGGACGCCAGCCACGTCCTCTCCCTATCAATCTCAATGCACGTGTGAAAATGGCGGCGACGCGCGGCTCCTTATATAGAATCCGAGTCTCGCGAGAATCCGACAGCGTCATGATGACGTTCAGGCGCGCTCGGGTTAACCGAGCAAGGCGGGAGGATCCGAGTCTGCTCGGACCCGTGAAAAAAACCATGAAGTTCGGGCGGGTTCGGATTCAGAGAAACCGAACCCGCTCATCTCTAATATATATATGAGTATATATTGCATGGAGATCAGTATAGGGGTGTCCTCTCCTGTGGTGGATGGACACCTCTAAACACACAGCATCCTGGAAAACAGCACACCAGTCCAGGTTTTTATGCAATCTATATTCTGTATATTGATAATTTCAGGGATTGCTGTAGAAACACCATGAGTGTTCTTACATTTTAAAGTTATCAAATTGATCATAATTTAGCTATAAATATAGATGATAATTAGTGGAGAAATTTATAAAAACTGAAGTCCCAAAGTATGATAAAGTGTGAATGCTATTCAGTTAATGTATTGTCTGCTTGTACACAGAGTGTAATTTATGCTGCTAGGATGTCAGTGAGACAGCTCCAAGTCACACATTACAATCTGAATGCTTCTGACAGTGTAGTGCGTACTATTCAGGGACGTGCAGTCAGGGGAGGCAGGGGAGGCAGTGCCTCCCCTGTCATTAAAGGGATTACAAGAATACAGAGAAGATACTTATGACATGTTCTGTGTCATAAGTATCTTCTCATAGTAACCTAATCTTTTTTAGCATAAAAAAAAGATTTCGGAGGCACCTTGAACGGTGCCTCTCGCTGCTAACTGTAAATGGCCGGAAGCAGGGGGCGGGCAGGGGGCGTGGCCGTGCAGAGGGCTGGAAAAGCCCATTAAAAAAAGCATTGAAAGCGGCACCTATAGAGGTGCAGCAGGGATGTGCTTTCAGCCCATGAAAGCACGCCCCTGTGACATGCACACAAGCGCCTCCCACCACCATGCAGAACCGCAGCAGCCATCAGTGGACTTGCCTGCTGGGACGACGAGTGACTCCGGCTGTCCTGTCCTGTGACCCCACTGCCTGGCAGCTGCCTCGTTCGGTGCTTGCTGCTGAATGGTAGGAGGATGGGGTGGGTGTTTCTCAAAGGGGCATGGCCACAGGTCCGTGATTAGGCCATGCCCCCGACTTCTCCTGGTCTTGTATGTGTCCCTGCCTACTCCTGCCGTGTCCGGAAGGCTTAGTGACTGACTGGGGGAAACGGGGGGAGAGTGGAAGGAAGAGGAGAACAGGTATGTGTGTTGCTAAGTACAGGCTGGGTGTGTGTGTAGGGACTGGGGTGAACAGGGTGTGTGGCTGGAGGGGACAGGGTGTGTGTCAGTGTATATTGGGACTGGGGAAACTGGCTGTGTGTGTGTGTGTAGGGCGTTGGGGGGGGGGGGCTGGTGTGTGTGGTGATATGGGCATGTTGCTGGGGTGGGTTGCTCACTTGGAAACTATGCTCAGGCGGGTGATCTTCACGTCTGTGGATGCTCGGTCCTTGTGCATTCATCTGCACTATGTGCACTGAGAGGGGCTTTGTTGGCTGCGTTGTTGACTGTGGGGGAGGGATGCGGGGAGGGTCGCTGCTCGTCCGGCTCATGGGATCCCGCCAGTGGCGGTTCTATGTGCGGGTGGGCGTCCCAGTCACCTCACCAGCGCCATCAGCACCCATCTGCTGCCCGCATCACAATGCTTCCTGCTGCCGGGCGGCCGCCCCCAGTCCTGGCCACTTCCTCCTGATGGCCACCCCACCGTCCTCTTTTGGCCGATTCCTGCTGCCTGCCGCCCCCTGGCCACTTACCACTGCCGGACGCATCCTGCCACTACTCACTCACGCTCAGCTTCACGCTGGGTGGAAGTAAGAGAATATAGAGCCAAGGGACCACAGGCGCCGGATGTGAGTGACGGCTAGCTGGTGCAGTGTGTATAAGGGGCTAGGTGGTGCAATTTGTTTAATGGGCTACCTGGTGCAATGTGTATAATGGGCCACCTGGTGCAATGTGTATAATGGGCTACCTGGTGCAATGTGTATAATGGGCTACCTGGCGCAATGTGTATAATGGGCTACCTGGCGCAATGTGTATGATGGGCTACTTGGCACAATGTGTATAATGGGCTACCTGGCATAATGTGTATAAGGAGCTACCTGGTGCAATGTGTATAAGGGGCTACCTGTGTATAATAGGCTCTACCTCATGCAGTGTGTAAAATGGGCTACCTGGTGCAATGTGTATAAGAGCTACCTAGTGCAATGTGCCCCTGAGGCAACTAGGTTGTGGGGAGCGCCACCAGCAAATTTGATCCTGCGCCTTAGCTTACCTGCTACAGAAAGCAGACACTAGGGGGTATATTTACTAAAGGTTCTAAAAATGAAAAGTGGTGATGTTGCCCATAGCAACTAATCAGATTATGTCTATCATTTTCTAGGATGCAATAGAGAAACGATAGAGAGAATTTGATTTGTTGCTGTGGGTAACATCACCACTTTTCATTTTAGAACCTTTAGTAAATTTACACCTAGGACCCAGAGCGCCTTTGACTCAGGCAAGGAACAATGTGTGGCGGGCCCTGCGTGACACAACCCCTAGTCACAACCCCCGCTGTTGCTGGTCACATTCCCTGTGACGGTACACAATAGGCCCTTCATAGATTTCAGCTCCAGGCCCATGTGATCCTTAATCTGGCACTGGTGATTATGCAGCAGCAGCACTGACAGTAACTTGCATGCGGCTGTCACTGTCAGTGCTGCTGTTACAGGGAGAGATAGTGCCAGCCAGTGTCCTCTGCAGTCAGTGTCAGTGCATGTAAGTGTTTAGTTTACACACACTGTCACACCACTGCTTTATTCTTGTTGTCCACTGTCCAGGTCTTTCAGTAACTTAATAGCGCCACAACCGCGGTGCTGCTAAGTTAATGAAAGCCCTGAACATTGAACAACAATTATACATTAATGTCCCCCCCCCACCCCTGCCTTCCCCACTCCAATTCCAAATTGTTTTTTTCTTATTCATTAAAATTCCCTACACAACACATACACAAATACTACATTTGCCTGCTCATCACGTTTGATGAGCAGGCACTTTGCGGTGCAGAACCCGGTGTTGGGCGGTAGCGGGCAGCGGCGGCGGGCAGCGTGACTTGACTTGTGCGGCGGAGGCGGGCAGCGGGACTTATGCGGCGTTGGGAGTTATGCAGCGGTGGCGGGGCTTGTGCAGCGGAGGTAGGCAGCGGGACTTCTGCGGCGGCGGGACTTCAGCGGCTGCGGGACTTCAGCGGCGACGGGACTTCTGCTGCGGGACTCAGCAGGGCATTTTGGCTGCAGGTCTGGATCATGGATCTAGTCCCTGCAGCCATTAGGGCACCATAGTTGAGGGCTTTGCCACTTTCAAAAATGGCGCTGAAGTGCAGAGCCATTTTTTAAATACAAGATGGCCGCCGCGAGCCAATCACCCCGGCCAGTGCCTCACCAGCAACTGACCTCACCGCACGCCACTGGTACTATTGATTCTGGGCACAGTTACAGGGAGGGACTGGAAGCTTGCCTCTCTTAGCATGTCAGGCGCATTTGCACAGATCCATCCAAGTGCTATAAATAAGAGACTACAATCCAGATTAATTGCAGCTAGTACATAGGTACTGGATCATGATACAGGAGCATTATAATGGTAGCAGAAAGCCGTGACTTCCCATGAAGAGTGACCTATGTACCCTACAGTAAATTCTAAAGTGAATTTACTAAAATGTTGGTTATACTGTAACATTGACCACAAACAATATTCATGTTATGTATTATTCCTTTAATAATGTAATAATAAAATAATACAAAAAGCCTGGAGAATGACAGGATTGTTAGTGCCTTCATTACTATAGGGTTACGGAGGTTGACTGTAAGTAAGACACTGTGCAGAGAAGTCATCATTTGTCGCCTCGATACAAATCCCGGCGGCTGCAACATTTGCATATTTTCGCACAGCTGCTGCGTACAAATTCACAGCTGTCATGGCATTAGCGCACAACTCTGAGTTAGACCCTGAATCCACAATCCCATCAAAGGTTGTACAGAACACCATTACGTGACAGTTCCCCGAACAGAACTGAAGGTGTATACCTATCTATGTGTATCTATAGATGTGTACCTACCTGCAGTATGTACTCTATGTGTACCTATGTATGTGTGCCTATGTATGTGTACTTATATATGTATTGTTTCCTATAGATGTATATGAAATGGTATCCGGTTGAAAGATCCACATTAAAAAGAAATACAGTCAATAATGTAATCTATTGAACCATACCCATATGAAATAATGTGCTACTAAACTACTGTTAAAAGTACAGTATGTATATATTTGCCATTCTCTGGCATGGGTGAGGCATGTTCCATTATAGAAACTACAGTAAATGATACTGTTAACTTTGTCACTCTCTGACACTACCAGATGTTTTCCATAGTTTTCATACATGCTTTCACGCGAACTAGGTTATATATCATATATTTATTACTCATCTCAAGCTAAGAAACTGAGCTGGAATTTATTTTTTATGGAACTTCCTTTCCACATTTTGTACACAATACAAACACTTTCCCATATTTAATAAAAGGATACAGAAGATTATGGCTGTGGAGACTGTAGATGTGTAACAACAAACTCAGGACGAAACTTGCAGCATCAGTGTAATACAGGTCTTTACTCAGTCAGACACCAAGTGAAAGTAACAGGAGACAAACAGGAAGTGAGTCACCTCGGCATGACATCATCTCCCATGATGCACAGCATGCATTTACATCCCCCCTTTCAAATTGGAAGGATGCAGAACATAGATGAAACAAATGCAACAATGTGACAATGTTAGGCGCGAACAAAAGAAAATACATTATACAATAAAGTCTTGGAACCTTGGGTTGGGTTTGGACACACGGCCCGATCTGGTAATGGTACACTGGGAACCTATAAGCATGTCCGCTGTGACACCAGAGGGCTCTATTAATTCAGAAGTGGTCTCTGAGGAAGGACTGTCAATGCAATGCGAATCATCACTGACATTGGTTGCAGCTGTGGTAGAAACTGATGAGTCAGGCTGTGTAGAGCTTTCTCCACGGAAAATTTAACAGATGGCGGCGGTTGCATTCATAGAGGGTATTATCAGACTATACCACGTAGCTATTTGGATTACCTGCAGGATGCTGAACTACTGCCATTCTGTCAAATCCTTGCTCGGTTTGCATGCGGACAGGCTGGCCTGGAGACAGTGGTGGCAGGCGGTATGCTGATCTGTCATAAGAAGCTTTGGCAGCCATTCTGCGCTTGCTGATGTTCTCCCGTACCTGTGGCTCTACTCTGGGTTGTAGTCGCTGCTTTGCCATTGGGATGCCTGTGCGGGTGCGCCGTGCTAATAGGCGCTGTGCAGGAGATGGAAGTCCATCTTCGGGCTTGTTTCTCAAGTTTAACAGTGCCAAGTATATGTCCGATCCATCATGTGCACACTTCTCCATTAGGTGCTTTGCAGAGTGGACTGCACGCTCTGCCAATCCATTTGACTGTGGCTAGTGTGGACTACTAGTGATATGCTGGAAGTCCCATGTATTCTCAAAGTCCTTGAACTCTCTACTCTTGAATTGCATGGCATTATCATTGATCAGCTGCTGTGGGGTGTCATGTGCTGCAAAGTGTCTCTTCAGCTTTTGCAATGACCATTAGACTTGTGGTGCTGGGCAAGTAGTTTATATCGAACCATCCTGAATAGGAGTCAACTAGTACCAGGTACTTCTTCCCCTTCCATTCGAATAGATCAGCCACAAGAATGGACCACAGAAGATCAGGAATGTCATGGAGCAGCATGGGCTACCGTGGCAGGTATGGACGCAAGGCATTGCAGGGTGCACAAAACGAGACGGCACGGTCAATATCACGTACATGGAGGGCCAGAATGTAGTTTCACAGGCCCTACGCTTGGTAGCTTCCAGGCTGGGATGGCCCTGGTGCATCTGCTGGGTGTAGAACGTCTGAAGGGCAGCCGGAATCACGAAGTGATTATCCCTCAGGATGACACCATCAGACACGGTGAGCTCATCTCTCATACAGTAGAAGGAGCGAAGGCAGTGCAGCAGTTCCTTGGAAGAGGATGGCCAGCCATTGAGAATTACAGCAGAGAGACACTGGAAAAGATCATTCGCAAGTGTAGCAGCACGCAGCTCTCCCAGCCGCTTGGTAGGGAGCACTTCCACAGCCATGACCTCATAGTCATCCTCAGCGTTCATGTCAGTAGTCGAAAGGAAGGCTCCAGACATCAGCAACATACATTTCTTTGCCTCGCTTATATATGACATCCAGGTTGTACTGCTGCAGACTGAGCATCATGCCCTGAATATGGGAAGAAGCAGGGTGGATGGTCTTCTTCAGTATGGTGAAGGGGTGTAGTACGGCCGACCGGCGGTCTCCTGACCGCCGGTCAGCTTACCGACGCCGGGATCCCGGCAGCATACCGACGCAGGGATCCCGGCGGGGAGGGGCGAGTGCAGCAAGCCCCTTGCGGGCTCGGTGGCGACCTGCGGTCGCCACAGGTTCTATTCCCACTCTATGGGTGTCGTGGACACCCACGAGTGGAAATAGTCCCTGTTGGTCGGCATGCCGACCATCGGGACAGTGACCCGTCGGGCTGGTGGAGGAGGTCATGTGACTGGCGGTCAGCTGACCGGCGGTCACATGAATACCACCCATGGTGAAGAGAGGCTGATGGTCGGTTTCCACCGTGACATGACAGCCATAGATGAAGTCATGGAAACGGTTGCAGGCGAACACCAGTGCCAACAGTTCTTTCTCAATTTGTGCATACCTGGTTTCAGTGTCAGTGAGAGAACTGGAAGCAAAAGCCACCGGTCAGCGGTGTTGGAGGCACATGGCCCCTAGACCACTCTGTAAAGCGTCGGCAGAGAGGACTGACGGATTATGCACGTTGAAGTATTGCAGGACCAGTGGATTTGTCAGCATGGTCTTCAATCGATCAACAGCAGCCTTGTGTGCATCCAGCCTGCACCATTCTGAGTCCTGGTGGAGTAGCTGCCTCAAAGCTGCCGTGGTTTCACTGTATTGCTGAACAAATTTAGAGAGGTAGTTGGTCATCCCCAGGAAGCGCTGCAGTGCCTGTTGGTCAGCCGGAAGCGGCATTTGCTGGATGGCAGTGATTTTTTTCGGGTCCGGTTTGACGCCTTGACTAATCAGCACGTGGCCCACGTACGCCACTTCTGTAACTCTAAACTTGCATTTGTCTGGGTTGAGCTTGAAGTTCAAAGGACGGGCCCGTTCAAGTATCTGGTGCAGTCGCTGGTCGTGTTCTTCCTTGATGCTGCCCCACACCAGGATGTCATCGACGATGATTTCACAGGGATAGCCTGCAAACAGTTGCTCCATGCAACACTGGAAGACCTCACTGCCCATAGTGATTCCATAGGGCATGCGAAGGAAGACATACCGCCCTATCGGGTTCATGAAAGCGGTGAGCAGGAACAAAGCTCTATCCAAAGGGATTTGCCAGAATCTGTGGCACCTAGCATGTCAGCAATCACTTGCTCGAGGGTGATATGGACACAGCAGTGCTTTGTTCAAGTGTACTGGATCAATACAAAGACGTACAGTCCCATCCTTTTTTGATGCGTCCACCATGGTGGACACCCACTGTGTTGCTTCCTCTATGGGGGCAATGACACCCAATTGAGTCATTCTGTGGATCTCTTTAATGATTTTGTCTTTCATTGCGATAGGAACCCTCCGGGGGGCACAGACAGTAGGTACAATGGAGTCATCCAGCCTCGTATGGTACACAAAAGGAAGCTTGCCAAGTGTACTGCAATCAAATAAATAAATCCTGAAAGTCTTTTATCTCTGGGACGGTCATCTGTATTGCGTGTACCTCAGGCCCCAATTTGAGAAGGCCTAGCTTCATACTGTCAGGAAGGCCTAGCAGTGGTTTAACCTTTTGATCCACAATGTGGAATAGCAAATGAGCACGGGAAAACTTTAGCTTTGTGGTACCCAGTGTGGTGGTGATCTGGCCACCATAAGCTATCAAGTTGATTTTGTCTCGTGGGTTTATCTGTGCAGTTGGATCTATTTCACGTAGTTGTTTGTAGGATATGACATTGCACTTCGCTCCTGAGTCTATTTTGACCATGGCAACCTTGTTCGGATGCTTTGTTCTCAGTTTGATAAATATTTTTCCCTTTTCATCCAAGTGGTCTACACTATCACAAACTGTCATGCGAACCGATTCACACCCTGGCTCCGTTTCAACCTGGTTAATCCGCTGGGATGAGCGGCTATAGCGCGACTCAGACTGTCGCTTTATGGAAGTTTGATCTTTGGAGCGGCAGCACCTTGCAAAATGATTCCATTTGCCACATGCATTACATCGTTTATCATATGCGTGGCAACTTTGTTTGTAAGGAGGGTGCTGTGCCACGCAATACCCACACGTGGAGCCATGAAACACACTTCAGCATCCTTTCTTAGTTCCCTTGTGCCCTTTTCAGACAGCTCATTTAACATACAGATATTTATGGCAGTTTCTAATGTGAGGCCCTTCTCCCGCAGCAGCTGTGCATGTACCTTGTCACTGCGTATTCCGCATACGATTCTGTCACGGATGAGCTCCTCTGTGAGGATACCAAAATTGCACTTCTTTGCCAGCAGCTTTAGCGTGGAGACGTAGGACTGTACAGTGTCATCACCTTTTGGTTTGTGCTGTTGAAAACATGCCTGTCCATAATTACATTCTTTACTGGCATGCAGATCTCTTCAAACTTTGCAATTAGGATGTCAGGATCCTCTCTGTGTTCTCCGTCAGCGTATACAAAAGCATCTGATTTGTTCACAGCATCGGTACCTGCGAGGTTCAGCAGCGTGTATGTCTGGAGACTTTTTTTTAATTTGTCTGAAAGGCCTGCTATGGAGTATATGTGCCATTCCCTTTTAAACCTCAGCCAGTTGTCAGTCACGTTTTCATCAAATATCAGCGGATCTATTCTCCTGAGACCTTGTGCCATGGCATCACAGTTCTGACACCATGTAGATGTGTAACAACAAAATCAGGACGATACGTGCAGCATCAGTGTAATACAGGTCTTTACTCAGCATGAGTCAGACACCAAGTGGAAGTAACAGGAGGCAAACAGGAAGTGAGTCACCTCATCATGACATCATCTCCCATGATGCACAGCATGCATTTACAGAGACTTTGTGCAGTCTTGGGTGCTGAGGGGTGTGACCACAGAAGTTATGCCCCTTGTTCAGTTGGAACACTTACTGTATACCCCATTCACACCGCTGCTTCAACCCAGATTATTGGTGGGTTAACCCAGGTCGTGGCTCGGAGTGAAAGTGTCCATGAAAAATAACCTCGGTCCAGTTACCGATTACCAAACCCAGGTAGCTTGCGAAGTTGGACATGGGAAGGACCTGGGTTATGGGGCAATGCGAATAGGTGAACCGGGTCATCTGACCTGGGTACAGTTAACACCCTATGGAGAGTTGACTCACCGGAGAATGGGAATGATATCATCTCCAAGTGCCAGCAGAGGAGAAGCCCCAGCAATAACCTTGGTCCAGCCTGGGGTGTGAACGAGTTTCATGCTGCTGTGACATGGCTTGAAACCTGTGTTCAGTAGCCCGGGTTGGACACGATAATTTGGTATGAAAGGGGTATCACTAACTGTATAAACACTGCTGTAAGAGTTTACAAGGTTAAAAGTGTACTTTGCAAAACAACATGTTGGTATTTGAGCATTCATCGTATTTGCAATATGATCCCATATTTAAAATTAGCCAGTAATAAATAGAAAAAAAGCAAAACAACTGGAACCCACCCACATAGTGCTAGTAGGGATTCTACAGAAGTGTCTAACTTAGAACTCTTCTATTGTTGAGATATGACTAAATAGCATATCAGTTATTGCCAAGGCGTAGAACTAACAAAATGTAATTAAAAACAGACTCGTAATAGACATCATAACACCCAACAGAATAAATCAAAATTATCCCTTATAGAATACATTTAAGTAGTGGTCCATAAATATGCAATAAATATATTTTCAACATATATTTAGCCTCTATGGAGAGCTTAACTATATTGTAAAAAAAAATCTTCGTCCCAATGGAGATCTTAATGAACAGATTCTTTTGAGTCTCTCACCACAATTAATAATTGAAGTTTCTGAAAGACATAAAGTAGTTATCTGTTGGAGATTATGTATGAGTGCAACGTTAAAACAAGGAAATTCCTAAATAAATTAGTAGTACGTATTAAATATTCAACTAAGGGTGATGTGTTACTGAGTATAAAAAAGATTAATTTATAAGATGTATTTAAAATATTGGACCACTGAAATGATTGTATCAATATTACTAAGTTCCGCATTTAATTTACGACCAGCTGAGTGATGCTAGTACATACTGTAAAATATCCTAACCTGATTTGTATCTAAACACTATAAAGTATAACATGAGAAAAGCTTTGATAGAACAGGCATTTCAAACTCAATTACAGTAGCTTTAAGGCCCACACAAAAACATTTGCCTGAGGGCTGCATCACTTTCACAGATAGGATATGGTCATTGTGTCAAGGCAATAAAAACATTTCTGGAAGGATTATTCCATATTGCTATATGTTCTGTATCTAGTCACTCATGTATAACTTTACACAAAGGTACTCGATTCTGTTTACTCATGTACAGTACTGTTACCTTGATTGGAGTATATACCTTTTATTTTGTTTTATATGTTGTACTCTTTGCCATGTTATTTGACAATATGCTTTGTGTTTTTTCTCAATAAAAACAAAACAAATACATTTCTCATTGATTTTATCCTGTATTATTATATACTGTATTATTATAGATTCTCACACATTTTCTCTACTGCAACACCCCATATATGTATCTTTATTGCTGTTGTTCCATTTTGCTCTTCCCTCCATATAGGTTTTTTTTAACAAATTTTATCCCATCTTCTATTCTTCAACCCACCTCCATCTACTTATATGTGTTTTGGTGGTTCAGTCCATTTTTCATCACCCTATATGTAATAATTTTTCTTACTTTTTTTTTAGTCATGCAGCCCCTCCAGCACCCCAACCACAACACTAATCTATTTTTCTTTCTTCTTTTATATTCTGTTCTTCGCTGTTTTCTTTACTCTCAGAGAAGCAACATCATGATGAAGCGAAAAAGAAGTACTGAAGTTTGGTCTTTATTTAACTGGGTGCCTCCGCGTGTTGAAGACCCATGATACGGAGTGATAGTGATAGATGCAAAAATGACAGGAGAGACACTGTTTTCAAAAAATCACCTCTGTTTGCAGGTGCACTACGCAGCTACTGTGGCTATATCATCTGACTGATGTAGCCAATAAGAATCACCCTGGATCCACGGGGCACCATACTGCACACCCTGCAACCATGTTTAATACTTAATCTCTCTGAAGTCCAGCGTCAATGCTGCAGTAGCTGAACAAATGCACAATAGGGAAGACTTTTGGGAACAGGTGCCATGTTTCTTTAGATCTGTGCATACATAGGAGACCTTTGCATGCGCAGTGCACTCTGGCATAATGTCAGAGTCTCCTATGCTGCAGAGAGGAGAGGGCCTTCATAGAGTCTGCACACTGGCCTTCTACTCCCCCTGCATAATGGGGACAGGTGAGGCCGGAATGGTGATGAGACATGGATTGTAGAGAAGCGTGGGCATTGGAGGGGCCTGGATGGTGGGGAGGCTTGAGTGGTTGTCAGGCCTGGATGGTGCAAGGTTCTGGATTAATATCAGTGTGGGAGAAAACAAAGGCATCAGTGCCGCAGTGTATAAGGACACTTCTATAGCTACATTGGTCATGCAAAATTGACTGGGTAAAGCACTAAAATGTAGTTTGTGAAGATGTAGTCACTCTACAATGAGTGCATGTGGAAATAATTTGCTGTTTGAGTCTATTTATGTTATCATGGACTTTACAATCAACACCTCAAATGTTTAATTTAATTAAAAGGTTCCATACACCATGTGGTTTAGGTGTATGCACGTTTCACCTTATGAACCCTCCTAATTGTACTACAGGTTGAGTATCCCATATCCAAATATTCCGAAATACGGAATATTCCGAAATACGGACTTTTTTGAGTGAGAGTGAGATAGTGAAACCTTTGTTTTTTGATGGCTCAATGTACACAAACTTTGTTTAATACACAAAGTTATTAATAATATTGTATTAAATGACCTTCAGGCTGTGTATATAAGGTGTATATGAAACATAAATGAATTGTGTGAATGTAGACACACTTTGTTTAATGCACAAAGTTATAAAAAATATTGGCTAAAATTACCTTCATGCTAGGTGTATGAGGTGTATATGTAACATAAATGCATTCTGTGCTTAGATTTAGGTCCCATCACCATGATATCTCATTATGGTATGCAATTATTCCAAAATACGGAAAAATCCCATATCCAAAATACCTCTGGTCCCAAGCATTTTGGATAAGGGATACTCAACCTGTACGAGTATACACTACAAATGGGGTAAAATAAAGTTATAATTGTCACCATGAAGTTATTGAGATATATGGATATAATTTGATCAACATAATCATTGACCTTTATGTGCATGATATTGTAAATTACAGCTACATATGTCAACAAGTTTAGTTTCTGGAGCTGGTAGATGTCAGTAACCTGCATGATGGACATCATTGAAACCCACGGTGTTATTAAATTCCTCTATTTGAAGAGTAACAGTGCCTGCCAAATCCATGGTGGCTGTTTTTGTCATATGACACTGTTGTGAGGTGGGAAAGGAACTTTCAAACTGGACACATGTCCCTCTCAGATAAGCCTTGATCCAGGAGACCCTCAATCATGGATGATCTTGACATGGTGAAGAAAGTGGAGGCTTTTCTCCTCGAAGACAGACAGCTAACCATTGAAATGATAATGAAAGAAGTTGGTCTTAGTTATGGAAGTGTGTGGAAGATAATGCATTAACAACTGCCCATGTCTGAAGTGATATCACGATGGGTTTCCCCGCTTGCTGACACCATTTCACAAGCAAACTCAATGTGAAATTACGCAGTGCATGTTGACTCTGTTGGAGCAGGATGAAGAGAATTTCTTTGCATGTCTTGTGACTATGGACGAATGCTGGGTCTACCTGTCCGGCCTGGAGACGAAAGGAATGAGTCACATGAATATAAAAGAAGAAAAGACAACTCTTTTTCATGGGGCACTCTTAACAGATAGTCTAAAACTTAACTTTTATTATTAGAAATTGAACTCACATTAACATACTAACATATAACATATATTCTCATTTATTAAGATGTCACTGACTAGGCCTCAAAAGATACTATCTGACATTGCCTTCTGGCTCAGTAAATTTAGTATGTACCCAATTGTACCACTAATTGCATGAGTATCAGTAATTGGTTGATATCCTACCACAGATTAATTATAAACAAACCAATCAATTGTTTATTAAACCATAATCTTTGATGTATTATAACAATTGATGGTTCCCAAGGTTATATATGAGGTATTTAACGTGGCTAACTACACACACTTCCCAATATTCATGTATGGTAAGGCCAGGTTTTTCAGCCAATCACAAGCGTGTAGTTTTTTTGACCAAGTAAAAATATAACACAATATAATTGTATACAGAAAAATATGTCAGAAGGAAGATAGGGAAAAGTAGGTGACTAAATGCCGGGTTTTTGCTTTTGGTAATCTGCTATAAAGCATCGAATTCCCAATGAGAGAACCACCTGGAGCACACGCACCAATCCCAAGACCTGTATCTGATGTTAACTTATATTGCCCAATTAAGGGCAAAGTTAATGAGAGTGCAGGGGAGAGGTCCCTAGTCAATGAATTGCATCTATATAACTTGATTCTTATAGGCCCATTGAAAAATAATAATAATGATTATGATAATAACCACAAAGTTACAGTTGTTATCCATATATGACCATTAAGTCACAATTGGAACTGTAACTACCAAAGAAAACACTCTGAAATCTAATGGAACAGAGGAGTATCTAGATAATCGAATATTCCTCCTATCCAAATTGTGAATACAGATAATTAATTGATGCAATTGACCAGATGGTCTCTAAGAAATACAGATTTCATATGCAATAACACCCAGGATTTCTACTGTCCTCAATCATATCTGACGACATCGAATTAAGGATGAGAGGATCCTGTGGGTGTTTATGCAAAATGAAAAAAGCGTGCTTCTGCTGTTGGTATCTCAATAAATGAGTTAAGCCAATGAGAGTACACAGAAAAGAAAGAAACAATTAGAAACAATTATTGTAGAAAAAATCATATAGTTGGTACAAAATGTATCCTCATGAGTGTATCCATGGATTATATAATAATATCTCATGTACCCAAGTGTCTAGTCAGTTAGCGCTCATATATTTTGTTAGTAATAAATGAAACAGTGTTTTTCCAAAAATATGACTGCGATCATTTAAATTGAAACAGACTATATTAATCTGGGTACAAGTGCAATGGTATTATCAAAATTGCATCATATTTGCAAAATACTATAATATCAAAACTCCATCGTATTTGCATTATAAAAATATTGCATCCTATTTGCAGACAGCGTCCTGTATACACGTCACCAAATGTATAATTGTAATTAATTTATAATCCGTTAATTATGTACTGTTTGTATGTGCTATTTTGCTGCTGATGGCAAAGAAAAGGAAAGTAATTCTACTTATCTGCTACTGTCTTGCCAACATCAATTTTTATCCTTTTTTGCAAGTTGCACTTAATGCGGTATACCTGGATTGGAAGATACAAATCCACCCACAGTCAGGCTCACTTGAATGTAATAGCGGAGTGGGGTAACGGAGGCTATATGCTTGTGTGTCTCCCACTCTGCATTAAACTCTAGTGCAGGGGCCACCGGATCCAATTGCTAAAGGTCTAAAGACCATTATTTTCTGCTGACAGTCAATCAGTGGGATCGGCGTGTGGAGCCGCTGCAGGCGGCGTCCGGCTCAAAGCCGATTCCCGAGTCTGCACTTGGAGGTTGCAGCGGCTAGGTCCCGGGTCCGCGTCTGGAAGCAGCAATAGCAGTGTGGGTGACGTGCACGAACGCTGTGTGTCCATGTCCGATGTGCACATTTCACCTGGACACTTCCTGACAAAGCCGCCCAGGTGAAACGTGCACGTCGGACACGGACACACAGCGTTCGTGCACGTCACCCGCACTGCTATTGCTGCTTCCAGACGCGGACCCGGGACCTAGCCGCTGCAACCTCCAAGTGCAGACTCGGGAATCGGCTTTGAGCCGGACGCCGCCTGCAGCGGCTCCACACACCAATCCCACTGATTGACTGTCAGCAGAGAATAATGGTCTTTAGACCTTTAGCAATTGGATCCGGTGGCCCCTGCACTAGAGTTTAATGCAGAGTGGGAGACACACAAGCATATAGCCTCCGTTACCCCACTCCGCTATTACATTCAAGTGAGCCTGACTGTGGGTGGATTTGTATCTTCCAATCCGGGTATACCGCATTAAGTGCAACTTACAAAAAAGGATAAAAATTGATGTTGGCAAGACAGCAGCAGATAAGTAGAATTACTTTCCTTTTCTTTGCCATCAGCAGCAAAATAGCACATACAAACAGTGCATAATTAACAGATTATAAATTAATTACAATTATACATTTGGTGACGTGTATACAGGACGCTGTCTGCAAATAGGATGCAATATTTTTATAATGCAAATACGATGGAGTTTTGATATTATAGTATTTTGCAAATATGATGCAATTTTGATAATACCATTGCACTTGTACCCAGATTAATATAGTCTGTTTCAATTTAAATGATCGCAGTCATATTTTTGGAAAAACACTGTTTTATTTATTACTAACAAAATATATGAGCGCTAACTGACTAGACACTTGGGTACATGAGATATTATTATATAATCCATGGATACACTCATGAGGATACATTTTGTACCAACTATATGATTTTTTCTACAATAATTGTTTCTAATTGTTTCTTTCTTTTCTGTGAACTCACATTGGCTTAACTCATTTATTGAGATACCAACAGCAGAAGCACGCTTTTTTCATTTTGCATAAACACCCACAGGATCCTCTCATCCCTAATTCGATGTCGTCAGATATGATTGAGGACAGTAGAAATCCTGGGTGTTATTGCATATGAAATCTGTATTTCTTAGAGACCATCTGGTCAATTGTATCAATTAATTATCTGTATTCACAATTTGGATAGGAGGAATATTCGATTATCTAGATACTCCTCTGTTCCATTAGATTTCAGAGTGTTTTCTTTGGTAGTTACAGTTCCAATTGTGACTTAATGGTCATATATGGATAACAACTGTAACTTTGTGGTTATTATCATAATCATTATTATTATTTTTCAATGGGCCTATAAGAATCAAGTTATATAGATGCAATTCATTGACTAGGGACCTCTCCCCTGCACTCTCATTAACGTTGCCCTTAATTGGGCAATATAAGTTAACAGCAGATACAGGTCTTGGGATTGGTGCGTGTGCTCCAGGTGGTTCTCTCATTGGGAATTCGATGCTTTATAGCAGATTACCAAAAGCAGAAACCCGGCATTTAGTCACCTACTTTTCCCTATCTTCCTTCTGACATATTTTTCTGTATACAATTATATTGTGTTATATTTTTACTTGGTCAAAAAATCTACACGCTTGTGATTGGCTGAAAAACCTGGCCTTACCATACATGAATATTGGGAAGCGTGTGTAGTTAGCCACGTTAAATACCTCAGATATAACCTTGGGAACCATCAATTGTTATAATACATCAAAGATTATGGTTTAATAAACAATTGATTGGTTTGTTTATAATTAATCTGTGGTAGGATATCAACCAATTACTGATACTCATGCAATTAGTGGTACAATTGGGTACATACTAAATTTACTGAGCCAGAAGGCAATGTCAGATAGTATCTTTTGAGGCCTAGTCAGTGACATCTTAATAAATGAGAATATATGTTATATGTTAGTATGTTAATGTGAGTTCAATTTCTAATAATAAAAGTTAAGTTTTAGACTATCTGTTAAGAGTTCCCCATGAAAAAGAGTTGTCTTTTCTTCTTTTATATTCATGTGACTTGTTCTTTACAACTTGGGGGAGCACCACCGGCTTTTTCTACTTATGAATGTAGTAATTTGTTCTGCCCATAAAGAGGGTAATATTTATCTAAAGTTACTTTTCTGCATTCCGGTTTATTGATATACTATACCTGCAATAGGGTAGCCCAGTGCGCCATCTTTCCCCCACAACCAATTTAGTATCGACGAAAGGAATGAGCAAGGAGTGGAAACACTCCTCTTCTCCCCGCCCAGGAATGCTAAGGTGCAGAAATATGCAGGGAAAGTCATGCTGTCTGTTTTTTGGAACTGTCCTGGCGTAATCCTAACCAATTTTAACGAAGGGTCAGACCATTACCAGTGCTTACTACTGCACCCCTTCAGCAGAAATTGCAAGATGCCATGAAAGTAAAATGCTGTAATATGATCAGCAAAGGCATCTGTCTCCAAACCAACAATGCCGACAGGTGTGGCTATGAAATTTTGCCCCATCCCCCTATTCACCAGATCTCACACCCACTGACTTTTTTCTATTTCCTGAGGTGAATAAGCAACTTCGGGGTAGGTGATATCACAACACAAATGATGTCATTCTGAAAGTGTAACAGTGGTTCTCGAGGCAATTGTAGGACTTCTATAATGATGGGTTGCAGACCACACATAACATAAGGGGGGGGGGTTAAAATATATAAACACTTGTTATATTACATGTAATATGTGTGATGGATGCTTGACCCTGGGGATCAGCAGCACTGTGTGTTTCACACTGAAGCTGAGAGTTCCATAACAAGTGCAGTCTTAGCTGTGAACCACACTGCACTGCTGATACCTGGAGTCAGGCAGCCATCACATATAAACCATGTAACATTAAAAGTATGTTTATTGTTTTAACCGGAACCCTCAAGCTATGTGTGGTCTGCACTGCAGCCAGGGGGCAACAGTTGCCACTGTTCCTTAACCAAACCAAGCGAGCATAGCCAATACTTTTTCTTTTTTTCCCCTATTATATTTTAAGCACAAGATTACAATTTATACATTTATACAATTTATATATGTATTGTTTGAACTCATGCTCTGGAATTTTTTGAGATTTTGTTGACTTTTGCAGACTTTAAGGACCAGCAATACTACTTTTCATCCTCCTACACAATTAATCATAGAAACATAGTCTGCCCATTTTTTAACCATATTGTTACCTCAAACCCTATTTGATACTAATTTATTTGTTTGGACATCCTTATGTCTATCCCAAACATGTATAAATTGCTCTACTATATTAGTCTCTACCATCTCTGATTGGAGGCTATTCCACTTGTCCACTACCCTTTCTGTGAAGTAATTTTTCCTCAAATTTCCGCTGAAACTACCTCCCTACAGTTCCTGTGCATGTCCTCGTGTTCTAATAATATTGCATAATATTTATAAGAAAATTACTATTATTATTATTACTACTACTACTACTACACAATATTAGAGATGAGCGCCTGAAATTTTTCAGGTTTTGTGTTTTGGTTTTGGGTTCGGTTCCGCGGCCGTGTTTTGGGTTCGACCGCGTTTTGGCAAAACCTCACCGAATTTTTTTTGTCGGATTCGGGTGTGTTTTGGATTCGGGTGTTTTTTTCAAAAAACCCTAAAAAACAGCTTAAATCATAGAATTTGGGGGTAATTTTGATCCCAAAGTATTATTAACCTCAAAAAACATAATTTACACTCATTTTCAGCCTATTCTGAACACATCACACCTCACAATATTATTTTTAGTCCTAAAATTTGCACCGAGGTCGCTGTGTGAGTAAGATAAGCGACCCTAGTGGCCGACACAAACACCGGGCCCATCTAGGAGTGGCACTGCAGTGTCACGCAGGATGTCCCTTCCAAAAAACCCTCCCCAAACAGCACATGACGCAAAGAAAAAAAGAGGCGCAATGAGGTAGCTGACTGTGTGAGAAAGATAAGCGACCCTAGTGGCCGACACAAACACCGGGCCCATCTAGGAGTGGCACTGCAGTGTCACGCAGGATGTCCCTTCCAAAAAACCCTCCCCAATCAGCACATGATGCAAAGAAAAAGAAAAGAAAAAAGAGGTGCAAGATGGAATTATCCTTGGGCCCTCCCACCCACCCTTATGTTGTATAAACAAAACAGGACATGCACACTTTAACCAACCCATCATTTCAGTGACAGGGTCTGCCACACGACTGTGACTGATATGACGGGTTGGTTTGGACCCCCCCCAAAAAAGAAGCAATTAATCTCTCCTTGCACAAACTGGCTCTACAGAGGCAAGATGTCCACCTCATCTTCACCCTCCGATATATCACCGTGTACATCCCCCTCCTCACAGATTATCAATTCGTCCCCACTGGAATCCACCATCTCAGCTCCCTGTGTACTTTGTGGAGGCAATTGCTGCTGGTCAATGTCTCCGCGGAGGAATTGATTATAATTCATTTTAATGAACATCATCTTCTCCACATTTTCTGGATGTAACCTCGTACGCCGATTGCTGACAAGGTGAGCGGCGGCACTAAACACTCTTTCGGAGTACACACTTGTGGGAGGGCAACTTAGGTAGAATAAAGCCAGTTTGTGCAAGGGCCTCCAAATTGCCTCTTTTTCCTGCCAGTATAAGTACGGACTGTGTGACGTGCCTACTTGGATGCGGTCACTCATATAATCCTCCACCATTCTATCAATGTTGAGAGAATCATATGCAGTGACAGTAGACGACATGTCCGTAATCGTTGTCAGGTCCTTCAGTCCGGACCAGATGTCAGCATCAGCAGTCGCTCCAGACTGCCCTGCATCACCGCCAGCGGGTGGGCTCGGAATTCTGAGCCTTTTCCTCGCACCCCCAGTTGCGGGAGAATGTGAAGGAGGAGATGTTGACAGGTCGCGTTCCGCTTGACTTGACAATTTTGTCACCAGCAGGTCTTTCAACCCCAGCAGACCTGTGTCTGCCGGAAAGAGAGATCCAAGGTAGGCTTTAAATCTAGGATCGAGCACGGTGGCCAAAATGTAGTGCTCTGATTTCAACAGATTGACCACCCGTGAATCCTTGTTAAGCGAATTAAGGGCTGCATCCACAAGTCCCACATGCCTAGCGGAATCGCTCCATGTTAGCTCCTTCTTCAATGCCTCCAGCTTCTTCTGCAAAAGCCTGATGAGGGGAATGACCTGACTCAGGCTGGCAGTGTCTGAACTGACTTCACGTGTGGCAAGTTCAAAGGGCATCAGAACCTTGCACAACGTTGAAATCATTCTCCACTGCACTTGAGACAGGTGCATTCCATCTCCTATATCGTGCTCAATTGTATAGGCTTGAATGGCCTTTTGCTGCTCCTCCAACCTCTGAAGCATATAGAGGGTTGAATTCCACCTCGTTACCACTTCTTGCTTCAGATGATGGCAGGGCAGGTTCAGTAGTTTTTGGTGGTGCTCCAGTCTTCTGTACGTGGTGCCTGTACGCCGAAAGTGTCCCGCAATTTTTCTGGCCACCGACAGCATCTCTTGCACGCCCCTGTCGTTTTTTAAAAAATTCTGCACCACCAAATTCAAGGTATGTGCAAAACATGGGACGTGCTGGAATTTGCCCATATTTAATGCACACACAATATTGCTGGCGTTGTCCGATGCCACAAATCCACAGGAGAGTCCAATTGGGGTAAGCCATTCCGCGATGATCTTCCTCAGTTGCCGTAAGAGGTTTTCAGCTGTGTGCGTATTCTGGAAAGCGGTGATACAAAGCGTAGCCTGCCTAGGAAAGAGTTGGCGTTTGCGAGATGCTGCTACTGGTGCCGCCGCTGCTGTTCTTGCGGCGGGAGTCCATACATCTACCCAGTGGGCTGTCACAGTCATATAGTCCTGACCCTGCCCTGCTCCACTTGTCCACATGTCCGTGGTTAAGTGGACATTGGGTACAACTGCATTTTTTAGGACACTGGTGAGTCTTTTTCTGACGTCCGTGTACATTCTCGGTATCGCCTGCCTAGAGAAGTGGAACCTAGATGGTATTTGGTAACGGGGGCACACTGCCTCAATAAATTGTCTAGTTCCCTGTGAACTAACGGCGGATACCGGACGCACGTCTAACACCAACATAGTTGTCAAGGACTCAGTTATCCGCTTTGCAGTAGGATGACTGCTGTGATATTTCATTTTCCTCGCAAAGGACTGTTGAACAGTCAATTGCTTACTGGAAGTAGTACAAGTGGGCTTACGACTTCCCCTCTGGGATGACCATCGACTCCCAGCGGCAACAACAGCAGCGCCAGCAGCAGTAGGCGTTACACGCAAGGATGCATCGGAGGAATCACAGGCAGGATAGGACTCGTCAGACTTGCCAGTGACATGGCCTGCAGGACTATTGGCATTCCTGGGGAAGGAGGAAATTGACACTGAGGGAGTTGGTGGGGTGGTTTGCGTGAGCTTGGTTACAAGAGGAAGGGATTTACTGGTCAGTGGACTGCTTCCGCTGTCACCCAAAGTTTTTGAACTTGTCACTGACTTATTATGAATGCGCTGCAGGTGACGTATAAGGGAGGATGTTCCGAGGTGGTTAACGTCCTTACCCCTACTTATTACAGCTTGACAAAGGGAACACACGGCTTGACACCTGTTGTCCGCATTTCTGGTGAAATACCTCCACACCGAAGAGCTGATTTTTTTGGTATTTTCACCTGGCATGTCAACGGCCATATTCCTCCCACGGACAACAGGTGTCTCCCCGGGTGCCTGACTTAAACAAACCACCTCACCATCAGAATCCTCCTGGTCAATTTCCTCCCCAGCGCCAGCAACACCCATATCCTCCTCATCCTGGTGTACTTCAACACTGACATCTTCAATCTGACTATCAGGAACTGGACTGCGGGTGCTCCTTCCAGCACTTGCAGGGGGCGTGCAAATAGTGGAAGGCGCATGCTCTTCACGTCACGTCCAGTGTTGGGAAGGTCAGGCATCGCAAACGACACAATTGGACTCTCCTTGTGGATTTGGGATTTCAAAGAACGCACAGTTCTTTGCGGTGCTTTTGCCAGCTTGAGTCTTTTCAGTTTTCTAGCGAGAGGCTGAGTGCTTCCATCCTCATGTGAAGCTGAACCACTAGCCATGAACATAGGCCAGGGCCTCAGCCGTTCCTTGCCACTCCGTGTGGTAAATGGCATATTGGCAAGTTTACGCTTCTCCTCCGACAATTTTATTTTAGGTTTTGGAGTCCTTTTTTTTCTGATATTTGGTGTTTTGGATTTGACATGCTCTGTACTATGACATTGGGCATCGGCCTTGGCAGACGACGTTGCTGGCATTTCATCGTCTCGGCCATGACTAGTGGCAGCAGCTTCAGCACGAGGTGGAAGTGGATCTTGATCTTTCCCTAATTTTGGAACCTCAACTTTTTTGTTCTCCATATTTTATAGGCAGAACTAAAAGGCACCTCAGGTAAACAATGGAGATGGATGGATTGGATACTAGTATACAATTATGGACGGACTGCCACGGTTAGGTGGTATAAAAAAACCACGGTTAGGTGGTATATATTATAATAATAATACAATTATGGATGGACGGACTGCCTGCCGACTGCCGACACAGAGGTAGCCACAGCCGTGAACTACCGCACTGTACACTGGTTGATAAAGAGATAGTAGTATACTCGTAACAACTAGTATGACACTATGACGACGGTATAAAGAATGAAAAAAAAACCACGGTTAGGTGGTATATATTATAATAATAATACAATTATGGATGGACGGACTGCCTGCCGAGTGCCGACACAGAGGTAGCCACAGCCGTGAACTACCGCACTGTACACTGGTTGATAAAGAGATAGTAGTATACTCGTAACAACTAGTATGACACTATGACGGTATAAAGAATGAAAAAAAAACCACGGTTAGGTGGTATATATTATAATAATAATACAATTATGGATGGACGGACTGCCTGCCGACTGCCGACACAGAGGTAGCCACAGCCGTGAACTACCGCACTGTACACTGGTTGATAAAGAGATAGTAGTATACTCGTAACAACTAGTATGACACTATGACGACGGTATAAAGAAAGAAAAAAAAATACCACAGTTAGGTGGTATATATTATAATAATAATACAATTATGGATGGACGGACTGCCTGCCGACTGCCGACACAGAGGTAGCCACAGCCGTGAACTACCGCACTGTACACTGGTTGATAAAGAGATAGTAGTATACTCGTAACAACTAGTATGACACTATGACGACGGTATAAAGAATGAAAAAAAAACCACGGTTAGGTGGTATATATTATAATAATAATACAATTATGGATGGACGGACTGCCTGCCGACTGCCGACACAGAGGTAGCCACAGCCGTGAACTACCGCACTGTACACTGGTTGATAAAGAGATAGTAGTATACTCGTAACAACTAGTATGACACTATGACGACGGTATAAAGAAAGAAAAAAAAATACCACAGTTAGGTGGTATATATTATAATAATAATACAATTATGGATGGACGGACTGCCTGCCGACTGCCGACACAGAGGTAGCCACAGCCGTGAACTACCGCACTGTACACTGGTTGATAAAGAGATAGTAGTATACTCGTAACAACTAGTATGACACTATGACGACGGTATAAAGAAAGAAAAAAAAATACCACAGTTAGGTGGTATATATTATAATAATAATACAATTATGGATGGACGGACTGCCTGCCGACTGCCGACACAGAGGTAGCCACAGCCGTGAACTACCGCACTGTACACTGGTTGATAAAGAGATAGTAGTATACTCGTAACAACTAGTATGACACTATGACGACGGTATAAAGAATGAAAAAAAAACCACGGTTAGGTGGTATATATTATAATAATAATACAATTATGGATGGACGGACTGCCTGCCGACTGCCGACACAGAGGTAGCCACAGCCGTGAACTACCGCACTGTACACTGGTTGATAAAGAGATAGTAGTATACTCGTAACAACTAGTATGACACTATGACGACGGTATAAAGAATGAAAAAAAAACCACGGTTAGGTGGTATATATTATAATAATAATACAATTATGGATGGACGGACTGCCTGCCGACTGCCGACACAGAGGTAGCCACAGCCGTGAACTACCGCACTGTACACTGGTTGATAAAGAGATAGTAGTATACTCGTAACAACTAGTATGACACTATGACGGTATAAAGAATGAAAAAAAAACCACGGTTAGGTGGTATATATTATAATAATAATACAATTATGGATGGACGGACTGCCTGCCGACTGCCGACACAGAGGTAGCCACAGCCGTGAACTACCGCACTGTACACTGGTTGATAAAGAGATAGTAGTATACTCGTAACAACTAGTATGACACTATGACGACGGTATAAAGAAAGAAAAAAAAATACCACGGTTAGGTGGTATATATTGTAATACAATTATGGATGGACGGACTGCCTGCCGAGTTCCGACTGCCGACACAGAGGTAGCCACAGCCGTGAACTACCGCACTGTACTGTGTCTGCTGCTAATATAGACTGGTTGATAAAGAGATAGTATACAATACATACAACAATATACTACTATACTGGTGGTCAGGCACTGGTCACCACTAGTCACACTGGCAGTGGCACTCCTGCAGCAAAAGTGTGCACTGTTTAATTTTAAATTAATATAATATTATGTACTCCTGGGGGCTCCTGCTATAACAACCTGCAGTGCTCCCCAGTCTCCCCCACAATTATTATAAGCTTTGCCTTTTATACATTGATGTGCAGCACACTGGGCTGAGCTGAGTGCACACAGACTGAGTCACACTGTGTGACTGGCTGCTGCTGTGTATCGTTTTTTTTCAGGCAGAGAACGGATATAGCAGAGAACGGATATATTATATTAAAATAAATAAAAGTTAACTAACAACAACTGCACTGGTCACTGTGGTAAACTCTGTCTGACTCTGCACAATCTCTCTCTCTCTTCTAATCTAATTTCTAATGGAGAGGACGCCAGCCACGTCCTCTCCCTATCAATCTCAATGCACGTGTGAAAATGGCGGCGACGCGCGGCTCCTTATATAGAATCCGAGTCTCGCGAGAATCCGACAGCGTCATGATGACGTTCGGGCGCGCTCGGGTTAACCGAGCAAGGCGGGAGGATCCGAGTCTGCTCGGACCCGTAAAAAAAACATGAAGTTCGTGCGGGTTCGGTTTCAGAGAAACCGAACCCGCTCATCTCTACACAATATATATTTAATACTGTCATTTTCATAATCTATTGGTTTCAGATTTGCTCCATTCTGTGATTACTTGAGTTTGTTGTGTGCTCCCTTTCACTAAGACAAAGGACTACTCCATTAGGAATATTTTATCAAGCATGAAGCTAGGCGGCATTGGACTATTGAATTTTGTACTAAAATGCACTTAGATGTGATAGATAGATAGATGTGATAGATAGATAGATAGATAGATAGATAGATAGATAGATAGATAGATAGATAGATAGATAGATAGATAGATAGATAGATAGATAGATGTGATAGATAGATAGATAGATAGATAGATAGATAGATAGATAGATAGATAGATAGATAGATAGATAGATAGATAGATAGATAGATAGATAGATAGATGTGATAGATAGATAGATAGATAGATAGATAGATAGATAGATAGATAGATAGATAGATAGATAGATAGATAGATAGATAGATAGATAGATAGATAGATAGATGTGATAGATAGATAGATAGATAGATAGATAGATAGATAGATAGATAGATAGATAGATAGATAGATAGATAGATAGATAGATAGATAGATGTGATAGATAGATAGATAGATAGATAGATAGATAGATAGATAGATAGATAGATAGATAGATAGATAGATAGATAGATAGATAGATAGATAGATAGATATTGGATGTGGACTCCTTGGCGTTGCCTGAATCAGTACAGTTTATTTCTTTGCAGTGTTTTATATCCTGCTTATTCCCTGTAATTCAAAGGTCATCGTTTATTTCACATTATTATTTGAACACTGCCAAACCAAAGCAAAGACAGAGATATTAACAGCTTGTAAATGAAACACAGCCTAGTTCTTGGAAATGCTGTGGTGTAATGCTTAACTTCATCTAAAAAGTGACACGAAAATCCATAATGAAAAAACAGTTTAATGCCAAAAAGTGTCCCATGACCTAACATCTGTTTGGCTAACACAATGGAACATAGCACCTGCAAACATGGAGAATGTTTATTTTGTAACTATTTTTCTCATATGCACATGAAAAAATGTCTTTAAGCTGTTACAGACTATTTCCTGCAAGGGTAGTCTGTAGTGATATGCTGTGCTGTTTTTATTGGAATCTTCCCATCCAGGCAAATATTACATGTAGGCTGTCCAGGAGCACAACTTCCACAAATGGAATTTTTAAACTCATTATTAACATAGAAAGGTTAATATTGTATAACACGGGAAATGAAAAGCCCCATGTTGCGAAAACCGCGGGAGTTGTTCCTCTTTTTCCTTTTTTTCCTGCAAAGTATCAAGTAATAATTTATATACAGTAGGTTTCCTTGTGGTTGTCTAAAATGAATAATTACTGCAATAAATTGCCATTTTATGTCTGTTGATGCTATGGTGATACAGTAGTCATATTGTGATATCATAGCCTTTATCAAATTTACTGACCAAAAAGCAATATAAAACTGCTTCCTTAACCTTCTTCAGTCTTCAAATTACCATGAAAATTAGCAATCGATCCAGCAAAGTCTAATGTTATAAATTTGCGGGTAGTAAACAGCTTTAAGAGGGAAAAAATGCTTCTGCAAAGAAACCTATGACACTGCAACATATTAGCTATAGTAAAAAAAAATCAATACAAAGAAAATTATATTCTGCAATGTTTATTGGATTTCAATGGATTGAGAGCTCACAGAAATAGATCACTTGGATTGTTTTATTTTGTTGTTCATGATGAAGTTGAGAACATATATTGTAATTAGTCTAAGCATTGTTCTGAATTTAACTTTACTTTAGTTTTACTTTATACTTCTAAATACCTGAATTCCATTTACTTTGGGGTTATACTAAAGCTTGGATATGTTCACTTGTTGATTTATTTAAAATTCTATTAAATAGAATATATATAAATATATCTATTGAATATTTATACTGAAGGGCTTAAGAGCAGTACAATAATACTGGAAAAAACCTCATATCCACCCACATGCAGACTTGCTGTACTGACTCCAGTGTGCACTAGAGATGAGCGCCTGAAATTTTTCGGGTTTTGTGTTTTGGTTTTGGGTTCGGTTCCGCGGCCGTGTTTTGGGTTCGAACGCGTTTTGGCAAAACCTCACCGAATTTTTTTTGTCGGATTCGGGTGTGTTTTGGATTCGGGTGTTTTTTTCAAAAAACACTAAAAAACAGCTTAAATCATAGAATTTGGGGGTCATTTTGATCCCAAAGTATTATTAACCTCAAAAACCATAATTTACACTCATTTTCAGTCTATTCTGAATACCTCACACCTCACAATATTATTTTTAGTCCTAAAATTTGCACCGAGGTCGCTGTGTGAGTAAGATAAGCGACCCTAGTGGCCGACACAAACACCGGGCCCATCTAGGAGTGGCACTGCAGTGTCACGCAGGATGTCCCTTCCAAAAAACCCTCCCCAAACAGCACATGACGCAAAGAAAAAAAGAGGCGCAATGAGGTAGCTGTGTAAGTAAGATTAGCGACCCTAGTGGCCGACACAAACACCGGGCCCATCTAGGAGTGGCACTGCAGTGTCACGCAGGATGGCCCTTCCAAAAAACCCTCCCCAAACAGCACATGACGCAAAGAAAAAAAGAGGCGCAATGAGGTAGCTGTGTGAGTAAGATTAGCGACCCTAGTGGCCGACACAAACACCGGGCCCATCTAGGAGTGGCACTGCAGTGTCACGCAGGATGTCCCTTCCAAAAAACCCTCCCCAAACAGCACATGACGCAAAGAAAAAAAGAGGCGCAATGAGGTAGCTGTGTGAGTAAGATTAGCGACCCTAGTGGCCGACACAAACACCGGGCCCATCTAGGAGTGGCACTGCAGTGTCACGCAGGATGTCCCTTCCAAAAAACCCTCCCCAAACAGCACATGACGCAAAGAAAAAAAGAGGCGCAATGAGGTAGCTGTGTGAGTAAGATTAGCGACCCTAGTGGCCGACACAAACACCGGGCCCATCTAGGAGTGGCACTGCAGTGTCACGCAGGATGTCCCTTCCAAAAAACCCTGCCCAATCAGCACATGATGCAAAGAAAAAGAAAAGAAAAAAGAGGTGCAAGATGGAATTGTCCTTGGGCCCTCCCACCCACCCTTATGTTGTATAAACAAAACAGGACATGCACACTTTAACCAACCCATCATTTCAGTGACAGGGTCTGCCACACGACTGTGACTGATATGACGGGTTGGTTTGGACCCCCCCCAAAAAAGAAGCAATTAATCTCTCCTTGCACAAACTGGCTCTACAGAGGCAAGATGTCCACCTCATCTTCACCCTCCGATATATCACCGTGTACATCCCCCTCCTCACAGATTATCAATTCGTCCCCACTGGAATCCACCATCTCAGCTCCCTGTGTACTTTGTGGAGGCAATTGCTGCTGGTCAATGTCTCCGCGGAGGAATTGATTATAATTCATTTTAATGAACATCATCTTCTCCACATTTTCTGGATGTAACCTCGTACGCCGATTGCTGACAAGGTGAGCGGCGGCACTAAACACTCTTTCGGAGTACACACTTGTGGGAGGGCAACTTAGGTAGAATAAAGCCAGTTTGTGCAAGGGCCTCCAAATTGCCTCTTTTTCCTGCCAGTATAAGTACGGACTGTGTGACGTGCCTACTTGGATGCGGTCACTCATATAATCCTCCACCATTCTATCAATGTTGAGAGAATCATATGCAGTGACAGTAGACGACATGTCCGTAATCGTTGTCAGGTCCTTCAGTCCGGACCAGATGTCAGCATCAGCAGTCGCTCCAGACTGCCCTGCATCACCGCCAGCGGGTGGGCTCGGAATTCTGAGCCTTTTCCTCGCACCCCCAGTTGCGGGAGAATGTGAAGGAGGAGATGTTGACAGGTCGCGTTCCGCTTGACTTGACAATTTTGTCACCAGCAGGTCTTTCAACCCCAGCAGACCTGTGTCTGCCGGAAAGAGAGATCCAAGGTAGGCTTTAAATCTAGGATCGAGCACGGTGGCCAAAATGTAGTGCTCTGATTTCAACAGATTGACCACCCGTGAATCCTTGTTAAGCGAATTAAGGGCTGCATCCACAAGTCCCACATGCCTAGCGGAATCGCTCCCTTTTAGCTCCTTCTTCAATGCCTCCAGCTTCTTCTGCAAAAGCCTGATGAGGGGAATGACCTGACTCAGGCTGGCAGTGTCTGAACTGACTTCACGTGTGGCAAGTTCAAAGGGCATCAGAACCTTGCACAACGTTGAAATCATTCTCCACTGCGCCTGAGACAGGTGCATTCCACCTACTATATCGTGCTCAATTGTATAGGCTTGAATGGCCTTTTGCTGCTCCTCCAACCTCTGAAGCATATAGAGGGTTGAATTCCACCTCGTTACCACTTCTTGCTTCAGATGATGGCAGGGCAGGTTCAGTAGTTTTTGGTGGTGCTCCAGTCTTCTGTACGTGGTGCCTGTACGCCGAAAGTGTCCCGCAATTCTTCTGGCCACCGACAGCATCTCTTGCACGCCCCTGTCGTTTTTTAAAAATTCTGCACCACCAAATTCAAGGTATGTGCAAAACATGGGACGTGCTGGAATTTGCCCATATTTAATGCACACACAATATTGCTGGCGTTGTCCGATGCCACAAATCCACAGGAGAGTCCAATTGGGGTAAGCCATTCCGCGATGATCTTCCTCAGTTGCCGTAAGAGGTTTTCAGCTGTGTGCGTATTCTGGAAACCGGTGATACAAAGCGTAGCCTGCCTAGGAAAGAGTTGGCGTTTGCGAGATGCTGCTACTGGTGCCGCCGCTGCTGTTCTTGCGGCGGGGAGTCCATACATCTACCCAGTGGGCTGTCACAGTCATATAGTCCTGACCCTGCCCTGCTCCACTTGTCCACATGTCCGTGGTTAAGTGGACATTGGGTACAGCTGCATTTTTTAGGACACTGGTGACTCTTTTTCTGAGGTCTGTGTACATTTTCGGTATCGCCTGCCTAGAGAAATGGAACCTAGATGGTATTTGGTACCGGGGACACAGTACCTCCAACAAGTCTCTAGTTGGCTCTGCAGTAATGATGGATACCGGAACCACGTTTCTCACCACCCAGGATGCCAAGGCCTCAGTTATCCGCTTTGCAGTAGGATGACTGCTGTGATATTTCATCTTCCTCGCAAAGGACTGTTGAACAGTCAATTGCTTACTGGAAGTAGTACAAGTGGGCTTACGACTTCCCCTCTGGGATGACCATCGACTCCCAGCGGCAACAACAGCAGCGCCAGCAGCAGTAGGCGTTACACGCAAGGATGCATCGGAGGAATCCCAGGCAGGAGAGGACTCGTCAGAATTGCCAGTGACATGGCCTGCAGGACTATTGGCATTCCTGGGGAAGGAGGAAATTGACACTGAGGGAGTTGGTGGGGTGGTTTGCGTGAGCTTGGTTACAAGAGGAAGGGATTTACTGGTCAGTGGACTGCTTCCGCTGTCACCCAAAGTTTTTGAACTTGTCACTGACTTATTATGAATGCGCTGCAGGTGACGTATAAGGGAGGATGTTCCGAGGTGGTTAACGTCCTTACCCCTACTTATTACAGCTTGACAAAGGGAACACACGGCTTGACACCTGTTGTCCGCATTTCTGGTGAAATACCTCCACACCGAAGAGCTGATTTTTTTGGTATTTTCACCTGGCATGTCAACGGCCATATTCCTCCCACGGACAACAGGTGTCTCCCCGGGTGCCTGACTTAAACAAACCACCTCACCATCAGAATCCTCCTGGTCAATTTCCTCCCCAGCGCCAGCAACACCCATATCCTCATCCTGGTGTACTTCAACACTGACATCTTCAATCTGACTATCAGGAACTGGACTGCGGGTGCTCCTTCCAGCACTTGCAGGGGGCGTGCAAATGGTGGAAGGCGCATGCTCTTCACGTCCAGTGTTGGGAAGGTCAGGCATCGCAACCGACACAA